>NC_064252.1:110131-410131 GCF_003254725.2 Canis lupus dingo | reverse complement strand
TTTCCAGAGTGTACCAATAGCAGGCAACACTACTGTGAAGGAGAATTGATAATAGATTGTGTAGTTGGCACAATTTGCTCACCATAGTTTGCATAGTAATCATTCAGTGAGCTCATAATTTTACTAGGTGATTTATACCTGGGAAGGTTTCCCTGAGTAGGTTCCAGCTAGAGTGTAGGGAAGGAACTGAATGGACTCATTTGAACATGGAGCGGGGAGCACTGCATTTAGGGGTTCTAAGAGTGGGAAGCGTGGGAGTCCCAGGTGCCCCCTGCCCCCAGCTCACAAGCGAGAAAGCTGACCTTGTGGCCCTGGGGCATCAGCCTCCCTGCTTCTGCCACACCACAGATCAGAGGTTGTAAATGCCACTGCCAGCTGGTTCTTAGCTTGGGGCCCTGACCTCCACAAAACAGGCCAAGGAACAGTATAGGCTAGCTAGCTACTCATGCATTGGGTTGGAGGTTGTTTGGGGATAAAAGTCATCTGGCAATCTCTTCTGGGTGTCCTTTCAACATAGGAAACAATGAGCAGTGAAGGAGAAAACCTATTTTTAGCTCAAGCCAAAAGCTAGGAGTAGGTGTGGATAAAGCAACTCCTTGGGAAGATAAAGTATGTAGTGCTTTATCCTCCCTCAACCTCACTCTTGTAGTTTGTCTACTAATAGAACTGACAGGGCAGGAATAGTATGGTGGCACGCTGACCCCGCAGTGGCCCTGGCCCCCATTATGGATCAGGTCAATGTGACAGGAGCTTTCCTTTTTTTTTTTTTCTCCAAATGTGAGTTAGCCAAGATTCTTTTGTTCTAGGTACATGGGAGACATTTTTATGTTGGAATCGAAGACTATTTGAGGTGCTTAACCATCTTGATCCATTTACAACTTGAATGGCTATGTTGGTTTGGGTTGTGGATTTTGGTGAAACTTAGTTAAGGAAACTGAGGATCAGGGATTGGTGGGAGAATGAGACCATTAGCTGGGTCATCTTAAGAGAACTTTCAGATATTCTGTTATGTGGAGGCTGTAAGAGAGTTTTGGTAATCTTTGGGACTGTTTTGGATCAAGTTTTACAGAGAAGAGTTGTTCTAGGTGCCCTCCCCTTCCCATTCTCTGCCCATGCTCCTTAGGACTGTATGTCCTCACCCTCATCCCAAATGCCCCTAGTGGTTTTTTTTCCTTGCTCCAAAGACCCCCATGTTCCTACTCCTTGAGCACAAGGTTTCCTCCTCTCTCAGATCCTCTTTTGTTCCTGGTCTCCAAGGTATAAATGTGGCGCTTGGTTAGGGAGAAGAGTTCATCACTGAATTCTAAACTCTTTGACTGCTTTTATTTATTTATTTTTTTTCAGGTTCAAGTGCTGGATTGTGTCATGTGACCATCCCAAAACTCAGAGCACCCTATGGCCATCTTTGCCCTCTGTCACATAACTTGAAAACTGCTTGATGGCCTTTTTGCAATGGTTCCCTCCAGGAAGCCTTGATCTCAGTGAAGAAGTCCTTTCCCGGCATTCCAGTACCCCTGTCACCCCCATACTTCTCAATCACCCTTAACAAACAAAGGCAATCACACACGTGGTGTAACAAATACACAAAGTAAATAATAATTACACTACTTATGATCAGAGGGGCACTGGCCAGGTCCACACACATCATAAAGTGGGAAAGGGGTTGCTAGTCCCCACTAGGTTGCTTTACTGTGCCCCCAAACCTCTTTACCCCATGCCTCTTTGGGAGTGAGGAGGACCAAGGGAATGAGACTTCATAATATATGTTCAGAAGAAAAAGACCCTCCCCCCACAAAGGTCTTTATTTGGTGGTGTTAAAGGGGCATATTGTAAGTGTCCTCCAAGTCTAATGCTCCAGCTCTCTAGCATTTATAGAGGGAAGTCACCTGATGTCTATTGCCCAACCCCCACCCTGTGCCAAGATCAAGAGACATGAGCATTTGATCTTGGAGGAGGCATCTTCTGTTCTTCACTTCTCTGTTCCTCCTTCAACCAAGGAAATGTGAATGATGTTGATGGGTCAGGTGTATCTTGTTCTCCAAGACTGGGGTAGAAGGAAGGATAGAACGGCCAGAGAGGAGAGGCTAGAGGTTAGCATAGCTGTTACATGGGAGGTGAGTTGAACTGCTTAACAGCCCCTGCCCATTCCTGTACCAAATACTGCATCTCATTTTTTCACTATGGGAATGGGAATAAGATACTAAAGCTCACCAACATCACCTTCCCAAGGGTGGTCACATACCTTTGCCCCTTCCACCATCTGGGCCAGACAGGAGAGTCATACTCTTGGGAAGAACAAGCCTTCCAGGTCAGCTCTCCAGGCTTTAGTTCAGTACTGTTTGCATCAGACCCATAACTGCTGGCTCTACTTAGAGTGACAGTTTTGCTGAAGGTTCTGGACCTCCTCTCTTGACATCCTCTAGGCTCTTGTCTGGAGCCAAGAGGTCTGGTGGTGAGGTATGGATAGGGTGTGGATCAGGAGATTTCTCAACTCCTTGGCTTCAGGCACTGTCCATCTGGGAGGCAGAGGGGAACTTGTACTCTGAAGCTTGTGACTCCTAAGCCTCACATCTCTTCACCACTACTCTGGTGCCCTGGTTATCTGTCCCACAGCGAGAGGTATTTTATGTCCAATAAAGTGCCCGTGGTAAGTGCTCAGAATTCATCTCTTGGCTGTGGCGGGTGCTGCTATTTCTCATTCCATCGAGGGGAAGAAACTGAGGCACAGTGAGTCCAGAGGATGGTGGGTCAGGATTGTGGGAGGAATGAATAGGCCCAGCTAGTGACTTGGAGTGGCAACCAGTCCCTGCCTGCTTCCTAGCATTCCAAACCAGGGAGTCTCCATCCTTCCAATCCTCTGCTCTAACTGGCCTTGTCAGATGCTTTTCCCTTCCCCACTGTATTTGTTCCCTCCCTGCTGCCAGGTACTGCTAGATTCCAAAAATAAAAGATAAAAATAATTATAGACACTCTGCTCCCTTGTTCTCCCCCCTTCCACCCTGAGCTTTGGGGTTGGGGGAACTAAAATGTCCCCCTGCCCCTCCAGAATCCCTTCCATCTTGGTCTGCTGGCTCTATTCCCTAACCCAGAGCAGTGATTTGAATTCAAATGCCCTGTAACCTTCAATCTCCTTACTACTTTCTTGACCCCTCCTAACCCTTCCCAGACTCGTGACTCTGGGATCTCTATACTCTTATTGACCTGAAGATAGAGGCTGGGAGTAGGGGTATTCCACAGGCTCTTTGGTCTCTCTTGGCTGGGGGGAATTTGGGCATATGTGGGCCACACCCTCTGGCTAAATAACTCAGGACTATGAGGGTGGACCTGAGGGTTAGTTTAGTGGCTCTCATATAGATCCTGGATGTTGATGGCTCTCCCCTCCCCTTCCCCCTACCCCCAGCTCCTAAACCCTAACCTCATACTGTTTCTGTGACTGCTGGAATTCAGTACAACCCATTTGGCTCAGGAAGGTTAAGTTGGGTGATTATGGGTTGGAAACTCATGTGTCAGCCCTCTTGCCCTCTGCTCCCTTTCCCAACCCTGGAGGCTTTATACAAGTGCTTAAGTAGGTGGGTATTGAGGGAGAACAGGGTTTGGGGGAATAAAGGAGAAATGGGGCACAGTGGGCAGGGGCCCTTCTATTTCAGTAAAGCCAAATACCAAAAAAAAAAAAAAAAAAAAAAAAAAAAAAAAAAAAAAAGAAAGAAAGAAAGAAAAAGAAAAGAAAAGAAAGAAAGAAAAGTCACAATAAATAAATAAATAAAATTCCCAAATCCTTACTTTTGCCCCTGCCCTCATTTCCCTTCCTTGGCCACTGGTGGAGGGAGAAAGGGAAGAAGCTAAGAATGGATTTTTGATTTCCTCCTACTGAGAATGGTAGTCAGGGGATCTCCCCAAACCATACCAAGCCCCTCACCTCGCCAGTGGAAGAAAGGAGGCTGGGTGTGGGGCTTTCTCTTATTACTCCATTTCAGCCTCTTTCTCACCATTTATCTCTGCCTGGTCTCTCTTCTGCCTCTCTCTCCCTTTGCCTTCTCACTGCTGCTCTTTTTGTTCCTCTGTCTCTATCCCTCTGCGCTACCTCTGTCTCTACGTCTCTCTGTCTTCTTGCCAAACCTTCTCACCTGCAAACCTCAAACACTCCCCACCTGACCATGCCCCCCTCTTCCCCAAACCCCTCACCCATCAGTCCCCACCTGCCTCCCTCTGTTGTATTGCACACTGCTTGGGCAGGGAACAAGGTGTGATGTTCATGGGAAGAGGTGGAGGGAGCTCTAGGGCCTGGGGGTCGGGGGGTCGGGCTGGGGGTCTAGGGGTAGGGTCTATGGGGGAGGCATCCTCTGTCCCCCACCTTAGGAACAGCCACAGCGATCCACCACCATGCCAGGGATCTTGCCGTAGATAATCTGCTGCTTGTCATTGAAGTAGAGCATGTTGATTGGGGACATCTTGGTGGGAGTACAGCAGGGCCCAGCAGAGCCTCTTGGATTAGCCTGTTGCACCAAGTGGGTGTGCGGATACTTTTGCATGAACATGTACTCGCACTGGCCGGAGCAGTAGTTGGCCTTGTATCGTTTAGGCGCGATGATCCAGTCCCAGCCAAAAGCCTCAAAGTCCACAGTGAGGGGGTATCGGCAGCAGCGAGACTCACTCGAGTGCTCATCGCAGTCCAGACCCAGATTCCGCCGGGACCGTTTTGTGTTCTCTAGGACCCGAAGCTCCATGAAAGGATGCTGGGGGTGAGGGAGAGGAGAAAGAGCTGTGATTGGGCTCTCAAGATCGCCTCCTCCCTTTCCTTTCTCATCTGCCCCTCAGCAGGGGGATCAGGACAGAGACCCTTGCCTTCTTGGCTTTTTCCCCTGCTCCTATACCCAGCCTTGTCCTCTACCTACTTTTCTTGCAAGCTAGCTCTCTCTCCTTCAGCTCACCTCGGATTCTCTCCTGGCACCTGACCCTGATCAGCCCCTTGGCCCCAGGCCTCATCAACAGCTCATTTTTGTATTTCCTTGGATCTCCCATTAACACCTGCACCCCAAACCCAGTTTTCAACTGTTGCCTGGCTTCTGTCTGAAAAATGATAGCTGCCACTCCCATCCCCCCCATCCCTCCCCCAAAACCCCTGCTCCTCTAGAACCAGCTCCTGGCCCCCAAGAAGTAATGCTGGTCCCCGCCCCTTCTCATTCCTGGTCTACCTCTCCAACATCCCACCTCCTCAGGGCCGGGTTACACAGATCTGCCGCCACATCAGGCTCCCTGCTCACCAGCCCCTCAGCTCCGGGCCCCAGGGAGGTGACAGCCAAGTCCGTGCCACTGGGATCAAAGGCGTTGATCTCGATGCCCCAGTTGCTCTGTGGCTGTCGGAACCAGCTGTGTAGCACTTGCTTGAAGTCGATGCTCTGCCAGTGGCCTGAGCGGGAGTGCAGCTCAATCTTGAGTGAGCGGATACGGATGTGACGCCGGCCTCCGCCCCCTCCCCCTGCAGTCCCTTCCCCAGTTAGGGGTTTTAGTCGCAAGATCTGCAGGTAGACCGTGGCTGGGCGGGGCACGGGCCGTAGATACACCCACAGCTGGGCCTTCAGTACCTTTGTGAACATCACCTTGGGGCTGAAGTGGAAATGGCAGCAGAGAGGGCTGCCGTCTGTCTGCACCGCAGGGTCCGCTGATAAGAGAGAAGGGGGCACAGCATCAGCAAAAGGTATTTGGGAAGGTGTCAGCAGCCCTGGGCGGCACTGGCAAGTTGGACGACTCAGTCTGAGTATTCCAGTTCTTTGCCCTTGTCTCGTGTCTTGGTGACTACTGTGTCACCGGTACTCAGAACAGTGCCTCCTCTTTCCCTATAGGACGATGCGTCTGTCAGGCCTTTCTGATCTGATCTGATCCATTCCTTAGTCCATTTGCCCTAACACCTAGCCCCCCCCCCCCACCAGATAACCTGCAGTTATTTAGGGATCCCCCCTCCTACCTGCAGCCTTCCATTCCCCCAGCATGTAGGGCTCCAAACTTTTCTGAACTTTTGATGTTCTTCATCGAAGCTAAACCTCATCACACCTGCCATTCTCAGGTCGCCTCGCCCCGCTTCTGTCCTGTTTTGTGTGGTGGCCAGGTGGAGCCTGGCACAGCCACCACCACAACCAAATGGTCTCGAGAGTGGATAACCAGGGTCCAGATGGGAAGCAGGGCCTAAATGTATTCCATGAGGTAGGTTGGAATTCAGATCTAGGCTTCTTGTACCATTCCTGCCAGAAATAATACCCTCCGAAGAATGGAGCGATTGAAGCACTTCTTGTGCACTTGACTCCCCAACACCTTGAACCTGAGAAAAAGATTCCTCAGCTGCTTCCTCATCTTCAACACCATTACTGCCTCAACTTTTAAAGGAAGTTAAACAAGGGGGCATCCCGGGTGGCTCAGTGGTTTAGCGCCGCCTTTAGCCCGGGGTGTGATCCTGGAGACCCAGGATCGAGTCCCACGTCGGGCTCCCTGAATGCAGCCTGCTTCTCCCTCTGCCTGTGTCTCTGCCTCTCTCATGAATTAATAAATAAAATCTTAAAAAAAAAAGGAAGTTAAACAAGGAGAAAAACTACCTCCTTGTTGTTAACTCCTATTGCCCAAAGCTTCAGAAATAATATTTAACACATCAGATCAAATGCAATGTTTTTTTTTTTTTTCCCCCCTGAGCTTCCTTTGGTTTCTCACTCAAGTGCCAGTAAGTCTTTACAAAGGTTTAACATCCCGACTTACATTTTGGCCCATTACGTCTTGTTCTGGACCAGAAATTGACCCTTCTTGGGTTTAAAGTCTGATTCTCAGCATCTGTCTCTGCTTCCATTTCAGCTCCCTTTTGGTTCCCCTTTCTAATCTCTTAGGTCAGTTGGAAATGCCCTAAATCATGTTTCCATCAGACAGGAACATCCATTCTCACTCTAAATAGACTGAGAGAAAAACAGTCAGGAGTGAGCTTCCAGAGCTATGTAAGTATGATCAGGAAGTCCAGGCCCTTATGCATCACACCAGGTCTTGAGTTCTGGATAATCATGGAGGACTTAGCATCTGTTGTTGCCCATCAGCACTCCCCCAGGAGAAGGAGGATCCTCCAAGTGAGATGAGGAGGAAAGTGCTCAGTGATCTTCGTATATTCCAGTTCCTCTGGTAGCTTCCTTTCCCTTGGTTCTTCTCTGAGGTCCCAGGGCACTGGTAGTCCTCCCAATTATCCTCCTGCTGGAGCTGCAATGCTGGTACAACGAGGGAGGATTCAGGGAGTAGAGATTCAGAGATTAGGAGAGTACCTGGGGCAGAGAAGCTGCTGGTGAGGTGGGGCTACTGTGCCTAATTTCATAGGGTTGTCTTACTTTCCCACCTGTCTTCACTATTAGCTACTAATCTCCGCGAGGGTGGACACTTGTCAATACTGTTTTGCTCACCACTGTAGCTCTAGTACCTCCCACAGTACCAAGCAGTGTTTAGTAAATGCATGCTAAATGAACTTCCCAAACTCCAAATCTTAACATATACAGGCAAGTGCCTAGAAGTTCTTCCTGGCATCAAAACACTGTTCTTTGACTACAAAGTGGGTTCAATCACTGCTTGAATCCTCATCGACCGTATTCGACCTTACCCACCAAACTTCTCAGTGATACAGATATAATTCTTTTTTTTTTTTTTTGATACAGATATAATTCTTGTTTCATAGGAATGTTGAACATTAAATAAAGAATGAAAATAGTAGTAGCTTCTCAAAAAATGCTGGTTTATTGTTAGTTTTGTAAGCTCTAAGCTTACTCCCCTACCTACGCTGACCCAAGGTTTAGAGATAGGGGTCTGGGCACTAGAGCCTCATCCCTTTACGTCTTTGATTTCTTCAGAGTCCCCCATCTCTACACCCAGGGAATCACCATAGGCTTCTCTCCCAGCGAGGGTGGGGAGAGTTGATACTCAAGGGGACTGGGCCAAGACGGGGACGGAGAAAGACGAGGGAAATGGGAAGAGACAGGAGAGAGGCTGGAGGTAATGAGGGAGATAAGAACGGAGAAGAAAGTGTTAGGGATGAAGGCAGGCTGGAAGAGATGGTCAAGAGAACTGGAGGAGAGAAGGAAGGGACAGGAGAAGAGCTTGGTAGGGGAGAAGAAATAAGCTTGGGAGTCGAACACTGGGGGGGGGGGCAATGCAAAAGGAGTGGATGGAGGCTACAAAGTGAAAGGAGGAAGGTAGCTAAGCCTGGTGGGGTAAAGAGAGAGGATAGATAGAGAGAGAGGAACAAAGAAGGAGCAGGTAGTGCCACAGAGGGAAACAAGAGGCTTGAGAGAGTCCCCCCAACACGCACATAGGCCCAGCTCCCAAGGGGAGGGGAAGGAGCCACATCTGTGTTGGATTGATCGGCTTGGTGGCAGGCAGCAGGTCAGGTTTAGTAGGCGGTGCTGGTCTGGAGAGAGGTCATTGCACTATTTTCAGCAAAAGCCCAACCCCCTCCCAGCTCACCACCACCTCCTCCTCCACCCCCCCCTACCCCCTTCCACTCTCTCCTCACCCAGGCTGGAAGGCCTAGGGGCAGGAGGTTGGGCTGAGAGGGCAGGGGCCTCTTGGTGTCGGAGAGGAGAGAGAAACTGAGGGGCTGGGCTTGGCTCCCAGAAGGGCAAGGGGGCTGGGTTCCCAGGATGAAGGCTGGGGTGGGAGAGCCCGAGAGGGTGGAGGGAACTAGGGCAGGCTCTGCAGCCTGGGGGAGGTGGGGGCTGGGGTCCAGGGCTGCGTGCAGGGGGAGGGGAGGAGGGGGAGGGGGAGGGGAGCGGAGGCCATCTCTGCTGACAAACACCTCCCCCGATTAGCAGAGCACAAGTCTCTTATTAAAGCGGGTCCCTGGGGATTAGACTATAAAAGTCTCTTTTTCCTTTTCCCCTCTCTCCCTCCCTTCCCCTCCGCTCCCCCTCCCTCTCAAAAGAGCTCGGCTTGGCTCTTAAAGGGGACGTACAATACCTGGCTGGAGACCCAGTTCCCCAGTTCTCCAAGTCCCCGAGAGGACTGAGGGCGGAGGTTCGCGCGGAACCCCACCCCCTGGAGCCCTTCCCGCCCCCCCAGCCTAACCCGCACCGCCGGGTCCCAGCACGCAGCCTGCACGCACTTCCTGCGCCCTCCCTGGGAGGCTGAGCCTGCCCGGCCGCGGCTGAGGGATGCGGAGGGCAAGTCCACACCGACAGCACCCGGCCTGAACTCCTCACACTCGGTCCCACACCCACCAGACTAGCTTTTTCCTCCGGCCCTTCCTGTTCTTCCAGCAAACTCTTCTTCAGGATTCCTCTACAACTGTTTTGTAGGATCCCCACCCCCACCCAGGCCTCAGTCAATTTTAGACTGACCCTAGCCCCTCTAAGGCGGAAACCTAAGGAACACACGGGAGACGGAGGGATCCAGACGGATCCCAGGCTTTCACCACCACTGTCAGCGCCGCCAGCACCCTCAGCAAGTTTCCCAGCCTTTTGGGTTCTCTTTTCTTCCTAAGCCTGGACAAGTATTGTGGAGTTAGGGTCTGCAGGAAAGCTGGTGGCCCTATGAGGCACTCGGCCTCCCAGACGCACACCTGGGTTCCCGAGCCTCTCCCACGGGGGTCAGCCACTAGGAGTCCACCTCGCCCCCAGCGTTTTATGACCTATCTGCCAATAAACCAGCCCCCCCTTCTGTTCAGAGCCATAAAACGGAACTGGGGGGGGGGGCGACTTTGCCAAACCACCAGGGAATAAGAGAGGGCCTGGTTTCCTGGAGTTGAAGTGGAGAAGGGGTGAAGGGACCTCAGTGGGGGAGGGGAAAGGGAGTCATCTGACCCTAGGGAGAGCTGGGGGTGGGGGTGGGGGGGTGGCCTGGATTTTCCAGGCCATAAAATTTCAAAGCGGCTCAAGTCTATTAACATGTTCATCTTCCGTTTGTCTGGGGGCTTGAATGCCTGGGTTCCCCGTCCCTCTTTATCTATTCTTTCTCTTTCTCCCTAGGTCTCCCTGTGTCTCCTCAAGTCCGGTTCTGAGTAGGGGCGGGGGGACAGGAAAGGAAGGATAAGCTCTGAATAGCCAGGCGGGTGCCGTCAGCCCCAGCGCGATGGGACGGAGTTCTCTGAGCTCGGTCAGGAGCGAGAGGGCACGGCTTCCCAGCCCTTTGGGGGACCGGGTGTCAGAAGGGCTCTGGGTGAAATGGGTGCCCGCTGGGCCGCCGGGAGAGGCACGGGGTCGGGGACCTCGTTCCTGCCGGCGGGAGAGGGGCGCTCAGTTCTCTGCGGCCCCGGGGCGCGCTGCGGAGCCGGCGCTGGAGCGGGGGGAGCGTCGGCGCCAAGGCCGTGGGGGTCCCCGGGCGGCCCGACTCTGTTCGCCCGCGTCGGCACCGCGGCCCTGCAGGGCTGCAGCTCCCCCAGGCTCCCCGGAGCCCCGCGGCTTCCTTGCGCACCCGGGCTGCAGGCGGCGTCTCGCGGCCCCCGGGGCCCGCCCTCCCGCCTCCGGGAACCGAGTGTGCACGGGACTCCGCAGCCCGTCTCCGCCGCTGGAAAAACTTCGGTGGAGCAGCCCCCGCCCGCAGCCCGTCAAGTTTGCGCAGGAAGGGCCTCCGGGCCGGGGCAGCCGGAGCGGCCGGGGCGGCCGGAGCGGCCGGAGCGCCCGCGTCGGAGCCGAGCCGCTCCTTCCCGGCGCCCGCGCCCGCAGCCCACCGCTCGCGCCCGCCGCCCACTTACTCTCCTGGGCCATGCTGATGACAGTCTCGGTGGTGGCGTGGTACTCGTCCTCCTCCAGGAAGTCCTCGGGCTGCAGCGCGTCGCCCTGGAAGTCGTGCAGGTCCAGGATCTGCTGCAGCGGCGGCGCCTTGGGCAGCAGCTGCTTCACCACCTCGCGGCTGATGTTGGGCGCCTCCTTGAGCCGCAGTTTGCTCAGGATCTGCGACTTGATGCTCTCCAGGCGCAGCTCGCGGCTGTGCTGCCGCCACACGCACACGGGGCAGCCGTCGGGCTCCGGCGCCGCGGACGGGGCCGGCCGGCTCGAGCGCTCCCCCCCGGCCCCCGCCGCCGCCGCCGCCGCCGCCGCCGCCGCCGCGGGGCCCTCGGCCGCCTCCCCCCGGGGCCGCAGATCCAGGGCCAGGAGCAGGAAGCCCAGCAGCAGCGGGGCCGCGAGCACCATGCTGGAGGGGAGGGGAGGGAGGACTGGGGGGCGGGGACGCCGGAGTCCCGCGGGGAGGGGGCGGGGAGCGGGGAGGGAGGAGGCGGGGGTCCGGGCGGCGCGGGACTGGGGCGGCCCGGCCGAGGGGGGGCCGGGGGGGCCGGGGGCGGCGGGCGCGCGGGCGGGGCGGGCGGGCGGCCGGGGCGGGCGGCTGGGGGGGCCCGAGCCCGGGCCAGGCCCTTTATAGCCCCGGCCCCCGTGTCGTCAGCGGCCGCGATTGGCTGCGGAGCCAACAAAAGAGGCAGCGCTGTCATCCGAGGCGAGAGAGGGAGCCGGAGAGAGCGGAGGAAGCGAGGGAGGAGGGCGGGAGCGCGGGAGCGCGGGAGCGCGGGCCCCGAGAGGGACGGGGTGAGGGCAGGAGGGGGCGCCGGGGGGCGCCGGGGGGCGCCGGGCGCAGAGGGCAGGACACAGAGCAGGCGCCCAGGTAGGTGAAGAGGGGGACGAGGAGGCAGAGACAAAGGGGGATGCGGGGGCGCCGGTGGGAGGAGACGGGGAGGCACGGGGCCCGGCAGCGAGGACGCGGGTGTGAGCGGCTGGACGCGGGGCGGGGCGGGGGCGGCCCGGGGCGCAGAGACAGACCGCGCGGAGCCGCCGCCGGCCACTCGCGAGGCGGGGACCCCGGCGCGGAGCCGAGCCCGAGAGCTCGGGCTGCGGGCTGCGGGCGCGGGGGACAAAGCCCGGAGTCCCGGGGCCGAAAGCTACTGGGAGACCTTGGCGCCGGGAGGGGGCCTCGCCCTGAGGCCGCAGCCGGGAGGGAGGGGAAGGCGGAGACGGGGGCGGGGGGCAGAGACTCGAGGGCAGGGAGCGAGCACCGGGCAGGGGGCCCAAGGGAAACGTCCACCGGCGCCCCGGAGGGCAGCAGGGACCGGGCTCGGGGGAGCTCCGGGGCCGGGGTGGAAGGAGGGGCCTGGGGGCAGGAGGGACACGGGGCACGAAGGCCCGAGGCGCCCGAGCGGGTGGGGGCAGCGCTGTGGAGCCCGGAGACAAAAGGAAGCCTCGGAGCTGGGGAGGCCGTGGGGAGGCCGAGGGGACAGGGGCGCGGGGCGGCCGGGTGGCCCCCGCAGGGACAGGGCCGAAGTCTGCCCTCGGGCGGGAGCCGCAGACCCCAGCTGCCGGGGGAGCCCGGAGGTGGGGCGGGCCCCGGGCCCCGCGGCTGATGCTCCCCAGGTGCTTGGCTTCTGGCTCTGGAGTCCTCTTCCCGGGCCTCGGTTTCTTCGGGTTTATCGCTGGAACCCGGGGCCTGGAGGTCAGTCCACAACCAATAGGTTGAACTTGCTGCGGGGGATCAGGTCTGGCTTGCTCCCGGGGCGCGCACGTTCACCGAGGCTGTTGGGCTTCTCCTGCAGAAGGAAGAGACGCCGGTTCCTCTCTGGACTAGAGTCTGCAGGCGGGCCCGAGGGAACAGCGGAGGGACAGAGTTGGCTGGGGAGCTGGGGGAGCTGGGGGAGCTGGGGCGGGCGGCCAGGGCTGCAGCAGGGAGACCAGCAGGGCGAGGCGGGAGCTCTGAAGAAACCGACATTTCTCTGGAGAACAGGAACGAAGCCCAGTGCGATGCATTGAGCCGGTCCCCTCCCTTGCTTTGGGTGCACGCGGGCACCTCAACGTTGCATCCGATCTCATCTATAAAAAGAGTATCACACCGTTTTCCCTCTACTAGTTGTGAGGATTGTATAGTGGCCTTCCTGGGCTAGCTCTTCCTGATTCTTTCTTAAGATTTTATAGAGAGAGAGAGAGAGAGAGACCGACCCAAGCAGAGGGGGAAGCAGGCCCCACATAGGGAGCCCCATGGGGGACTCCATCCTGGGTCTCCAGGACCACACCCTGGGCCTAAAGCAGGCGCTAAGCCACTGAGCCACCCCGGGATCCTCTGCTCTTCCCGATGCTTTTCTCTCCTTCCTCATCTCCTAGAGTAGTGATTGCCTTTACCACCGTTTCCTGGCATAGCCTGTTCTCCAAACGACTCCTCTGGTGGCATTTCCTCAGCAAAAGTGCAGACTCCTTGAGAGCAGAGGTGGCATCACCTCCTTTGACTTCCTTGGAGGAGGTGGCCCAGCCTTCACCTCCTCACCAAGCATGGTGTGTGTGTTTGTGTGTTTGTTAAAAAAGACTTTTATTTATTTTTGAGAGGGAGAGGGAGACCCCCCACCCCCAAGTAGGACTCCGGGATCATGCCCCGAGCGAAGGCGGACGCTTAACCAACCGAGCCCCCGGGCTGCCCACCCGGCGCATTTCCAACAGCAGGCCTATGACAGATGCGAGGATGGTTTTCCTCAGGAAACGTTGAGACTGGACGGGACACCGATAAAGGGTACCGGCCAAAACTCCAAGCCAGGTGCCTCCTTGATATTGCCATCTGGATGTCCCCTGCCACCTCAAACACTGAGTTAAATATGATAGAGAACTCCTTCTCTCTCCCCAAAATGTGTTCTCGTCTTGCTGAGGCACATTGTCACCTTACTGAATGACAGTCATCCAGGCCAGAAGCCTGCAGGTAGACTTCACCTGCTTTCTCTTGATCATCTCTGAATCTTTGTATAAGCTGTTGCCTTTTCCTAGAACAACACCCTCCTACCTCTACTGCCCCCACTCCCCAGTCCCTTGGCCAAATTTATTCTTCAGGTTTCAGTATAGACAAGACTTTAGACACGAGTCTTCCTGGAGTCCATTGCTGACTCCACGCCTAGAGTACTTGCTCTTCCTAGCTATGCCTGCGCCCTTCTGTGTAGCAGGGAGGTTGCTCTCACAGAGCTTCTAGACTAGAGCAGGGCTGCCTGGGTTCCAGGTCCAGCCCTCCCACTTTTCTGGCTCTGTGAACTTGGCTCTTCTGCCTCAGACTCCTTATCCGTAAGATGGGGACAACAATACTGTACCTATTTCATAAGGTTATGAGGATTAACTGCCTGACACACAATTCCTCCCCCCCCCCCCGACACGCAATTCTAAATGAGGTCATTAGTCATTGCTATTCCCCCAATCTATCAGCCTTACAGCGTGAGTGGGACCCAAGAGAGCAGGACATTTTCCACCATATGTTCCTTAGCTCCTTTGAATTAAGAATTAATGAACCCTGTTAACTGGATCTGGTCAGAGCCGGGTTGGGGAGAGAAAACTGGGTATTTATGGCCGTGAGGAGTTGTGGGTGTCTGCCCAATGCCAGAGAGCCGGAGTCGGGACCAGCTCCTGGGACAGAAAGGATTTCCGCCTCCGGGCTTCCCTACCAGCTCCAGGGCCCGGCTTAATCCAACGCGTGGACAAGGCTGCCATCTGGGGGTCGCATCTGGAATTTGAGCTCCTCGGAGGCGGGAGTAAACCTGCCCCGGGGTGCATACCCAGCGTGTTTGCACTTGAGACTTCTAGTCCGAGAAGTTCTGATCAGAACCCGTTAAGCCTTGCTCCCGTCTGCAGCCCCCCCACACCCTGGCCCTTTCCTTCGTCCCTCAGGCTTGGTCACCGTTCGGTCTCCTGGGTTGCAGGATCTAAGCCCTGGGAGGTCTCTTCGGGGGCGTCGGACTTCAGCTGCCCCAGACCCGGTTCCCGAGGCGGTGCCCCGCGGGCTTCGCGGGGAGGAGCCGGGGGAGTCCCGCACCTCTAGGTCCCTTCCCAGCCCGCGGGGTGGACCGGGGCTGGGGCCCCGCCCACTGCCCTGGTCGCCCTGGCAACCGCCCTCCGCCGGGGTGCCCCGCTCCCGCGTCGCCCGGGCAACCGCGAGGCCCGCCGTCTTCGCGGTCCCGACTGGCTCCCGGCAAATGTGGGTCGCGGCCGGAGGGGGGCGTCGAGGCGGGAAGCCGGCGAGCCGCCCGGAGGGACGCGGCCGGCGTCGGGGCCAGCGCGGGCGCCGCCTCGGAGGGGGAACCCGAGGCCCTGGGAGCGGAGCGGGCCGCCCGGGGTCAAGGCCAGCGACGCCCTGGTTACGCGGACAGCCGGGGACCGAGGGAGGAGGGTCCCGCCCCGCGCACCCCTGCCCCGGGGCCCCTCGGGCCGCCTCCGCTCGTGCCGTCCGCCGAGAGGCCCCGTTCTTCGGGTCCTTCCGAGGAGCGCGGGGACGGCGCGGAGGGGCTTCCGTCGGGCCCGGCCCGGGGCTCCGGCCGCGAAGCCTGGGGCGCCGGGGGGACTCGTGTGCGCCCGGAGCCCCGCCATCCCCCGCGGGCCCCCCAGGGCCCCGGACCTCGGCCCCCGGGCCCTGGAAGGCCGCACGGGGGCGCCGGCGGGCTCGCCTCCGGGGCGAGGTGGGGGGCGGCGCCGGCCCGGGAGCGCGGAACCCCTCGGGGCACAGCCCCGTCGCCGCCGGCCTTCCAGAAGCCGCCCCCCCCGTCCTCCCGGGCAGGCTCGGCCCCCTCCCACGGGAGCCCCAGCCCTCCCCTCTCGGGTCCTGCCCCTGCCGCGTCTGCAGCCCCAGCGCGGGCCCAGGTTCCTGCGGGGGGCGGGGGGCGGGGGCCTGCGCGGAGCCTGCTCCCCCCACGCCGGGGCTCCGGAGCCTGACGGCCGCCGGGTGAGGGCCGCTGCCTCGGGGCTGTTCGGAGGGAGGCTAACGGCCAGGAGACGGCGCGGGGCGGCGAGGACCCGGGGTGCTGCCGCGCGAGGGACGGAGGCGCGCGGCCCCGTGGGGTGTGGACGCCGGGGGCGGGGCCTGCGGGAGGGGCGCGGCCCGCGGCCGCCCTCCAGGCTCCCCTCCCGGCTCCCCTCCGGCCCACCCTATCCCACACTGCACTTTTACCTGTGCCTAGGTTGCAATCACCTTGAAGCACAGCCAGGTCTTTTTTTTTTTTTTTTTTTTTTTAAGATTTTATTTATTTATTCATGAGACACACACACAGGCAGACCACACACAGGCAGAGGGAGAAGCAAGCGCCACACAGGGAGCCCCACGCGGGCCTCGATCCCGGGTCTCCAGGATCACACCCCGGGCCGAAGGCGACGCTAAACCGCTGAGCACCCCCCCCTCCCCGGGGCTGCCTCGCACAGCCAGGTCTTACTCATTCAAGAGTCCCGGTGCCTGGCACGTTCGGGCTTTCCACGACTGGATGGACGGATGCCCCAAGGACCCACACCCGAAGTAACCACCACCGCAACCCATCGTTGCCTCTTTTCATTGCTCCGATGGCACATCTGCTCCATCCCAGGGGACAACTTAAGTGGAAAAATTCTCAGGTGGAGACCCTGCCGCCTTGGGTGGCCCTGGATCAGAACCCCACAGCAGGGGCGCCTGGGTGGCTCAGGGGTTGGGTGTCTGCCTTCAGCCCAGGGCCTGATCCCGGAGTCCTGGGATGAGTCCTGCATTGGGCTCCCCGCAGGGAGCCTGCTTCTCCCTCTGCCTGTGTCTCTGCCTCTCTGTGTGTGTGCCTCTCATGAATAAATAAATAAATATATTTTTTAATAAATAAAAATCTTAAAGAAGAAAAAAAGAACCACATAGCAGCCGACCTCCTGGTGCATGAAGATGCCATGGGATGGGGCTGCCCGCCCTGCTCACACCCATCTGGGCACCTGGACTTGACCCCACAGGCAACAGTAAGGAGACTGGGACAGCAGCTGGACAAGATCGGGAGGATAAGGGGCCAGAAGTCGGTCGGGGGTGGAGGGGGGCAAGGTGCAGGGCAGGGCAAGGACAGGGACAGAGTGCTGAGGCTGGAGCCTGGGCAGTGGGGGGTGGGGTGAGAACCAGAGCTGGGCCCACAGCCAAGGCCTAGGTGGGAAGAGGGATGGAGAGAGGCTGAGCTGGCCCACCCAACCCTTCCCTTGGCACGGCAAGTGGACTGGAGTCCAGTTATTTCTCAAGGCAAAATTATTTTCATTCCTGGAGCCCCAAACCAAGTACGCTAGAGCCTCAAGGCAACGAAGGCTTAGGGTAACAAAACTGGTCCCTTTAATTCCTTGGTCTAGCCTTACAAGTGTCCAGTGATGTAGGGCCCTGGGAGGTGTGGGAGGGAGTAGTTTCCCTCCTGCTTAACTGGGAGGAAGCAGAGGCTCAGGAAGGTGAAAGTTTAGCTGGTCACCCCATTCTTGCCAAGTGGAGCGTGGGGGGGCACCAGGGCTGCGGTCTCCACCTGGGGTGAGGGGTGCACACCCGGAGTCCCAGTGTCGCTCACCTGCAGGCGCCCCAGAGCCTTGCTTTCCTCACAGGGAGGATGTAAGGTGACTGTGCCCTGATGCTGTTCTCCGGGGTCCTGGGGCGCTGTGACCTGTCTTGCCCTGGCGGCTGGGGGAGACCGAGAGGGCCACACCGGGGACGCTCAGCAGGGCGGCTCTGGCCTTGGCCCTGGGCTGATCTAGCCCTGCAGTCGGGGAGCTGCCAGCCAGCACCCGGGCCTCCCTTATTGGATTTATTTGTTTGCTTAAAGATTTATTTATTTATTCATGAGAGACACAGAGGGAGAGAGGCCGGCTCCCCGCAGGGAGCCCGATGCTGGATCCGGGGTCTCCAGGTTCAACGCCCTGGGCCCAAGGCAAGCGCTCAACGGCTGAGCCACCCAGGTGTCGTCCCTCTCCAGGACTTTACCATCTCAAACTGAAACCCACTGATCACTGACTCCCCATTCCTCCCCCCTCCACCCCGGTAACCACCTTTCCACGCTCATCTCTGTGGATTTTTTTTTAAATAATTTTTTAAATTTATTTATTTATGACAGTCACACAGAGAGAGAGAGAGAGAGAGAGGCAGAGACACAGGCAGAGGGAGAGGCAGGCTCCATGCACCGGGAGCCCGACGTGGGATTCTATACCGGGTCTCCAGGATCGTGCCCTGGGCCAAAGGCAGGCGCCAAACCACTGCGCCACCCAGGGATCCCCATCTCTGTGGATTTGACGAGGCACGGGGCATGGGCTTTTGCCCTCCGGCCAGGTCCACACTGTCTGAGGGTGCGGGTGTCCCCGGCCCTACCGTCTTCCCTGCACCGTCCTTTCTCTCCCGTTGCTGCCACCGCTGCTGCCACCGCTCTGCGCTCCCCCAGGTTCTTCTCACAGGCCCCCCTTCTCCTGACCTTCACCCCAGCTCTGCGCTTGCCCACCTGGATGTCTCCATTTCCCTCTCCTCCCTTCTTGGGTGCAGCAGGTGCTCCGGATCCTGCCCTGACACCACTCTGAAGGCCACCCCATCCAATGGCTTTCTCTGTTTCTCACTCAAGTTGACCTTTCTGTATTCCTGGTGCTCCTGGCCTGAGCAGGCCCCTCCTCCTGTCCTGAAGTCCTCTTTCCTCTTGGCCTCCAAGAGAGAGCTGAAGAACACAGGCTTTGGAATCCTCAGAGGTCTGGGTTCCAATTCTAACACTGCCTTTACTGGCCGGACTTTGGGCATGTCATTGTGTGTCCTGGAGTCTCAGCTTCTTTATCTCTCAAGTGGGACAAATCATCCAGATCTCAAAGGTTGTCCCGAGGGGCAAATGAGCTAATGTGTATAATGCCAGTACCGAGCCTGGGGACCCAGCTCTGCAGCCCCCTTCCCCTCGGGCTCCCTTACAGGCTACTGACTCCTCCCACATGTTCCTGGGATGGAAGGGTTCCCCCAAGCCCTGTCTTTTTCTCTCTGGCTCTGGCCCTCACGCATCTATGAATTTACATATCACTTTTCCTCCCTAGTCTGACTATCTTTCTCCCGAGTTTCACATCCCCAGTGGGTGCCTCCTGCCTCGGGTGACCACCACCTTCTCCCCTGGGCACCCAAGTTCAGAAGCTCTGAGTCATCTCGCACTTTTCCTACTTCCTCTCACTTCGACAGATAAGAAGTCATCCAGTCCTTTGTTTACCCTCTGAAATGCTGCCCAGACTTCCCTTCCTTCCATGGTTCCAGCCTCCATCACCTCTCCCTTGGATGGTGGCTGTGCTGTCTCAACTATCTCCTGGGCCCCCTGCTAGTTCTTTTGTTTTCTTTCTTTTCTTTCTCTTTTCTTTTCTTTTCTCTTTTTCTTTTCTTTCTTAAGCAATCTCTACATCCAACATGGGGGTTGAGCTTACAACCCTGAGATCAAGAGTTACCTGACTGGGGAGCCTGTGTAGCTCAGTGGGTTAAGCATCCAACTCGATCTCAGCTCAGGTGATGACCTCAGGGTCGTGAGATTGAGCCCTGCATGGGGCTCCCTGCTCAGCGTGGAGTCTGCTTGAGATTCTCTTTCCCTCTCCCATTCGTGCTCTCTTCCAAATAAATCTTAAAGAAAAAAAAAAAAGAGTCCCATGCTCTTCTGACTGAGCCAGCCAGGTACCCGCCTCCTCATTTCAATGTAGGTCCAACCCCAAGATAATTTACCCTCTCTGAAACTCCTCACTGCCTTTATTTTTTAAAGATTATTTATTTATTCATGAAAGAGAGAGAGAGAGAGAGAGAATGTTAAGCAGGTCGCACACCCAGGGCACCTGGTGCAGGGTTCAATCTCATGACTGTGATCATGACCTGAGCTGTTGAAATCAAGAGTCCAGTGCTTAACCGACTGAACCACCCAGGCACCCCAAGACTCTGCTTTTTTGCTTCATCTTTTGTTCTGTGAAGTATTCCCTTAAAAAAAAATTTATTTATCCACGACAGACACACAAGGAGAGAGAGGCAGAGACACAGGCAGAGGGAGAAGCAGGCGCCACGCAGGGAGCAGGCCTCGGGACTCGATCCCGGGACCCCGGGGTCACGCTGTGGGCTGCAGGCGGCGCTAAAGACGACACTTCACTTTTAAATACTGTAGTGCACATCTTTTAAAAAATAGAGTGATTGTTCTCTCTAATCATGCTGTCATCGTAGCTAACAAAATTATGGTTTCTCACGTCTGATTCTCAGTCCATATTCAGATTTCCTCAGTTCTTCCCCAAATGTCTTTCCCAGTTCATTTGTTGCAACAGAGATTCAGCAGAGGCCAAGCACTGCCGTGGGCTGTTCCGTGTCTGAAGTTTGCCACACTCGGCCGCGGACCTCTCCTGACCCTTCGAGCTGGCCAATCCCGCCTGCAGGGACTTTCAAAGCCCCCCTTTTTACACTGGCTCTTTCCTTGTCTCTGAACCCAGAGCTTGTTTATCCTCTGAAGTCCCCTCAGGGACTGCCACCCACTTTCGTGGTGCAAAGGGGTTTCCTTCTCCTCTGGGGCAGATGCACCGCCCGCCACCGCCGAGAGCGTCCACCCGCCACCGGGAGGCCGCGGGTGTCACACGGGGGTCCGGCTCCCGGGCTGCGGGGCCCAGGCCGAGCCCTCTCGGTTCCCCGGGAGTCGACGTGGCTCCTCGGCTCCTCGCGGCCTGCCCGTGGGAGCGAGGAGCCAGGCCCCCAACGCGCTTGCTCAGCTCGCTCCAAGGCTGTGGCCCCCATCGCTTGCCTTTTGCTCTTGCAGTTTCTTGCCTCTTCGGGTACAGAAGACTCGGGAAGCGGTTGAGTCAGGACCTAAGACCCGACGGGGTGGGACCCGGCCGCGGAGCGCGGATTCTCGGGGTCACGTCCGGCCTGGGAGCCACGGCGCGGTGGAGGGGCAGCTGGGGGGCAGCTGGACGTGGGGCAGCTGGGGGGGGGGGCAGCTGGAGGCTGTAGCTGGAGGCCGCAGCTGGAGGACACAGATGGACGGGGCAGCTGGAGGGGGCAGCTGGAGGAGGCAGCTGGGGGAGCAGCTGGAGGGAGCAGCTGGGGGGGGGCAGCTGGAGGGGATAGCTGGGGGGCAGCTGGAGGCCGCCCCCGGACGCCGCCCCCGCCCCTTCCCCAGCCGGGGCTGCGAGCTGCTGCCCGCGAGGCCGGGACGGGCACTTGCAGAAGGCAGAGGCCTGCCTGCGCAGCCTCCCCAGACCGCGGCCGAGCCCGGCGCGCCGGGGGCACAGAGGCGTCAACCGCCCCTAGAGGGGGGCGCAGGCTCCGAGGGCCTCCTGCGGTGCTCAGCACCCCCCACCCCCCCGCAGCCCGGAGGCCGGGCCGGCACCCACAGGCGAGGCACCCACAGGCGAGGCGCCCGCTGCAAAGGTTGGGGGACTCCCGGGATGTGAGGCCAGGGACTTTCTGGAAGCTTTTTCCCGACCGCCTGCACCCGACGCCAGGGAGCTCGCAGCGCCCTCTGCCGACGCGGGGCGGGGGCTTCAGCCGGGCCGGAGCGGGGCCGGGAGCGGGGCCGGGAGCCGGGCCGGGGATGGGGGCGCCTCCCGAGCACCTCCCGTCGCGCGGCCCGGCCCGGCGGCTCGCAGCGTAACCCGGGTCCGGACCGCACGGAGTCGGGGGCCGCCGGCCCCGCCCTCCCAGCCCAGGGGCCCCGGGCCCCGCGGCCCAGCCCCGCCGCCTTCCGTCGCGGGGGGGCGCCTTCCGGGCAGGGGCCACGTGGCCCTGGCGGGCGGGGGGCTCGGCCCTCCCCTCGGCGGCCGGGTGACTCAAGCCGCAGCTGTTCCCGCGTCACGAGGGAGGCCGGCGGCCCGGGCGGAGGGGGGGCCGGGGCTGGAGCCGGGGCGGGGCCGCGGCGGGCGGGCGGGGCGCAGGCGGGGGGCGCCGCTAAAGAGCCCGGGGCGGCGGCGGCGGCGGCGGCGGGAGAGCGGAGCGCAGCGTCGGGGAGCCCAGGTGAGGCCGCGGGCCCGGCCTGCGTGCGGGCGGGGTCCGGGGTCCGGGGTCGCGGGCGGCCGCCCCCGCCGCGGCTCGGCCCGGAGCCCAGGGCCCGCCGCACTCCCGAGCCCTCGCCACTTTGCAACTTCGCGAAGTTCCGGAGGCCCCGGCGGCGGCGACCGTGCGTGGGGAGCCGGGAGCGCGGGGCCGGGGGCGGGGGCCCGGGGCGGGGACGGGCTGCGGCCGGGAGGGCGCCCTGGGGCCGGGGCGGGGCCGGGCGGGAGGGCGGCGGTCGCCCCCGCCGCTCTCGGGCCCAGGAGGAGAGGGGGCTGGGGACGTGGCCCCGACCGCGGGTTTCCGGGTGGGAGGGGCCGGGACCGGGGGCCCCGACGCCCCTCACCGGCGCCCCCCGCAGGCCTGCAGCCATGGCGGTGGAAGGAGGAATGAAGTGTGTCAAGTTCCTGCTCTACGTCCTGCTGCTGGCCTTCTGCGTGAGTGCGAAGGGGGCCCTGGGGCCCGGACGCGGGAGGAAGAGCCGGGGGCCGCAGCGCGCCCACCGCCGCAGCTTTCGGGGACCTCCGAGGCGGTGCGGACCCAGGACGGACGGCGTGGGCGCGCCGCACCCTCCCCCTCGCCCCTTCTGGCCCTTCCTGTCCGGTGACCCAACCGCTGTGATAGGGCAGTGGGGCAACCGGCCAACGGCCGCCTGATGGCTATCGCCGCGGGGCCCCCTCTCCCCCGCACCCCGCCTGCCCTGCCCCTCACCCCCTCGTTCCCTGCTTCCCCGGGCTCCTGTCGGCTGCCGGGGGTGGGAAAGGCCTCTGCCCACCTCGGTTTGCTCCCGTCCTGGCCTCCCGGCCTCACACGCTGCTCTTTGTCCGGGGAGGGGCCCCACTCGTGCCTCTGCTTCTTGTCCCCTCCGCCCCCGGCCTTGTGGCCTGAGGAAGCCCCGTCACAACTGATGAGGGTAGGGCAGGCCGGGAGGCTGCGGCTGGGGCGCGCCTGGGCGCCCTAGAGGCCCCGAGGAAGTACCACTCTAGGTGAGGATACATGCCCTGGGGTCAGGGCTTTCTGGGAACTTCTCTGTTGGCATTTGATCAAACTGTGGGGGCAGATACGGGTTGTCCTCCTTCCCTGCAATCCTTCCTGGAGGCGCGCGAATCCGTCTCCCTGGGTGGGGCTACGTCTGTGCTTGGGCGTACCTGCTGCCCCCTGCGCGGAGGCCTGATGGCTGGTGGGCCCGGCCTAACCCTGACCTGTCCTCACAGGCCTGTGCGGTGGGGCTCATCGCCGTGGGTGTAGGGGCCCAGCTGGTCCTGAGTCAGACCATTGTCCAGGGGGCCACGCCTGGCTCCCTGTTGCCCGTGGTCATCATCGCAGTGGGCGCCTTCCTCTTCCTGGTGGCCTTTGTGGGCTGCTGTGGGGCCTGCAAGGAGAACTACTGTCTTATGATCACGGTGAGCCGGGTGTGGGGCCGCTGTGGGTGCCTGGGCCTGCTGGGAGGGGCTTCTAGGGAGAGGGGGATCCAGGGGCGAAGCGAGGCAGGTGGGGGAGGAGAACCTCTCTGAGTGGGCTAGAGGCTGGCTGGGCCACAGCAGGCCACTCTCACCGGGACTCCACACCTGACCCCTGTCCGCTGTGCCCGCAGTTTGCCATCTTCCTGTCCCTTATCATGCTGGTGGAGGTGGCCGCAGCCATCGCTGGCTATGTGTTTAGAGACAAGGTAAGCGGGGAGGAAGCGGAGGGCCCTGCCTCACAGGGCTGGCTGCTCTGGGACGCGCGTGCCCTAAAGTCTGACCCCCACGATGCTCTTTCCTGCTCCCAGGTGATGTCAGAGTTTAATAAGGACTTCCGGGAGCAGATGAAGAATTATCAGAAAAACAACCACACGGCTTCGATCCTGGACAGGATGCAGGAGGATGTGAGTGAGCTTGCTGGGAGCGGCTAGCGGGGAGGAAGAGTCTCATCTCCGTGTCGAAGGCGGAGGTTTAGGTAACAAGCCCCTGCCCTGTATTTCTCTCGTCCTGCAGTTTAAGTGCTGCGGGGCCGCTAACTACACAGACTGGCAGACCGTCTCTCTCATGCCCAAGGGCCAGGTCCCTGACTCCTGCTGCATCAATGTCACGAAGGACTGTGGGATTTCTTTCAATGTGAAGAATATCTACTCTGAGGTGGGGAAGCAGCTGAGATAGCAGGGGACTGGGAAAACTTGGGAAAGGTTTCTAGGGTTGAGAGGGCCCAGGGATGGAGGTGGAGAGGGTTGGGGCCCTGGGATGCGGAGGGCATCTGGGAACGTTAGCAGTGCGGTGAACGGTGCAGAGCGGGGGAGAGCCAGATGGAGCAGAGGAGGTGGGTGGGAAGTTTCTGACTCCGTTCTCGCTTGTGTGCCCACCGTCCTTCAGGGCTGCGTGGAGAAGATTGGGGGCTGGCTGAGAAGCAATGTGCTGGTGGTGGCTGCAGCGGCCCTGGGCATTGCCTTCGTGGAGGTGAGAGGCCCCCTTGGGACTCATTCTGGGGCATCTGGGCAATTGGGGCAGTGGGAGGAGGGTGCTAGGGAAGTCCTGGCCTGGGGAACCTGGGGCCCCTGGTTGTGTTTGGGGTCTCCTGAGTGGGCCTGGGATACTTTGCCTTTCTGACTCCTCTTTGCTTTTAGGTACTGGGAATTGTCTTCGCCTGCTGCCTCGTGAAGAGTATCCGAAGTGGCTATGAAGTCATGTAGGGGTCTGGTCTCTTCAGCCCCTTCATCTAAGGGAGTGGGATAGTACACTCCAGGTTTTTCAATTAAACGGATTATTTTTTCAGACTGAAAAAATAGTCTCAGTTTATCTCGAAGAATGATACTTTATCCTTTCCTGCTCACCCGTATTTGTTCTCTGGGACCTTGTTCTATATGCACCTTGGGAAAGAAAGGCTTATTTTTTTTGGGGGGGGGGCTGTTTAGGAAAGGTGGATTTCGCTAAAGGCATTGGTGGGCTGGCAGTCAAAGTGGGGACCTGGAGGAGGCTGGGGCCCAGTGCCCTCCCTGTCTCATAGCCATGTGCTGCAACGTGCAGGAAGCCACCTCCTGCAAAAGTCAAAGGGATTCCCCCCAGAGGTGCTACCTGGGAGAGGTGATCCCAAACCTACATCTCTCCCCTCCTATTCTGGCCACCTCTGAGGGCCTAGCAACTCCCTCCAGCAAAGGGGGCCTGGCTCCTTTGTGGGTGGTGAGAAGTTGTGTCCATCCTTCTTAGAGGACAATGTAGGGGCTCCTGGGTGGCTCAACTGGTTGGGTGTCCAACTTTTTTTTTTTTAAAGATTGTATGTATTTATTTATGAGAGACACACAGAGACAGAGGGGCAGAGAGAGAAAGAAGCAGGCTCCATGTGGGGAGCCTGATGCGGAACTCGATCCCGGGACTCCAGGATTAGGCCCTGGGCCAAAGGCAGGCGCTAAACTGCTGAGCCACCCAGGGATCCCCTGAGCTTCCGACTCTTAACTTTGACTCAGGTCAGGATCTCAGGGTTATTTGACTGAGCCCCATGTTGGGCTCCCCTTCAGTGGGGAGTCGGTTTGAGTTTTCTCTCCCTCTGCCCATCCCCTGCTGCTTGAACTCGCTCTCAAATCTTTAAAAAAAAAAAAAAAAAAAAACAAAAACAAGGATAATTTAAGTGGGTATTGCCTTTTGTTTTTCCCCATGGAAACCACCCAGCCTTGCCCTGACCCCACTTTACCACCTTCCCTCCCTCCCAAGAAAAACAGGTAAGGCCACTGGCACTCCCAACAGTGAACTGAAAGGAAGTGAAATGTCCACCAGTGCCGTCTGATGGCCATTCTTCCAGGTGCAGCTCCAAAGAGCGCCTGCAGACAGGCGGTCAGAGGGGAGGGCAGATGCTCAGTGGTTGCTGGTTGTTTTGCACATACTAAACAGGCCAGAGACCCTGGGCAGGAAGTCAGCCTAAGGGGTAGCTCTCAAATGGGGCCAGTCTCTCACCAGGCAACTTCATTTCTGCCCATCTACGGTGTTTTCTTTTTTTTTTTAACAATACACATTTATTGAGTGCTTAGTTTGTGCAGGCCACCAGGCAGTACCAGGGTGGGGACAGAAAACAATCTCTTGCTGGACAGCTGGATTCAGTAGACTGCCTGGGCAGGCTTGGGAAGGACCCAGGTGAGCACAGCATCCACCAGGCTGGCTGGCAGGTAGGAGGCTGGCAGCCAGAGCAGCTTGGCATCCCAGCCTGGGCTGTACCGGGTTCTGGGGTAACGAGCAGTCAGGGCATGTTCCAGGCACCTGCTCACCTTGGTCAGGTCTGGGTCACAGATCAGGCTCATGATGTGCTGCTGCACTTGCAAGTCTACATCCCAGGAGGTGGTTGTAATCAGTGTCCCTGCCCATTCCAGCCCATCTCAGGCCCCACCTTCTGGGTCCTGGAGCTGGTCCCCAGAAGTGAGAGGGATCCTTAGTCCCTCCCCAGTGTGGTAGGCAGGCAGGTTCCATAGTCTGAGTGTTCGGTGGCATCCCATTGACCCCCACCTTCTCCCAGCAGGCTGGTGTAGGAGGGCCTTTCTGACATTTCCCTTTCCCTTCATATACCTGTGTGGGCCCCAATACTCACACTTGGGGAGAAAGGCCTCCCCATAGTGGGCCTGTGTGCTGGGAGGTAGCCGTGCCCAGCACTCCTGCAGTGTGTTCTCCAAATGCTCCAGGTTTGTCACGGGGGTTCGGAAGAAGCCGGGCTCCACGATGGAGACTCGGACCCCAAAATGAGCCACATCCCGCCTGGATGGGGATAGAGGAAGGTTTCTGGGTTCTTGCTCTTATAGGAAAGGGACATGAGGCTGGGGGCTAAGATGGGAAAGCTATCACAGGCCAGGGACAGGGGTCCTGAAGGTGAAGGGGATCCCTGCTATCCTCAGAGGGGGGCAAGTGACCAGTTATTTTTGAGTTTTTTTTTTTTTTTCTTCATACTCTATGATCTAGAACAGGGATCAGTACCCTTCTTAAAGGGCCAGACAGTAAATATTTTTGGCAATGCAGGCCTAAAAATTAGTAACAGGTAGGTACTTACATAACCATTTGCAATGTAACCATTTAAAATGTAAACACCAGGTGCACCTGGGTGGCTCAGTACGCTGGGCATCCAACTCTTGACTTTGGCTTGGGTCGTTATCTCGGGGTCAAGGGATGGAGCCTTGCATGGACTTTCCTTGAGATTCTCTCTCCTCCCTCTGCCCCTCCCCCCATGCGCACCCTGGCACATGCGGTCTCTCAAATAATCCTTAAAAAAAAAAAATGTGGGCAGCCCGGGTGGCTCAGCGGTTTAGTGCCGCCTTCAGCTCAGGGTGTGATCCTGGAGACCTGGGATCGAGTCCCACATCGGGCTCCCTTCAGGGAGCCTGCCTCTCCCTCTGCCTGTGTCTCTGCTTCTTTCTATGTCTCTCAAGAATAAATTAAAAAAAAAAATGTAAACGCCATTATTAGCTTGTAGGTGACTGGCCAGATTTGGCCTGAGAACCGGTTTGCCAACTCCTGACCTAGAACCCCATTCCCTAGTCCTAGAACACAGGGTTGAGTCCTGAGTGCTCAACAGGAAGGGTGTAGACTGGTATTTGCTGGGGAGCCCGCAGAGACACATTCAACCCCCTTGACATGGATACAGAAATCCAAGTATGAAGCATGTGTTCATGATGTTGATAGGAAAGTTAAAAGACCAAGGGATAGGGACAAAAGCACATGACTGAAATTCTTTGTTGAGTGATGGTGATGAAGGCAGGTTTCCTACAGAAGATGGGGTGGCTGGGGGGTACTTGCACTGTTCAAAATTCAGGCCCTGCTCCCGTGTGGTACTTGCCAAGAGTCTTTTGTGCTCATGGGACTTTGAACATTATTGTTTAAAGATGAAGGACAGGGGCACCTGGGTGGCTCAGCAGTTGAGCGTGGAGTCCCGGGACCGAGTCCTGCATCGTGCTCCACGTGGAGCACCTGCTTCTCCCTCTGCCTGTGTCCCTGCCTCTTTCTCTGTCTCTCATGAATAAACAAACAAAATCTTAAAAAAAAAAAATAAAGAAAAAAAAAAAAAGATGAACAGCAGGAGAACATAAAGATGAGGGGCAAACAGACCTGGGAGTAAGTCCCAGCGCTTCCACCAACTAGTTGTGTGGTCTTGGTAAGTTACGTTACTCTGAGGATATTAATGCCTATCCCTTAGAGGGCTGCTGGGAGAAATAAATGAGAAAAATGTTCTGTAAAGGTACTAGTTCATCACAAAAAACAGTTATTAATAACACTAGGGGCACCTGGGTGGCTCAGTTGCTTAAGCATCTGGCTTTGGCTCAGGTCATGATCTCAGGGTCCTGGGATCCAGCCCCGGATCAGGCCTCCTGCTCAGCGGGGAGTCCACTTCTCCCTCTCCCTGTGCCCCTCCCCCTGTTGTGCACCCGCTCCCCTGCTCCCCCACCCTCTCTCAAAAAAAAAAAAAATTACTAATAATGATAGCAGGGCTTCTTGGGGCATCTTCTATGTGCCGGGCTCTGCGGGGGCCTTACAGGTACCTCATGTCACTCCCAGCACCCATGAAGCAGGTCTCCTCATCCAGATTTAGCAGATGGGGAATAAACTGGGGTAAAGAGAAGTAACCTATCAAGGTCGCAAAGCTCCCATGAGAGGAGGCTGGGGTTGAACCCATGAAGTTGAGCCCTACGCTGTCTCCTCCTCAGCATCCCACTATGCTGTTTCATCATCTCTGCAGGGCTGCCCAGGGCTCTGCACCCCTCACCTGAGGCTATCAGAGAAGGCCTCCAGGCCAAACTTGGAGACACAGTAGCCACCACCATTGGCTGCCAGGCGGCCCAAGACACTGCTGATGTTGACCACTCGGCCCCGGGACTGCTGTAGGAGGGGCAGCAGGGCAAGGGTGACCCTGATGGGACCCAGCGTATTCACATTAAGCACCCGATGGAAATCATCCTGTGTGAGCCACGGGGTGGGCCCGATGATCCCTGCCACACCAGCGTTATTCACCAGACCAAAAAGCCCTGTGGAGAGAGGAGACACATACCATAGGGTGGGTAAGGCATTCTGACACAGAGAGAGAGGCGCAGAGGGAGAAAGCAGCAGGCTCCATGCAGGGAAAACTCTAGTTTTCTGATGCTCTGTGTCCGGATCATGTTCCTTCCCCACCCAGGCCCTCCAGGTTCCCATTGCCCCCTAACCGAGCACCCTGCACCACAGTCCTGGCCCCCCCCCCCCACTACTCACCTGCTTCCCCGACATGTGTTTCCACCCACTTGGCTGCCCGCTGGACACTTTGGGGCTCAGTGACATCAAGCAGGGTGGTGTGGAGGCGGGAGGAGGCCACCCGCTGTAGGTCCTCTGCCCCCGCGGGGGTCAGGCAGCTGGCCAGGACTCGGAAGCCTCTCTGGTCCAGTCTCAGTGCCAGAAGCCGCCCGAAGCCTGAGTCACAGCCGGTGATGAAGACGAAAGCATCGCTGGCGGGCAGGCTCTGCTGGTCCCTGAGCCACCACAGCACTGCCCAGAGCAAGACTCCCAGCAGCAGAGGCAGCCACATGGCGGAGCCCGAGTGACCTGCAGGTGGCAGCCGAGGCTGGGCAGGAAGACTTGTGTAGTTCATGCTGGCTCTTAACTCCTTGCCCCTAACAGCCTCCCCAGCTGGAGGTCTGATCTGAGCAGACTGAGAAATTACCTGCCTGGTAGGTAACTGGCAAACCATGTCTCACCTAAGCAAAGCTCAGCTCTAGGCAGACCCCGAGTGTGTGGCGACCTTAACTAAAGCCAGAGTCGCCAGGGCCTGTGTGCAGACGTGCTGCACAGGAGCAGAGGAACCTGGTTTGCTGTCTCCCCTCCCTGCTAAGCTAGAGGCATCTAGACTCTAAATGTAAACCGGGCCTTCTCTTTGGAAACTTGTACAGGGCAAAGAGCCCTGCACCTTAGTCCTGTTGGCTCCAAACTTACTGCGTGATGCTGAGTATCTCATTGCATGTCTCAACCTGTTTTCTATTCTAGCGGCGGGGCCGACACCCACCATGGCCCCCCTGGGAGCTGTGCAGGGTCAAGGGGAGAGCATGTGAGGAAGCACATGAAGAGCTTACGGCTTTGAATTATCAATCGGTGCGATCCCAGGAGAGCCCCCTCAGAGCCCCCGGCTCCCAGTGTCCTGCTTACCTCCCGAGGAGAGCTAGCAGGCAGGACGGTGCCTGAAGCTCCTTCTTTTGCTTCGTTGATAGACTTTGCTCCCAGTCTTTCCGGGCTTCCACACTAGCTACAGCTAATGCCAAAGTCCGCAGCGGGTGGCCTGGGTCCCAGAAGTATTAAGTGTACGTGGGGCGGGGGGGGGGGGGGGGGGAGGGCTGGGAGGAGGAGCCAGGGAAGCTGGAGCCTGGCAGCTGAAGCCCAGGCTTGGCGCAGGCCTGGCGTGCCCAGGCCCCCTTCCTGGCTGTCTCTTCTAGTCGGGTGCCCGACTGCTTCTGTCATGGACTACCAGGAGGAGGGATATGTCAAGGACGGCGGGTACTCCCTCTGTTGGTGACCTTGGCCCAGTCACTCCTCCTTCCAAGCCCCGAAGTGCCCCCATGCCCAAGAATTAATCTCCAACCTGGTCCAGACTCATGACACTGCTTAGCACCAGGCCGGGAGAGGGCGCGAGCACGTGGAGCGGCAGAGAGCCAGAGCGAGGACCACGCCTGCCTCCTGTCATGTTTCTGCTCTGCAGGAAACTGAAGTCCTGAGTTAGGAAGCTTGGGGCAGGGCCCACTGACCTTCTCTGGGGAGGTGTGGGAAACTTCCACCCTCTGCCTACCCAGCATGCACCTGCCCCAGGCCCGAAGAGAAAAAGAGGGGTGCAAGCTAGTTCCACCCTTTACCCAAAAGGTAACTGTCACTTGGGTAAACAGTCTTCGAATCTTCCACTCCTGCCTACCCTGCTGGTCTAGCAGAGCTTTGAAACACACCACAAAGAAATGGGGGCTTGTGTTTTATTCTTGGCCTATCAGCTTCCCCCAGGTAGGAGGGACGGGGTGGGGGGAAGGGAAGGGGGGCTAGGAGGGGGCGGACTGCAGCTGCCCTTTGTACACATATTCCAGTGCGGTGGCAATGGTGCGCATGTCCAGCTCGATGCTCCGAGCCCAGTTCTCCACATCCCCGATTTCCTAGGAAGGGGAAGAGGTAGGAGGCTGGGAATCAGGGTGGGTAGAGTGAGGTTCTAAGGAGGCAGATCTGTCCCCTAGAAAGGACTTTGCCTGAACCCACCAACTACTTTTATCTCTCTAGCTCCTCTGACACAGATAGCATTTCTGGGAACCATCCCCAGTTCCTTTTTAACCTGAGGCCTGAGCTGACTTGACTGGAAGCAGGGGCCCAGGATGGAGCATGGCCCACCTTGAGTGCCTGATTAAAGTTCTCCACCATCCCGATCCACTGGCCTGTCTGCTTGGCAAACTGGGCGGCCTGGACCTGTAGGGTCTTCACCTCATGGTCCAGCTTTCTCTGGTTCATGTAGGCCTGGGCCACACTAGAGGTTGGAAGAGGGATGAGATCAACTCACCAGCTGGTGGGGAGTGGTCTCCAGGACTAATATTCCACTGCAACGGTGGGAGGGCAGCCAGAAGCCTGGATGGGGAGAACCTCATGATTTTGGCCATTCTTGGGGGTGATGCAAATGACTGCTGTACATGCAAATGAACCAGCTTCTTCCTCTCACTCCCAGGATTCCCAGGAGAGCCTCCCTGGGAACTGACCGAAAACTTACCATCTCCTACCCCCCAAAGGAACTCTTACAGCTGGGTGAGAGAAGGGAGGATAAACCTGGTGGGAATATCCCTGGGGAAGAAGCTGGGAGGGTAGAGGGGGCGCAGAGAAGCTGGGGAAACCCAGCAGCAGGGCCACATCTGGCAGTGCTCAGAAGCCTAGGGATCAGTGCAAGAGGTTGGGAAGGGAAATTGGGCCTCTCCCTGAATCTGGGGTGGGATGGGAGAGCACCCCCCTCCCCAGGAACTCAGGATCAAGAGAAGATATCCCAAGGGCTGCTTCTTGGCTCTCTCAGACTCTCAGTGCTTTTTTCATCAGTTCACACAGATGAGTGAACACACACACACACACACACACACACACACGCTCTCTCTCTCCCTCCCTCTCTTCCTTCTATTCTAAGCAGTTTTTTTTCTCCTCAATCAAGGTAGGCTGCAGTTACCATTATTGCCATGAGGCTGCTATCCCCGGAGCCCTGCCCCGTCCCCCTTTCCCCAATCTCCTCATCCCACAACTATTGTCTCATTGGTTGGTGGGTCTTTCACTCCCCATCCTAAAGCTCTAGGTCATCTGGGGGACTCCACATCTGGTGCCCACCCACCCCCACCCTGGAATCTGTGGGGGTGGGAGGGGGCAAGGGGTTGGCGTGGGTGAAGAGAATGGGAAGGACACCTGACAGGGGCTGAGATAGACTGAGCCTTTGTTTTCCTTTCCAGGGAATGAGAGGACTCGTGGGCAGCAACACAAAACCCTTTCTAATCTGGCTTTGGCTTAGCTGTCCTCTAAGCTGAGAGGGGTGGCCGGCCCCTAGCAAAGGAAGAGCAGAGGGAGAGGTCTGGGCCAGTCTCACAGCAGAGCCCAGGAGGCGCCCATGTGGGAGGGAGGAAAAGGGGGCAGACCCCATCCTTCCTCCTTGGGAGACAGCAGGGGGTAGCGTAGGAGCTGAAACAGTAGTAGCAAGGGGCTCCTAACACTTTAAGAGATTCCCCTGGGAGTTCCTAAAATCCTAGTTTTCCTGTGGACCTCCCTCTTTCACACCGAGTAATGGGAGAAGTCTGGAGGGGAGAGAGATCAGAGGCCCCAACCACAGCCTTCTTGTCCCCTAATCATCCCCAGAGATGAGTAATGAAGAAGACAGTGCCTGCATGGCTCACTTGGGTGACTCAGTTTCTGGATGCACAACCAAGCCATTCTGCTTGATCTGGGGTGGAAGGCATCGTGCAGCCCCTTTCCTTCCCATCACCATCTATCTCAGCACTCTTCTGGGTCCCTCAGGGTCAAGAGACAATAGTCTTTGCTCCTTCCCAGGTCTTCCGCTGTTACTGGCATTGGCACATAGGACTGGCGGGGGGGTGGGGGGGGTGTCTCGGGAGCCCCGGAAGGAAGGGAGCAGACAGCCTGGCTGTGCCATAGCTCCTGGCGTCGGTTCTGCCCTCGCCCTCGCCAGCTGTGCCATCTCTTTCCTGCCAGCTGCTCCCTGGGCCTGCCAGAGGGTGGGAGGTGAAGGAGGTGGGGCAAGTTCTGGTGCAGGAGGGAGAGTGCCCTCCTGCCGACGTGAGAGCTGGACTGGGAGGGGGACGGGAGGGGGGCAGATGGCATGAGGTTGTGAGCACCAGGGAGGTCCCTGTGGGGAGGGGCAAGCTGGCTGCTTCTCCAGCCGCTGCGGCTGCTCTGGTGCTTGGACCTGAGGGGTCAGGGCGGCCTCAAGCTCTTCCCGTACAGCCGGCGGTGGGGGGGGGGGGGAGGGGGGGCAGGGGCGGGGACGGCCCGGGGCGCGGCCTGGGGCGCAGTGTGACTGCCAGGCCGCGGCGCCCGGCTCGCAGGGGCGGTCGTACCCCACATTGAGGTGATCCACCAGCGCTTCCGTGAGGCAGGTCGCTGCGGCGATGGCTTCCCGCCTCCTCTTCTCTGGCAGCGGGGAAAGGGTTCGAAGGGAGACTCGGTTGCCGGAAGGCCGGCGCCGGCTCGGCCCGTGTCGGCTCGCGGCCGGAACCCCCGCGGCGGCCGTCCGGGGGCGGGGGGAGGGGCGGTGCCCGGGGGAGGGGCGGCCGCGGCGCCCAGGCGTGGCAGCCCCCCGCCCCCCCGCGGCCTCGCAGCCCGGCCGGGTCCCGCCCGCACTCCCGCGGCCCCGGGCCCACGGCCCCTCCGTCACCGGCGTCCTCCCCGCGCTCGGGCCGGGGCTCCGGGGCCGACGGGCACCGCGCGGGGCCGTTCCCGCGGGCGGACGACGCGTCGTCCGCGGACAGCGCCCCCACCCGCCCGCGGCGCCCGGGCCCGGCCGCTACTCGAGGCCCAGGCTCCGCGCCGAGGCCAGGCCGTGGGGACAGGAGGGCGGGCGGCCGGCGGCTCACCCTGCAGCTCCTTGCGTTCGCTCTGCTTGGCCTGGTGCTCCCTCAGCAGGCGCGACAGCATGGCGGCGGCGGCGGCGGCGGCGGCGGCGGCGGTCACGTGGCCGCCCCGTCACGTGAGGCCCGGGGGCGGGGCGGCGGCTCCCGGCGGCGGAGCGGGCGGGGCTGCGCTCGGCTCGCTGTCGGGGCGCGGCTGGGGGAGCGTCGGAGAAGTCGCTCTCCGGCCTCCTGGCGGCCTCGCGGGCCGAGCGTGCGGGGTCTGATCCCAGCTCTGTCCTTTTGTGGTCAGGGAATGCGAGCCCTTTCGGTCTTACCAGAAGAGTAAGTGCTGCTGTCACAGTAAAAGGTAAAGCATGTAACACGTCCCCGAACTAAAGACAGATGATGCCAAGACTAACTCCAACAAGCAACAATTACAAACCTCCCCAACGCATCCTTGCTGTTGCCGCAGCCTCTCGGTGCACCGCGCGCCAACGTGCCGAGACTCTGGGCAGGTGCTCTGCATTTTGGTTTTCCTCCTAGTAGAATAAGGGGATGGAGTTAAATCAGTAGTTCTCAGCCCTGGCTAACCATTAGAACCACCTGGGGATGTTTTTAAAAATACCCAGTAACTAGATCTCTAAGGAGCGGAGCCCAAGTATTTTTAAAAAGTTCTCCAGCTAATTCTAGGAGGCATCTCACGTTGAGAATCCCTGGGCTAAACCATGTCTAAGGCTGTTTTCAACTTTGGCATTCTCTCATTTTCGGTTGAAATCACTATGGGATTCGGTTACATAGTAGAAAAGTGGCTTCGTGACGCAGGCGAAGAGAAGTGGGTGCTGATTTAGAATACACCATTCTTGAATTTTTCTGAGAAATAGCTGAAGATTACTGATTGATTGACTCATTCACCCATTTGCAGAGTAGCACCTTAAATCCCGGTTGGTGTGTAACCGCGAAAAGATCAGTGAATGAAATGGTTAAGTGGTAGCATAAAGCAGAACATTAAATGCCACCAAGATAAGAATTCTGAATAAAAATGTTGGATGCTGCATACGTATGTGTTTATGCTTAAACGTGTACTATAATTTATTTTTCAAATATTTCCTGAGTACTCACCATGGGTCCCCTTACATGTATTAACTCATTTAATCCCCAGAACTGTTATCCTCAACTTTCAGATGAAGAATCTGAGGTACAGAACAGTTAAGTAGTAGAGCTGGTAAGTGGTAGAGCTGGGATACAAATCCAGGCTATTTGACTCCAGAGCCTGAGTGTAACCACTTTATCTGCTGCATAAGCACGGGCAAGACCCCGCGAGGGGAGGCTCTGTCTCTTGTCACTGTGCCCTTCTAGCCTGTGGGCACAGCTGAAGGGAATCCTGGCAGGGGAGGAGTGTTTGGGAAGAGGCTCCCTCCAGTGAGGGGCTGATCAATAGAAGGGGGAAGAGTGAGAGCATCACCAGGCAGCCTAGTCCAGTCCTCCCCCCAACCTCCGCTTGGCTCCAGTTTCCAACTGCAGTGAGCAAGCAAAATAGAAGCTTACTGGAAGGTGCTCAGTGCCTCACTCCCAGAGCTGTGGGGCCTGGGAGGAAAGAGCCGGGGTTGGAGGGGGTTGCTAGGGAATGTGAAACAGAGGGCAGGGGCTAATGAGGGGGGTTGGTGTTGGGGGTTTCAGGGGTGAGTTTGTGAATGTTAAGATTAGGCTGACTCAGGGAGGGTGCCAGCCCATCCTGTGTTACCCTCACCCCCCTGGCACAAGGGCTTGATGTTTTCATGATCAGTAGAGAGACTGCCAGGACTCTGCAGACATCAGCTCCGCCCCCCTCTCCGCACACTGGCTGTTCCTTTGCCCTAGAGCTGGGCAGAGGACAGGGGAACCTGAATCTGGGGACCCCCCCATCTCTCCAGGGTCCTCCTCCGGGTGCTTTTTATCTAGGCGTTTGCTGCTCACTGTGTAATTTCAGTTTCTGCTGAGTTGAAGCTCAGCTCCCCACCCGACTTTGGTTGAGATGGACACAAGCTTCATGGATCTCTGAAGAATGACTCTTGACATTTGAAATCTTTCTGCCCACATCTCCTTACACTTTCCCACCCGGATTATTTTTTCTTAGAATGAATGAATGCAACTCCACGTTCCCCACCTCACCCCTCCTCCCCATTTCCTTATTCTTTTGAGTTTCTTTCTGAGTTAGCTTTAGTTAATAAGCCCTGGGCCAAACATTAGGGCCGGAAGCTGCTGAGTCAATAAGGGTTGGGTGAGGACTGAAGGAGAACATGGAGAGAGTGGAGAAGGCTTCTCACACTGGGAAGTCTGGCTGGGTTTCAAGAGGGGGGGGTGCTGTTGGTGGTGTGGCCAAGTTCCAAATGTTGGCCTGAAGCCAGTGCTCAAAGAAAAGGGGCCCTCAAGACAGTCTAAATGGCTCCCTGTGGGAAGTGACCTCCCAGTCCTTCTCCACAAAATGCATGGGTTTCCCTTGGATCCTCAAAGATGAGAGCAGTCAAGTCATTTCCCCAGCGTCTGCTCTCAATCAGATTTATATTTTTTCTCTCCCAGCCACTCCCAGAGTTCAAGCTTTGGCTACAGCCAGAATTCAGAGGCAGGCAAAAGGATTCCAGTGCTGGAGGGGTGGGTGGGGTGAGAAAGTCCTCATGTTGTGTGTTTTGGGGAGGAAGAGGCTGACCCTGGGACGTATGCTCCACAGCTCTGCTGCCAGATGAGGTGGAGGGAGAAGTTAACCCTGCAGTGTGTTCTGGAAGTGTTTGCTTGTAAGCTAGAGGCAGAAGCTGGAAGATGTGTAATCCGGGGAAGCTGAAAAACAGGGAACACAGATGGAGGCAAAGAAAGCTGTTAGAGGGGGAAAGGGCTAGAGAAAGCCTCAGCTTCCAATCAGATAGGCCCGAAGCCTTTGCTGGACTTGAATGTTAATCAGTTTTTTAAATTATTTTGAAATAGCTATAGACTCAGAGGAAGTTGCAAAAAATAATACATGAAGCCCTATGTACCCTTCACCCAGCTTCCCTCACTGGTGACATCTTCCATAACTGTAGCACAATCTCAAAACAGGAAGCTGACATACACACACTTTTAACTAGCTTACAGGCCTTATTCAGTTTTCATCAGTGTTTACGTGCATTCACGTGTGTAAGTATGTGTATGTGTGTGTAGCTCTATGCGATTTTATCCCTTTTGCAAGTGTATAGACTTGAAAACCTACCACCAAAATCAAGATACACATCTCTTCATCACCACAAAGGAGCTTTCTTTTTTTGGGTATGTATGTATGTATTTTATTTGTTAAAGATTTTATTTATTTATTAGAGAGCACAAGCTGGGAGAAAAGCATAGGGAGAGGGAGAGGGAGAAGCAGACTCCCCGCTGAGCAGGGAGCCCAGTATGTGGCTGGATCCCAGGACCCCAGGATCATGACCTTAGCTGAGGGCAGATGCTTAACCTACTGAGCCACCCAGGCCCCCCTGTTTATTTATTTTTTGAAGTATAATTAACACACCATGTTATGTTAGCACGGTGTAACGTGCTATCTTTTTATATTCACCTCCTCCCATCCCTGTCCCCTGACAATCACTAATCTGTTTGTCATCTCTATAGTTTTAATTGGTTTTAATTTCATGAATTTTCAAACTCTTAACTCAAATACAAGAAGTTCTCTGGCAGGTTGCTTATTCAAACATTGAGTTTCCTTCATTCTCCAGATCCTCTAGCTTCTTCATTCCGTGGCCCCCCTTCTTCTACAACATTGTGCCCCACTCCAACAATCTGGTCTCATTCCTCCTTTAGGGAAAATTGACATGTCTAAATTTACTAGGCTGGGCTAGGACTCTTGCACTCCCCCCTTCGCCCTCCTTTGCCCCACTATTTATAGCCAGGCTAATTTTGTGAGCCTCTCTCTCTCTCTCTCTCTCTCTCCCCACTCCTTCCTCCTGTGGTGGGTGAGATGACTTCTCAAATATTTGGGCAGAGGAGGTCAGAAGCAGATTCTTGGCATCTGATTTCAGCCTTGGATTTAGCAGGAGCCAGCAGGGTGGCGATGAAGGGAGGCAGAAGCTGCAGGTGCAGAGAGGAAGGCACCTGGGCCTCTAAAGGCATTTGACCCTGGTTGGAGATCTCTGTTCAGAGTCAGGAGTCCTGGGTTCTATCCTGATCTTATTACTCTGCATTCTCATATCAGCTCTACAGTCTGGAGCTCTGCGATAGAAAAGGGATGGAGAGGGCAGATCTGGGGATAAGAAAGGATCCTGGTGCCTGCTTGTTGGCAGCGCATGTGTTTCCTTGATAGCACCTATTTAGAGGCATGCTAGTCCCCTAGAGGGGATGCCTATAGTGTAGGTTGCAAAAACAGGGGCCCAAATCTTTAAATGCTTAGTAACTTGCCCAGGCAAGGGTTGTCCCAGGGCCTGCAGAGAGAAAGCCTACCTTTTTGTGTGTTTTTAAAAGTATAATCTTGGGGGAGGTGAGTGGGGGCAGGGGGTGACTGGGTGACGGGAATTAAGGAGGGCACATGATGTGATGAGCACTGGGTGTTATGTGCAACTGATGAATCACTGAACTCTACATCCGCAACTAAGAATGTTCTACATGTTGGCTAATTGAATTTAAATTAAAAAAAGGGTAATCTTGGACAAAGAAGTAAGAGAGACAAAAGGGGCATGGGAAGAGAAATTAGGTAGAGTGCACTGGAGCTTTTAAGAAAGGGAGGGAGGAGAGAAAAAAAGTATATTTTAAAGATTTCATTTTTAAGTAATCTCTCCACCTAGCACGGGGCTCAATCTTAGAACCCTGAGATGAAGAGTCGCATGCTCTACCGACTGAGCCAGAGGTGCCCCATGAGAAGATGAAACCTTAAGGATAGGAGAGAGAGAGTTGTAGGGACAGAGACATTAGAGACATTGAGAAATCATCGGAGAAGGGTTCCAGGTGATAGAGACAAGAAGGGGGACAAAATTAGAGTTTGGGAGGAGACAAAACCAGATAGAGAGGGAGAGGAAAGAGGACAGGTGGATATACACAAGACCAACGCCCAGGGAGAAGGGGAGGTGAGAGCAAGAGAGGTTCCAGTTGTGCCAAATTATTTCCTATCTCTCCTCCGGGCCCCATTTCTGGATTGGAGTTATAAATAGCAGAGGGTTGGAAAATGTCCCCCCTCCCTCTGCTTCTGTCTCAGCCTGACGGGAAGGGAGAGGAAGAGGGGCAGGTCTGCTGGTCCCGGTGGAGATCCTTGCAAAGCCCCACCCAGATCCCGCCTGGTGCCGACTGGGGTGCACTGCCTTCTCCATTCCCTCCCCGTCCGAGGGTGGGAAACGGTCAGTTCAGGGAAGGGGCCTGAGAGCCGAAGACAACCTTTCCATGTCTCTGCCTCTGGGTCCAATCTTTTTCATCTTTGCCCTTGCTCTTCTTGGACCCCTCACTCCCTTTCCCCAGCTTAATTGATTTCCTCTTCCTGTATCCATCACTTCAGTCATTTTTCTTTTCTCCCTTCGTTCCATTCCTTTTATTTATTTATTTAGGCAAGTTCTGCGCCCAAGGTGGGACTGGAACTCGCCATCCCGAGGTCAAGAATCGCTGGCTCTTCGGATGAGGCAGCCAGGCGCCCCCTCAATTCCTCATTGATCAAACTCTCGCTCTTCTTTCTCTCTTTTCTCTTTGTTTCTACCCGCCTTCTTTGCTCTCCGCCCCAGACCTGCTGAATTTCTCTCTCCTCTTGTTTCTGTCTTTTCCTCGGTTCGCCTGAATGCTGGGGATGTGGCTAGCACAGCCGTTGTCGCTGCCGGTCTCTGGGTGGGATGGGACCGTTTGATTGGAGCAGCGCGCCGGGCGCCCTACGCGACCCTGGAGAGAAGGGAGCGCCAGGACCACACAGGACCCTCCCCTTTCATCTCGCGGTCGGCCTCTCCCCCCAGCCTGTCCTTCAGCCTCCCGCACTTCTCGTTTCTCACCCTCCTTTCTCTTTTTCGGTCTTTTTCTATCTGGACTTGTCCTCTCTGTCCCCGTTCTCGGGCGCCGCCCTCACCACTCCCGGGCTTGGGACGGAGTAGGGGGAAGGGCAGGAGCGCGCGGGCGGGGGCGGGGGCGGGGGCGGGGGCGGGGCCGAAGCCGGGGGTGGGGGGGTGGCGGGGGGAGGCGGGCGGGCGAGCGAGGCCGGTTCCCGCCCAGGGTCGCCAGCCTGGACACCCCTTTGCGACGCCGCGAAGTCTCCACCTGCCGCGCGGGGGCGGGGCCGGGGCGGGGCTCCCGGGGCCGGGGGCGGGGAGGCGGGAGCCGGAACGCACGCCTGGGCTGCGGCTGCCGCAGTCGCCTAGCGGGTGTTGGGGGCGCCGGGCGGCCTGGCGGCGGGAGGGGGGTGGCGAGGAGAGGGACTGCGAGGCCCCTTCAGACCTGCGGGACTCGAGATCGGAGAGCCGCCGTGGGAGACCTGGGGCTCCGGCACCAGCGAGTGTTTTGCGCTCGTGGGGAGCGCGCCCAGCGTTCGCCGCATGGCGGGGGCTCGGGGCCGTGGTCCCTGGGGGCCGCCCGGGATCCGATGCCTTCTTGGCTCCCTGCTGGCCGCGCTGCTCGCCCCGGGGGCTGTCGCCTTCAATCTGGACGTGACGGGCGCCCTGAGCAAGGAGGGCGAGCCGGGGAGCCTCTTCGGCTTCTCGGTGGCTCTGCACCGGCAGCTGCAGCCCCGACCCCAGAGCTGGTGAGTCACAGCACCCGCCCAGGGTCCCCGTGCCGAGCCACACATCCCTCCCCTTCCCCATCTCTCCGTTTTTCAACCCCACGTCGACTCAGGCTGTCCGTAGATAACCCGCACTTCAACCTTGCCTCCTCGGTCGCGGGTCCGGAGGCGCGCCCTCAGGGCCTGAGATCAGGGGCTTGCTTTGGGGGTGAGTTGGAGAGCGAGGTTCCTTTCTTGACGGGGAACTCTCTCCTTTTGCCTTTCCCCCAAACTTGCATCCGTGCTCCAGCCCCGGGGGTCTGTGACTTCCCCTCCTTCAGAGGACTGGATACTGTCAGGAAGGGGGACTGGACTTCTTGTCTCCGCTTCGGGCAGGAGGAGAGGGAAAGGAGAAAGACGTTGAAGACACCATGGGAGGGATGGAGGGTGGACCCCAGAAATAACCTCCATCAGAACATCGCCATGGCATAGAGGGAAGACAGGAGGACACTGGAGGCCAGGAGAGCCCTGCCATTTAGTTCTGTGACTCAAGAGCATGGGAAGGTTGGAAGAGGACCTGGGAGACTATGGCAACCTGTAGTAGATGATTTGATGATAAAGTGGCAGGAAACAGAGCCCCCAAAAGTTGTAGCAGCAGCAGCAGCAGGAGTGAGAGCGAGATCCAGGACAGATGCTGGGCCAGGTTGTTCCCCTTCCTCCTCCTCAGGAAATTGCCAGGTCTAGGAATCTCAGCAGTGGGGGAAAGCAGGGAGGAGTGAGGGGCAGAGAACCATCCTAGTTATTTTCTGATCAGTTCAGACGCATGGGAGATGGGCACATGTGTGTGGGGCCTGTGTCTGTCACGTTTCCTGTGCTATTGGTTCCTGCTACACGTATGATTTTATGAAGAGAGACAAGGGGAAGAAAGCTTCCCACCCCCTCCTGCCAGGGGGCTTTGCTTTCCTAGGCTAGGGCCTAAGCCACACTAAGTGTCCATTACTGGGATCAATGCCGTCCACTGGGATTGTCTCCTCCCCGGCACTATTGGCCTGAGGGCAGAGGCTAGGGACAGGAGCTCATTTCTCTTCCCTCCCGTTCCGTTCCGGGAGGAGAGGCTGGGTCTCAATTTTTCTTCTTCCATTACCCCTGTCATCAGGGAGCATGGTCAGTGGTTCCCCCAAACTTTGGGAGAGATAAAAAGCAACTGACTTCATTTCTTCTTCAGTCTTCTATCTGCTTCCTACCCCATCTCTGCCTCCCTCCCTCCCTTCTTCCCCCATCTGCCAGAGTTCCAGGACTGGAGGCCTTTTTAGGACATGCTGAACTCTCTGAGCTATTTCCAGGCAAATTCTAGGTTATTTTTAATAGCTTGGTCTCTTGTTATTTCCCCCTCCTCTCTGAAGGTGGCCCCCGAATAGGTCTCCCAAAGCCAAGCTGGGGGCTTTCCCAGAGGAGCCTGACTGCCTAAGCCTGCTTTTGCTCCAGCAAGGGGTGCTGTGCTGCCTGGTGGCATGTGAGACACCAGGTTCCTTGCTCAGTCCCTAGCTTTTGAGTTGCAGGTCACCTTCACCAGCATCCACCCATTGAAAAGCCTCACCCATTTTGATGTCTTTCAGTCTTGCTCTTGGATGAGACTTTGATGTCAAACCTTCTTTGCTCTGTGGTTTCAGCCTCATTTGTATCTTCCAACTGTAAAACGGCGTTAAACAGTAGGACTCCCAGATAGAGTGGTTGTGGAGTTTAAGAATTCTTAGTATATATAAAACCATTAGAATAGCGTAAGGCCCAGAGGGAGTGCTCTGGAAGTGTTAGCACTGTTATTCCCGTATCATGTCGTGCTCCAAAGAGCTAGAGAATAGCTATAGCACCTTGCTGCAAGCCTGGATCCAAAGGCTTGGCTAGATCCCCCTGGCTGAGTCAGCTTTCAGGCCAAGCACCCTCCCCAGAGGGCCACCCAGATTGAGAGTCAGGGAGGGCAGGCCTCGGTCAGAGCCTTCGAGCGCATGCAGAATTGAGAGGTGCAGTGGTAGTGGGCTACTCCTTTGCTTCCACTTAGCTAGGCTCTCAGGGAATCCCTCTGCCCCCAGCTGCTGACACGCTCTAGCTTTTGTCTGCAGTGGCTACAGCTGTGGCTCGTGTTCTGTCCAGAGGCCTGGGTGGCTGGGGTTTGTGAGACGAAGCCAGAAAAGTGTGTGGCTGGGGCAGAGGTGGAGGGACTAGAGAGGCTGTTCCAGGGAGGGCAGGCTGGTCTGTTCCCCACTGAGAGTGAGGCTGGGCATGTGTATGCGCCGGCTCCTTTCCTCCCTGTGGAACCCTTCCCTCCACTCTCCTCCCTACTCTAGACCTCTAGGGGAGATGTGAACACTGAGCGCTGATTGTAGCTTTTCCTGGTGCTTAGCTATGAGCTGACCAGGCGAGGCAGTGGGTGTGCCTGTGAGCCCACATAACGTGCATGTTCTACAGATGAGTCCACATGCATCCAACGGGGCAAGCACAAAGATGAACAAGGGAGCCTCAGTCCTCCAAGAGATGGCCATCTCTGAGTTTGGAGGTGTGTGTTGGGGGTACTGCGGACTTGTCTCAAGATTGGCCACGCCACCAGGTTTCCTTTTCTGTGTGGGATACCCTCCCGTCCCCTTCCTACTGGTTTTGTTTTTTGTTTTGGAGTGGTCTCGGTATTCTGGAGATGGCTCATCATTTGGTTGCATATGGTGGAAGATGCATGGGTTTTGAAATTGGGCAGATGTGGATTTGAATTCCAGCATCCTTCTTAACGTGTCTCAGTGAGTCTCCTCATCTGAAAGACACGGGAAGAATCCTCACATAGGATTGTTGGGAAGCTTAAATGAGAGAATGCATGTAGGTTGCCTAGCTTGATGCCTGGAGCATAGGCAGAGGGTGACAAACGTTAGGTCCTCATATCCCTGGCATCTAGCCTAGGGACTGACCCACAGTGGGTGCCGAATAAATGTTACTTCCTTGTCTCACCAGTGCCTGACACAGGGCTTGGCAGGTGATAGGGTCTCAATACACAGGCTGGTAATGAGTGCCAACCGACCATGCCCGCTTCCTTGCCACTCCCCGCCCCCTCCTCTCCCTGGACACTGGCTCTGACGCGGGATGACAGCTGCTAAGAGACCAGAGCTGTGGGAAGGGAGAGTGGCTCTGTGCCCTCCCCTCCCCCTCAGAACTGGCAGAGTACCCCATAGATGCCTGTCTGCAATATTGTCTGACACAACTTTGGGCCTTGTCCCCCAGCAAGGGAGACGGAGGAAAGACTGGGACAGAGGCCTTGAGGTTTGCCCTGCGTCTACTTCTGAGTCCCTCCTTCTGTGGAGAGAGATCCTTGTAGTCAGCTGGGTGCCAGTCACCTCACCTTACCCCTTCGTTCGCTCCCAGCCTGGGGCTCAGCCCCAGGGGACCCAGGCAACCTCCATTCCCAGCATAGTCCTCCCCTGGGGAAGAAGCCTTGGCTGTGATCATGGAAAATTGTCCTGCCAAGAAAGTTCTAGCTGGGAAAGTGTCTGAGGGGGAGGTAAGGGAGAGGATAGGGTTGGGGGCAGGGAGGGTGGGAGGAATGGGGAAAATCATGGATGTGGGGAGGACAAGGAACAATGGGGAAGGGGATTCAGGGTATGGGCAGAAAAATGGGGGTAGGACTGGAGACAGATGAGAAACTTGCCCCTACCTCCATGCCAGCTGGAGTGACTGAGACAATCCTGGGTTGGCAGTGTTGCTGGGGGGATGGGGTCTCCGTTGGGTCCCTGACGAAGGGGAAACAGGCCCGGATCTAGCCTCTTCCTTGGCTTCTGAAGCTGGTGCCTGGACCACCTCGTGGTGCCAGCCTGGGACGCTGTTACTTTTGCTCTCAGCATTCTTGGCATTTCTGGGTGGGTTCCAACTGGACTGGGCTTGGGGAGGAGGGCAGAGCTTGGGGATGGGCCAGGACGTGGGTAGGGAAGGCCTGGTCAGGAACAGGTGCTGGGAACAGGCGGTTCTTTCAAACTAGCTGTGCTGGCCAGGCCACTTGGTTTGGCATGTGTGCACACACGTGTGTGTGTGTGTGTGTGTGTGTGTGTGTGTGTCTACAGTGCGTGTGGGCCCTCATCCAGGGCATATGTGTGTCTGTGCTTATGTAATGTGATGATTGCATGGTATTAATTTGCCCTTGCCAGGACTCAGGGAAATGGACTTCCAGCGCTCCTCCTTAGTTCTTCAACACTCACTTGGTTGGGAGGGGCTGGGCCTGAGCAGTGCTGGGGAGGCACAGCACTCCGGCTGCTAACCCCTGCCCCTGCTCCGCTGTGCAGGCTGCTGGTGGGTGCTCCGCAGGCCCTGGCTCTGCCCGGGCAGCAGGCGAATCGCACCGGAGGCCTCTTTGCTTGCCCCCTGAGCCTGGAAGAGACTGACTGCTACAGAGTGGACATCGACCGTGGAGGTGTAGACCCTGCAGGGTTGGGGGCGTGTGGCACAGGAAGGGGAAGGAGAGGACTTGGCCTCCTCTTCCCTCTCCTCATTCCCACTGTCCTGCCTCTAGCTGATGTGCAGAAGGAGAGTAAGGAGAACCAGTGGTTGGGAGTCAGCGTTCGGAGTCAGGGACCTGGGGGGAAGATTGTCGTGAGTACCACTTCTTGGGACTGTGTGCAAGGTGTGTGTGTGTGTATATGGCACAAACCATATGTCCCTGTGCTCAGGTGTGCTTGAGTGTGGTACGATGGCCTGATTCCCAGGACCAAAGTTACAAGACACAGTATGTGTCCCTACAAATTTAAAACCATCTAACCGTCCATCTGTCCATTTGTCAAACTCTTTTTTTTTAATTTTAAAGATTTTTAAAAAAGATTTTATTTATTTATTCATGAGAGACACACACAGAGAGAGAGGCAGAGACACAGGCAGAGGGAGAAGCAGGCTCCATGCAGGGAGCCCAATGTGGGACTCGATCCCAGGACCCTGGGATCACACCCTGAGCCGAAGGCAGATGCTCAACCGCTGACCCCCCAGGCGCCCCCATTTGTTAAACTCTTACTGAGAACCTTTTAAGCATCAGGCTTGTGCTAGTTACTGAGACACGAAGTGTAAAGCCTGGTCCAGGGCTCAAAAAGCCGACCGCATCGTTATGGAGACTCATTCTCTGTTTCTCTGTATCATCACTGATATGCACAAACACACTACTGTGAGTCGCGGTGCGCAGAATGTGGCCAATGTTATGTGAGCAGTCCAGTCCCCAGTGCGTGAACGTCCAAGGGAGGCGTGGAGAGAGGGTGGAGGTGTCAGGCAGCCTTCGGAGAATGAGCAATGCTCCCAGCGCACAGCGAGGGGAGTTCTTTGAGGGCAAAGTGGGGGCACTTACAAAGGCCCAGAGGCAGGACAGCTTGGCCCGGTGGGGACAGAGGTCCGGCGGGTCTGGGGGCTGTGTGCCAGCTTAGTCCTGCCTCGAGTGCCTGCCAGGGCAGAGCGGGAACAAGGCCGCTTCCTGCGGGGACGAGGGAGTGAGTGTAGGGCCAGGGCGTGTGCATTGCCTGACGCTGGGCGGGGTGGTACCCAAGTGACCCATGTCGCTGCGCTGTGCATGCTCGGAAGTGGTGCTCCGCAGACGTCTGCAGGTGCGCCCACCCGCGTTGCCTCCTCCTGCAGACCTGCGCGCACCGGTACGAGGCGCGGCAGCGAGTAGACCAGATCCTGGAGACCAGGGATGTGATCGGCCGCTGCTTCGTGCTGAGCCAAGACCTGGCCGCCCGCGATGAACTGGATGGCGGGGAGTGGAAGTTCTGTGAGGGGCGCCCCCAGGGCCACGAACAGTTTGGGTTCTGCCAGCAGGGCACAGCTGCCGCCTTCTCCCCCGACAGCCACTACCTCCTCTTTGGGGCCCCGGGAACCTATAACTGGAAGGGTGAGTCACTCCTTGGGGAGGGGAGAAGGGACCCAAAATGTCCTCTGACCTCAGAGCTGGGACTGGGGGCAGCGCGTGGCCAGGCACGCCCACACGTTCCCCCTGCGGCCCCGGGCACCGCCTCGTGTCCCAGGCCAGCCGAGCCAGCGCACACGCAAATGGGGTGTCTTCTGTCCTTCGAATGGCCGAGCGCTCCTCACCCTGCTGGCATGAGCCCACATGCACGGCTGGGCCCGCTCCGACACCCCAGCCCCCACCTCATCACTCCCATTCCTGTCTCCGCACACCCTGGCTGAGCTGCCACTCGGTGAGTGCGGTGGCAAGTCCGGGGGACCTGCAGGCTTGGGCCGGGGAAGGGGTGGGCATGGGGCTGCGGAGGACAGGACGGGCTTCCCTGTGTGCCTGTCCGGCTGGCGCATGGCCCCAGAGGAGCCCCCCACCCCACCCCCCCCGCCCTGGGCACTAACAGGTCTGTCCTTGCAGGCACTGCCAGGGTGGAGCTCTGTGCGCCGGGCTCGGTGGACCTGGCGCACCTGGACGACGGGCCCTACGAGGCGGGGGGAGAAAAGGAGCAGGACCCCCGCCTCATCCCAGTCCCTGCCAACAGCTACTTTGGTAGGGACCCCTCCCTGGCCCAGAGCTGCTCTAACCCTCTACTCTCTCTTGTCCTCCCTCTCCACACTCCCATCCTTCTGTCTCTGGCTCTGGCTCTGTCTCTGGCTCCTCTCCGGTCTCTCTCTGTCTTTCCGTCTCTGATTCTTATCTTGCTGGTCTCTTTGTCTCTCTCCTATGCTTTCTCCACCTCCTCTTCTTCCTCCTTCTTGCCTTTATGTCTGTCTCTACCTCCCCACTCTGTGGCCCCTCCTCTGGATGTCCCGTCCTTGGTGTCTTCCCCCACCCGCCCCCCGCAGGGTTGCTCTTTGTGACCAACATTGATAGCTCAGACCCTGACCAGCTGGTGTATAAAACTTTGGATCCCGCTGACCGGCTCCCAGGACCAGCCGGAGACTTGGCCTTGAATAGCTACTTAGGTTTGTAAGCTCCCACCATGTCCCCCTGGGCCCTGGGGGCTTGGCCTGGCCTCCCCTCCTCTCCTGCCCTGCCCTGCCCTCACCAATGCACACTCAGGGAAATACATATTGGGCCCAAATTTCCAAGACGAAATGGGCCCAGTGAGCAGGCCTGAGAAGATGTCCCAAGGGGGATGACCTAGGGGGCTGTGAATGGGGGTCTCCCTGGAGGAAGAACTATGTGGGCTGAGCCTGGATTGGGAGAGAAAGGGGCTAGAGCTCTAGTGAGAGTTTCTCAGAGGGCTGGATGATTAGCTCATGCCAGAGAGAGGTCTAGCCTTGTTGGTAAGTACCTCTCATTGTCTCCTCTCCCCTTTGCAGAGGGGGAGGAAACCAGACCTGGGTGATGTTTGGGTGAATCAAGGTCTTTCCCACTTCCCCATCTCTCCCCCCTGTCCACGTGAAGACTTCCTCTCCCTGCCAGCATGGTGGGAGTGGGAGCAAAGTAGGTGCATTAGATGGGGCTGGGGCCTCGTGGGTGTGCAGAGGGGAGAGCAGCTCCCTGGGAGTCTCGCACGTGGTGCCCTGCTCAGCTGTTTCCCAGGCAGCTGGCCTTCCTGGCCATTGCCTTGCTCTTTCTTCCCCAGGCCCCGAGGCTGACGCATGGCACTTCTTGTGCCAAACTGTAGTCTGGGCTGTGGGAGGGCAGCTGGGTCTCCGGAGGGGGAGGCAGAGCAGTCCAGTTGTGGTGGTGCTAGCTTGGCGGGCACCTATACCTTTTGGCTCCAGACCCCTGAGGAGGGGGCCCACTGGGGGGAGCCTGGTCACACCTTGGCTCCTGAGGCTTTTGGGGAGTGCTCACTGGTAAGTCCCTCCACCCAGGTTTCTCCATTGACTCGGGGAAGGGTCTGGTGCGTGCAGAGGAGCTGAGCTTTGTGGCAGGGGCCCCTCGTGCCAACCACAAGGGAGCTGTGGTCATTCTGCGCAAAGACAGCGCCAGCCGCCTGGTGCCCGAAGTCATGCTGTCTGGGGAGCGCCTGACATCTGGCTTTGGCTACTCACTGGCTGTGGCCGATCTCAACAACGATGGGTGAGAGTGGGCACAGGAGAGTGCAGCCTGGGGGGTGCTGGGCCTCTGGCATCTTTCTGGCTCCCATGGCTGGGGAGGAAGCCACACTGACCAGTTTCCCTCTCTCCATAGCTGGACAGACCTGGTAGTGGGTGCCCCCTACTTCTTTGAGCGCCAAGAAGAGCTGGGGGGTGCTGTCTATGTGTACCTGAACCAGGGAGGTCACTGGGCTGGGGTGTCCCCTCTCCGGCTGTGTGGTTCCCCTGACTCCATGTTCGGGATCAGCCTGGCTGTCTTGGGAGACCTCAACCAAGACGGCTTTGCAGGTGTGACTGGGAACTGGAAAGCCTTGGGGGTGGGGAGTGGGGGAGGGGACAGGGGAAGGGCAGAGGCAGGGCAGGGGTAGGGGGGTGGCAGGGGGAATGCCTCAGAGCTTAAGGGGGAAAGCTCTAGGAGAGAAGCAACCTGGGCTCCCATCTGAGCTTTACCATTTACCAGCTTTGTGACCTTGTACAGGTAAACTTTTGGAGCTGGTTAAGATCTGCAGAGAGCAGCCAAGAGGCTTAAAAATGATGTGTGTAAGGTGCTGGCAGGGAGAGGAAGGTGCCCGGGACTTAGTAGCCTCTCAATAAAATAGAGAACATATTACATGGAAGTGAATGGCTGAGGGAAAGTTGGGGTCTGCATGACCCCCCTCCCCAGCCCTACCCCAGTCTGATTAGCTTTTTCCTGTGCCCACAGATATTGCTGTGGGGGCTCCCTTTGATGGGGATGGGAAAGTCTTTATCTACCATGGGAGCAGCCTAGGGGTTGTCGTCAAACCTTCCCAGGTGAGGGGGGGTCTTGGGATGAGGTGTGGAGGGAATGGGTGTGGGCAGTCTGGGGGGCACAACAGCGGAGGGCAGGGGGTGGAGCTGGTGGTGATGCTGTGGGGAAGCTGATGGGATGGTCCTGCAGGTGCTGGAGGGTGAGGCTGTGGGCGTAAAGAGCTTTGGCTATTCCCTGTCGGGTGGCCTGGATGTGGATGGGAACCATTACCCGGACCTGCTGGTTGGCTCCCTGGCCGACACTGCTGTGCTCTTCAGGTGGGCCCCTTCCCCTCCTCTCCTCTCCTCTGCCTCCCTGAGGCCAGCTCCTCCCTTTCCCTGCCTGAGAGTCTCTTGTTTCTTGTGCTCCACTCGCCATTCCCAGGGCCAGACCCATCCTTCAAGTCTCCCATGAGGTCTTCATCGCTCCCCGAACCATTGACCTGGAGCAGCCCAACTGCGCTGCTGGCCACTTGGTCTGGTGAGGCAGGATCCAAGGGGAGGCAGGGAGATTTCAGGGTCCGCTTTCCCCCATCCTCCCTTTCTCTGCCCAGTGTGGGGCTGGGGGGCTGGGCTGGGGCAGGAGTGAGGCGTTGGCCCGTCAGCCTTGCCTGCCTCAGGAGCCACCCTTGCCCCCCCCCCACCCAGTGTGGACCTGAGGGTCTGTTTCAGCTACATCGCAACACCCAGCAGCTACAGCCCTATTGTGGGTGAGTGAGGTCCCCTCCAATTTTCCACCCTGTTGGGTTTCAGGGTGGGTCACTCTGAGGTGGACAGAGGGCATCTTGGAGACAGGGTCAGATTAGTGCAGTTCCCCAGCTCACTGGCTCCTCTCTTCTCCCCACATGCCACAGCCCTGGATTATGTGTTAGATGGGGACACAGACAGGAGGCTCCGGGGCCAGGTCCCCCGTGTGACCTTCCTGAGCCGTGGCCCAGACGACCCCAAGCACCAGTCTTCAGGCACTGTGTGGCTGAAGCACCAGCATGACCGAGTCTGTGGAGACACCATGTTCCAGCTACAGGTGGACACTGGCCCCTTGGCGGGGGTGGGGAGTGGGGGAGGTCATTGTCATCGCCTGACTTCTTTTCTTTGGTTCCTTTTAGCTGCTTCCTTAACATGCTCACACTTCATTCTTTGATTTAAACTTTTGGGGAAGCCTCCCTGATGGGCTGATCTCCTCCTCACCTGTTGCCTTCTTGTGTCTTCTGCCTTCTGTGTCCAGAGTACAAGTTCTGTCCTCCATGGAGGTGGAGATGGCAGGTTCCCTTGTCACATCTGGTCCTCAATGTCCTAGATCCTGGTCTCTTCCCTTTTCCATGCCAGTTGCTCTCCCTCTCCCTCATTCTGGTCTCTACCTCTCTCTTTCATCTCCTCGAGCTTCTTGGCAGCTTTCAGAACCTGTCCTAGGTCTGGCTGGGGCCTGAGGATTGTTCTAGTATCTGTGTCCATCTTTCCTCTTCCCAGGAGAATGTCAAAGACAAGCTTCGGGCCATTGTGGTGACTCTGTCCTACAATCTTCAGACCCCGCGGCTCCGGCGACAGGCTCCTGGCCAGGGGCTGCCCCCAGTGGCCCCCATCCTCAATGCTCACCAGTCCAGCACACAACGGACAGAGGTGAGCTCAGGAGAGGGAGCTGGAAGGAGTAATGTCACCATCCTTCACAGTGACAAGCATTCAGAACTTCTGAAACTCCTTCACACGCTACCCCAGTAATTCCTCATGTTGCTAGGTGCTGTGACAAGTAGACCCCAAAATGGAAAATGGCCCAACTGATTACGTGTTCCTAGTTAGAAGGGACACCGGGCCTCGGTTCCACCCTTTCATTCAGGGCTGACGGGGATCAGCCATCTTCAGACGCGACTCCAGGTCCTTAGGTCACTTCTGTCCCTATCAGCTGGAGGGGGGAGCGCGAAGCTCCTTGTAGGGCTCTCCTGGGCAGTCCGGGGGTGATGCCCTTCACTTCTCTTCACATTCTAAGCCCGGGATCCGTTCTGGATTCCCCAGCAAGGGACGCTGGGGAAGTGTGGTCAGGGCTGGCCTGCGGGCCTCCACCTCAGTGTCTTCACACTTGTACCGAGGTGGGGGGGCCGTGGCTCAGGGTGGCCGGTGGGCGGCTCAGTACCACGCTGGGGCAAGCAGCAGATCTGAGGGCTGAGCGCCGTCCCACCTCGCCCGCCTGACCCGGGAATGAGCCTCTCCTCGCATCTCCCCCCAGATCCACTTCCTGAAGCAAGGCTGTGGCGAGGACAAGGTCTGCCAGAGCAATCTGCAGCTGGTCCAGGCCCGCTTCTGCGCCCGGGTCAGCGACTCGGAGTTCCAGCCTCTGCCCATGTGAGGGGGAGCCGGGGTGGGGTACAGGGGGAAGGCAAGAGTTCAAGGAAGAAAAGGAAGCCCCCTCAGGAGGGCGGAGGGTCAGTGATGGGGCCCAGAGGCCCTCCTGGCAAGGAAGAGCCTTGACGAGACACAGAATAGGGTGCAGCTGATGCGCAGCGCACTCCCTAGTCTTCCTAACCCAGCGATGTAGGGCTTGTTATTAGCTGCTTTGTGGATGGAAAATGGGGGCCTAGAGTGATTGACTTAGCTGCCTCAGGTGAGCAAGTAAGGGAGCTCGGACCGGAACAGCGGTCTCTTGGGCTGGGAAGACCTGAGGCCTGGACTGGGGTGGAGGGAACTGTGGGGCAGCCAGCAGGAGGAGAGACTCGGGGAGTGGAGGCAGGAGAGGGAAGTGTTCAGATCAAGACTGAGTGGGATCTGACCTCCAGGGATGCGGACGGGACAACAGCCCTGTTTGCCCTGAGTGGGCAGCCCGTCATTGGCCTGGAGCTCACAGTCACCAACCTGCCTTCGGATCCAGCCCAGCCCCAGGCTGATGGGGATGATGCTCACGAAGCCCAGCTTCTGGTCACCCTCCCTGCCTCTCTGCACTACTCAGGAGTCCGAGCCCTGGACCCTGCGGTGAGGACCTGTGGCGGGGGTTGGGGTGCTCGGAGGCTCCAGTAACCCCGGCTGACCTCTCCTTCTCTCCCCGCCGCAGGAGAAGCCGCTCTGCGTGTCCAACGAGAATGCCTCCCATGTGGAGTGCGAGCTGGGGAACCCCATGAAGAGAGGTGCCCAGGTTGGCACATCAGCACTTATCCCTGTCCGAGTGCATCTCTAAGCCCTGACCCCTTCTCCAGCCCCTAGCCTTCCCTGACTCACATTGCTCCCCACTCCTGGCCTAGGTCACTTTTTACCTCATCCTTAGCACCTCAGGGATCACTATTGAGACCACAGAGCTGGAAGTGGAGCTGCTGTTGGCTACGTAAGCCTGGTGGGCCAGGGGGTGGTGAGGGAAGGGGCAGCTGGGCCGGTGCCACTTGGATGGGGCTCTGCTGCCTTCATCGGAGCCCTTGGGGCGGTGCCTGTGCCCCACTACCCATGCCCGCTCCTGCCCGCATGCCAGGATCAGTGAGCAGGACCTGCATCTCATCTCCGTCCGAGCGCGTGTCTTCATTGAGCTGCCACTGTCCATTGCAGGGTAAGCTCTGTCTGCATGGGCAGACCGGTCAGAGGGGTGGGTGTTGCTCCCCTGTCCGATTGGCCAGGCCCTGGGCCTCCTCAGCCCCCATTTTGACCTGTCCATGCTAGGGTGGCCGTTCCCCAGCAGCTTTTCTTCTCTGGTGTGGTGCGCGGTGAGAGCGCCATGAAGTCTGAGCGGGATATAGGCAGCAAGGTCAAGTATGAGGTCACGGTGAGTGTCCTGTAAGGCCCCTCCCTCCTTGACACAGAGAGAGGCTGAGACATGTCCCAAGAGCTGTGGTTCTCCTGGCCTATGGCGGTTTGATGGTCCAGTGGGTTCAAGGCCTCCTCTCACTCCTGGACCTTGATTGCGGCCAGTTGTGTGTTTGGGGCCTCACTTGACCGCTTCCTGGTCATCCCTGTATAGACATCTCACCTGTCCGACTGGATAGGCCATGAGGGCACAGGGAAGCTTTTCTGTGAGGGGCCTTAGCTGGGGGATGGGGGCAGTGAAGGCGGGCTTATATCTCTCCTTAGAACTCTGCCCTTGGTTAGCTGGGGCCTCTGCAGTCTCGCAGGGACATGTCCAGACCTTCCTGGTTTTGGGGTGGGCAGGAGAATGATGCCTGGTGAGGCCTTAGGATCCCAAGTCCTTGTTGCGATTCTGCTTCCTGATGCCTTTCCCTCAGCCCTTGTCCCTTCTGTCTCTGCAGATTTCGGGCCTGCTCCGAAACTGAGCGCCATCCCTTCACACTCCCTTGTGCCCACAGGTCTCCAACCAAGGCCAGTCACTTAACACCCTGGGCTCTGCCTTCCTCAACATCATGTGGCCCCATGAGATTGCCAACGGGAAGTGGCTGCTGTACCCCATGCGAGTGGAGCTGGAGGGCGGGCAGGGGCCCAGGCGGAAGGGCCTCTGTTCCCCAAGGCCCAACATCCTCCATCTGGTGAGGCTTAGGCAGAGTGGTTAGGGCCGTTGAGGCAGGGTGACAGGGGTTAGATTTTGGGAAGATGTCGTGGGGAGCCAGGGGGAAGGATGTGGGGAGGAGATGCCCTCTCGGGGTGGCTGTGTTTGGAGGGACGCTCACTGCTCCCACTGCCTGCGTCCAGGATGTGGACAGCAGGGATAGGAGGCGGCGGGAACTGGAGCAGCCCAAGCAGGAGGAGCATCCTGAGCATCTGGAGCCCAGCACATCCTGGTGGCCAGTGTCCTCTGCTGAGAAGAAGAAAAACATCACCCTGGTGAGGGCAGGGCAAACATGGTACAGTCAGAATGTGGGGCGGGGGTGTTGGTGACGTGACGGGGGGCGCTGACGCACATGAGCTTTCGGGGGCTGGGTGTCCAAGGGGCTGGCCTGTTGAAAGATGTGGTGGATGGGCAGCCCTGTGGCTCAGCGGTTTAGCGCCGCCTTCAGCCCAGGGCATGATCCTGGAGACCCGGGATCCAGTCCCACATTGGGCTCCCTGGATGGAGCCTGATTCTCCCTCTGTCTGTGTCTCTGCCTGTCTCTGTCTCTTGTGAATAAATAAATAAAATCTTAAAAAAAAAATAAGTGGATGTGTTGAGCTGAATGGAGTTAGGTCAGACCTGGACAGAGCAGGGCTTAAGTACCCTGTCCCCCAGCTGTCCCAGGAGATGCTGGGGGACAGGGTACGACAGCCGCCTCTTCCTTCAGTGGGTTTGGGCTTAGCACAGGAGTGTGGCTTTGCCCAACATGGACCTGGATTCAAGTATCTCTTCTTCCACTTCTCAGCTTTGCTAGCTGTGCAACCTGAGCCGGGTCACAGGGCCTCTTTTTTTTTTTTTTTTTTTTTTTTTAAATCTTATTTTTAAGTAACTTCCACACCCAGTGTGGTGCTTGAACTTACAACCCCAAGATCAAGAGTCTCATGCTCCACTGACTGAGCCAGCCAGGTGCCTCTTTCTCTCTTTTTATTTTGTTTTTATTTTATTTTTTATTTTTTTATTATTATTATTTTAATTTTTTATTTACTTATGATAGTCACACACACACACACACACACACACACACACACACAGGCAGAGACACAGGCTGAGGGAGAAGCAGGCTCCATGCACTGGGAACCCGATGTGGGATCCGATCCCGGATCTCCAGGATCGCGCCCTGGGCCAAAGGCAGGCGCTAAACCACTGCACCACCCAGGGATCCCCTATTTTTATTTTTTTTAAAGTTTTATTTATTTATTCATGAGAGACCCAGAGAGAGGGCCGAAGGAGAGCAGGCCGAAGGAGAGCAGGCTCCATGCAGGGAGCCTGACATGGGATTCGATCCTGGGTCTCCAGGATCACACCCTGGGCCGAAGGCGGTGCCAGACCGCTGTGCCACCCTGGCTGCCCTCTCTCTCTCTTTTTAAAGTAATTTCCTTTCGCCTGGCAGCCATTGTAGAATGAGGGGTAGAGCGGCAGGTACTTTTTAGAGACCAGATTCCCAAATTCACCATCGCCACTTTGCCACCTCCCTGATTCCCGGAAACCTAGGCTACAATAAGAGATACCCTGTAGTGACATAAAATTCAATAAACAGTTTGTCAAAAAAAAATATTTTTCTTTGGCCAGCATGGGGCTCGAACTCATGACCCTGAAGTCAAGAGTTACATGCTCTATGGACTGAGCCAGTCAGGCACCCTACACCTGGCCTCTTTGAACTTTAATTTGGAAAATGGGGATGATAATAATATGCATCTTGCAGGACAGCTGTGAAGCTTTAATAAGTACCTTGCAGACAAGAGGTGCTCAGTAAATGGGGCCGTTATTATATAACGTAAGCATTAATTGGGGAAGTTACTGTGTTGCTGCTGTCAAATGGGAGACCTCCTCCCTGCTCCTCATGTGTTTCAAAGCCAGATAGACCAAATTTGGGGTAGGCTGCTCTTTTGGACCATGGGGTTAGTTTGGGGAGACTTTCTGGAGGAGGCGAGTTTGAGGTTGGATAAGGAAAATGGGAGAGATATGAATGAGGAACAAGGGCAAAAGGGGATCTAAGGTGCGGGAGCTCATGGAGGGATGGAGTGAAGTCTGCAGGCAGACTCTGTGTCTCTATGTGAGGGTGCTGGGCCCTGCGGAGGCTCAGTGGGCTGGGGCCAGCTGGCTCAGAGCCCTGCCTGTCCTGGCCCCTAGGACTGTGCCCGGGGCACTGCCAACTGTGTGGTGTTCAGCTGCCCTCTATATAGCTTTGACCGCGCCGCTGTGCTGCATGTGTGGGGCCGCCTCTGGAACAGCACCTTCTTGGAGGTAAGAGCACTGTGGTGGTGCTGGCTGGCATCTTCTTCCCCAGCAGGCCCTCTGGGGCTCACTGCCCTTCCAGCCTTCTCCCTGGCCGGATGCAGCCTGCTCTTAACCCGAGACAGGCAGAAATGCCCTCTGCATTGGACGCCATTCCTTTTACAATTTCCGGAGCTGGGGCGGGGGGCATGGGGCATGTGGGAGAAGGCTGGCCTCCTCTGCTCCCTTAGGAGTACTCAGCTGTGAAGTCCCTGGAAGTGACTGTCCGAGCCAATATCACCGTGAAGTCATCTATCAAGAACTTGGTGCTTAGAGATGCCTCCACAGTGGTGAGCTGCAGGCCTGGGGAAGTTGGGGTGGGGAAGCTCTTCCTTCTCTTTGCTCCAGCCCTTGTTCCCCTAACCCTTCATTCCCCAGATCCCAGTGATGGTTTACCTGGACCCCGTGGCTGTGGTGGCAGAAGGAGTCCCCTGGTGGGTCATCCTCCTGGCTGTGCTGGCGGGACTACTGGTGCTGGCGCTGCTGGTGCTGCTCATGTGGAAGGTGAGGGTTGGGGAGGTGGGGCTGCCAGGGGCTGGGCCTCCCTGTTGGGCAGGTGGCCTTTCATGCTATGGTTCTCTTTCCCACCCTCTCTCTCATTTATTCAGCCCACTTGCATTGAACACTTGTATGTCCCAGGGACTCTGTCGGGCTCTGAATGTTTCAGAGAGAAGTCAGATACAGGTCTTGTCCTCAGGGACTTGGTAGTCTAGTGGGGGACATGAGCCTTGTGTAAGGACAAGGCAGTAGGCACGAAGGCAAGATCGTGCAGTGAGGGTTCAGAGGTGAGAAGCCATGACAGCAGGTGGCCAGCCCAGAAGAAGGTGGAGTCATGGGATCTGGATGTGGGAGACGAGGTGGGTGGGACCATGGGAGGCAGAGTCATGGAAGCAGGGAAGTGGGGTCTGATTTAGCGAGAGCATGGCAGGGAAGGCTGGGAAGGAAACTGACAGAGAAGACACAACAGCGTGGAGACCAACCTCTAGGACTGGACTCAGAACCTCCACGTCCCAGGCTCTACATGGGCCCATCTTCGTACACAAGAGTGTAGACAATCCCGTTTGGGTCTGGGGTTCCATGTAAAAGCACACGCGTGCACAGGTCAGTACAGGGACTCCCATCCACCACCAGTCATCACACCCTGAACCAAATGCCACATCTGGGCTACGGGGAACCATCCGGGCTTTGGGCCCTCGTGGAAAACTGCCCCTGGTCTTCCCTGGACCAGTTGCAGACCAAGCTCACTGTTTGGCGAATGTGAGTCATCAGTGGACCAGGCCTCATGATGAACGTCCTAACTGTTGGGAGCCTGGCCAGTCTTTGGGGAGATTCATACCTTCGTGAAACTGGCTCCAGAATCCCTGCTCCTGGTTTCATGGAAGGGGGACAGAGTAGAGATGAGGGCCTCTATGCTTCCTGAGTCTTCCCGTCCTCCACCTCTTTTGCTCCCCCACCCCTTGACATCCCAGTGTGGCTTCTTCCATCGGAGCAGTCAGAGCTCATCTTTTCCCACCAACTATCACCGGGCCCATCTGGCTGTGCAGCCCTCGGCCGTGGAAGCTGGGGGCCCAGGGACTGTGGGGTAATTGTGTGTGTGCATGTGTGTGCGTATGCATATGTTTGTGTGTGTGAGTGTGAGTGTGAGCACAGCCCCCAGCATTCAGGGGACCAAGAAATGAGATTGCACAAGGGTGATGTGAGTTCTAGGAAAAGGGGCGGAAGGTAATTCTAAGGGTGAGATCCTAAGGGTGAGTATACCCAACCTGAGGCATATCGGGAGGGGTGGCTGGGCTCATGTAATATGAGCATGTGGGAGTGCGGCAGGGTGCCGTGCATGGCTTTTCTGTGGGCACGAGTGTGCAGAGAAAAACGTGCAAGGACATGCTGTGCAGTCTGAGCATGTGAGTCTCGGGGGAGCCTGAGTGTGAGTGTGCAAGGGGCACGTTTCCACCTTGGTGCCTAAGAGCCCGCATGTTCACGATGCAGGGAGCAGCTAGGCCACCATATTCATGGACAGGAGGGCACCGCCCCGGGGAGGATGCTGTTTGAGGACACAGGGTGTGTGTCTGAAGCTTGAGAGGAGTCATTCCGAGTATGCAGGGGTCTAGGGAGACCTCAGATCTCCTTTACGTCTTGGGGCATGCTACTGGGTCTCATAAAAACTTGGGCGGGGACAGCAGTCCTGCTGTTCCGTTTTCAACCCCCTTTCAGGAGCCAAGGGAGATGTCCTTGGTCCTGCACCTTTGGCCCCTCCTGGTCTCTCTCACTGTGAGTGAGGACCTGGGGGCCCAGCATTCACTGTGGCACCTGTGGGGGACGCGCACCGCCCTGGGTGCGGTCCGACCTGGCGTCCAGGTCTGCGGCAGTTGGTGCTCTCCGTCCCACTGATGGTGGAGGCAAGGCGCTGAGCTGTGCTGGGCGTCTGCTCCAGGGGCCTCAGGCCTGCAGGGTCCTCATGCCTGACCTGGGGTCCTTACAGATGGGATTCTTCAAGCGGGCACGGTACCCCGAGGCCACTGTACCCCAGTACCACGCGGTGAAGATCCCGCGGGAAGACCGGCAGCAGTTCAAGGAGGAGAAGACAGGCACCATTCTGAGGAACAACTGGGGCAGCCCCCGCCGGGAGGGCCCCGATGCACACCCCATCCTGGCTGCAGATGGGCACCCTGAGCCAGGCTCCGATGGGCATCCCATGTCAAGCACCGCCTAGCTCGCTGTGTCCCCTCCACCCTTTCCTCGGACATGGCTCCTTGGGATGAAGATGGTAGAGTGGGTTGCTGGTGTCCCATCAGGATGAGGCATAGGTGTCTCCCTGCACCCTTACAAGGAGCGCCCCCCAACACTTACCCTTAGAACACTGAGATGAGGGCAGTATATCAGGAAGGGGCTGTGGGACAGGGGAAGGGCAGCGATGTCCTGACGCAAAAGTGGGAGCAGGGACCTCGATTCCTCCCTCTCCATTTACCCCGTTTAACTGGGCCCCAAGGACTTGTCCCCCTGAAAGTGCCTTAAGCCCAGAAGGGTGGGGAGGAGGTTGTGTTGCTGACTCAGGGGCTCTTTCCTCCCTGTTTCCTGTCTCTTCTGACCTTAGTTTGGTGCATCAATCTAGTGGATTTTGTCTATTTATTAAAAAATATTTCAGGATAAAACCTCTGGCTTCTTTGTTGAGTCCTGCTCCTCCTCGTCCAGGGTCCCCAGGAGACGGCTGCTTCTTTGCACCCCCAGGGCTCAGGGCAGAGGTGGTAGCGAGAGGGAGGGCTGGGGGCCAGCAGGGGTGCACGTATGATGACTTTTGTGATGAGCTCCTGGAGGCACATGGATGTGGTCTCAGGCAAAGACGAGGGGGAGCTTTACTAGGGGAACAAGGGAAAGCGACAGGGAACTGCTCTAGCAGTGGGTGGGCAAAAAGTGGGAGACCCAGCCTAGGAATTCGCAGTCAGGGATAGGACAGGATGTCACTTTCCTTCCTGCAGCCAGATAGGAAATAGAGCTTTTCCACCTTGGAAGGAAGGATTGAAGTGAGACCTGTGGCAGAGATAGGAGAAGGGAGAAGAGGGGGTGATGGGGAGCGTGGCTTCTCTGCCTGGATCCCTCTCAGTAGAAGACAGACTCCGCCGGTAGGCGGGATTGCTCGGCCCGGCCCGAGGCTGGACTTGGGCAAGAGTTATTTCACAGCCTTCCCCATGATGTGGGGCCCAACAGGCAACCACTTGAAGGGAGGGGGTTGTTGTTCCATCTGGAGGTGGGAGAACTGGGCACTCTCGAGATCCTTCCAAGTCTCCCTGGTGAGGCAGCAGCCATCCCCGATGTGTTTCCAGGTGGGCTCTACAACTTGCTGCCACAGGAAGGCCCAGCTTCCACGTGGCTCAGCCACATGCTCCCAGAAAAGGAACAGTCCTCCCTGGCAGAGAAGAGAGAGTTAGTGTCACTTCTGGGCTCCATTCCAAAACCTTCCTCTCACCTCACCTGCAGCCCCCTGGTCGCGCCTGGTCAAACCTCTTAGGGAAGCAGGGGTTGCTGGTCTGCAGGTTTATGGAGCAAATCATTGTGCTCTGGACTTTTCCTGTGGCTCCTGGCTCTTACTCTCCCCCTCAGAAGCTGCCAGTGGGGATGGTGGCCAGAGGGCAGACAGACGGACACGGAGAGACAGGAGCAGAGGTCTTGCTGTATACGGAGGCGCCACCTTCTGACTCAGACGCGTTCAATCCAACCTTATGCTTTGGCCAACGTCCCAGGGAAATCTTGCACCTGACTCCTGATGGACTCAGCCCTTCTCTCCTTGCTGAACCCTCTCTAGAAGATCTCCTGCACCCTGGTGCTCTGAATCTACCGACTACAAGCCGGTGACATCCAAATCTCTATGTGCAGGCAACATCTTTTTCTGACTTCTGGATCTGGGCCTCCAACTGCCTCTATGGCTTTTCTGCCGGCCTGTCTCGGTGGCATCTCAGACCTAACCAGGTCCCAGGCAGGTTTCTCTCATTTCAGCAAATGACACTTCCCTCTACCCTCCCACTTGCCCTCCACCAGTCACTCATGCCAGAAACCTGGAAACCATCCTAAACTCCTTTCACACCCAGTTCGAAATCTTATGGATTCTATTTCCTCAAACATCTCCATCTAGAACGCTCTTACTTTCCCTGCTCCTCCACATTCTGTTTAATGTCTCAGGTCTCAATGTAAACATCACCTCCTTAGGTGTCCCCCCACCCCCATCAGGTGGCTCTCCTGTGTGCTTCCACGGCACCCTGGCACCCTGTCTGCCCCAGGGAGGCGCTGCTCGCTGCTCGCATTCGCCCCTTACCAGCAGAGGGGGGTGGAAAGTGCTAGGACACCGCATCCCCTACCCTGGAGTGGCCAGCTCGGTGGTCGCCTGCCCCTCGCCCATTCCCGCTCCGTCCTGCTCACCGGCCTCAGCACTCTCTTGACCTCCTGCAGGACCCTCCTCGGACTCTGCACAGAGCACAGCACCAGGGTGCTGACCACCACATCCATGGAGCTGTCAGCCACTTGTCTCATGTCCTCTCCGGAAGCCACCACAAACTGTTCATATTGGAGATGCCTGTTCTCAGCCATGCTCTTTGTCAAGAACTTCTCGAAGTGGGGATTTGGGTCCAGGCAGGTGATCCTGCAGCCCGCTGGGTAGAACTGGAAGTTGGCCCCGGTGCCACAGCCCAGCTCCAGCAAGGCCACCTTCCCGGAGGCTCCTGTAAGCCTGTTTATCTGGCCAAAGAGCTCCTGTTTCTTACGCTCCATCTTGCGGTTGCCCTTGGCCGTCAGCACAGCCATTAGGTAGGGGAAGTAGGCTTTGCACAGGGGCTGCCAGCAGCCCAGTAGAGCCATCAGGTGCAGGGGCAGCGTCAGGAGCAGAAGCAGCAGCTGCAGCAGGCAGACCAGGGCATCCATGACCCACTGACTCGAGGCACTGGTTTTTTTTCTTCCTCCAGTGCTGCAGACAGGAGTCTCTTACCCCTGTGACGGGACTTTGTTCCCTGTGTTCTACTTGTCAATTTTCTCTTTGCCAGGGTGGGGAGGGTGTATGGAATCCGGCCAGAGGGCACAGGTCCTACAGCCCTGTAGTTTTATGTGGGGTAGAGGAACAGGTGGTGCCGATGTCCTGAGTTCTGGGGCACTGGCAGTTGAAGGTGGCAGTTGAAGGTTTAGAGGGGAGAGGGGAGGGCAGAAGGGGGGACATGTCTCAGATCACAGCTTCGCGGGGGCCAAATGGCGGATGGAGCTGACTCATGGGCATGTGCTGCCCTCATTCTGTCCCCAGGATCTGTTCAGGTTATGCAAGCTGGAAAATCTGGTTGGGTTCCCCTGGCACATCCCCAGGGCTCTGTAAACTGTAACATGCCTTTGCCCCAGATAGGAGCCAAACTCAGGATATTCAGGGTAAGGCCTGATTGGCCAGAACAGGAGGGAGGTTGCAGGTCAAAAGAAAGCCATTTTCTCAACTGACTGGTGTTTGTTATCACATTCAAGACCGCAGTGCCCCAGCAATAGAAGAAAAAAAGGGAGAAAGAGGCAGAGTGGAGAAGAACCAGGTAGCCCAGTTCCCACAGCTAGCTCTGCCATTATAACTTGCTGTGTGCTTCTGTGGGCATCTTTTTTCCTTCCTGGTCTCCAGTTTCTCAACTGTAAAATGGGGAGATGCAGAGGTTGGATGGGCCTCCCATAGTTTCTAAGGTCTCCTCCTGCTTCCACATTTGTGTGATCTAAGGACAGTTGGGGAGCACCTGAAGCAGGCGGTGCTGGCTGTCCTCACAGCCCGGCCCAGTACTCCCCAGGCTTCGGCACCAGGCTGCCATGGAGGCAGGGGAGTCTCGGAGCCCAGACTGTGGGCTCACAGTCGTCTTAGCAGAAAGTCCTCAAATAATTAAGCAGTGGCTTCTCTTTTGGCTGAAGCCTCCCTCAGAACCTTGGGGGAAGCTCCCCATAGGCAGTTCCGAAGGCTGCACACCAATTGCGTAGTGGCCAAGGGAATTTGTTTTTTTTTATTTATGTTATTTATTTTTTATTATTTATTTATTTTTAAAAAATACATTTATTTTTTATTGGTGTTCAACTTGTCAACATACAGAATAACACCCAGTGCTCATCCCATCAAGTGCCCCCCTCAGTGCCCGTCACCTAGTCACCCCCACCCCCCGCCCTCCTCCCCTTCCACCACCCCTAGTTCGCTTCCCAGAGTTAGGAGTCTCTCCTGTTCTGTCTCCCTCTCTTATTTTTTCTCCTTTCTCCTTTATTCCTTTTCATTATTTTTTATATTCCCCAAATGAATGAGACCATATAATGTTTGTCCTTCTCCGATTGATTTACTTCACTCAGCATCATACCCTCCAGTTCTATCCACGTCGAAGCGAATGGTGGGTATTTGTCGTTTCTAATGGCTGAGGAATATTCCATTGTATACATAAACCACAGCGTCTTTATCCATCATCTGTCGATGGGCATCGAGGCTCCTTCCACAGTTTGGCTATTGTGGACATTGCTGCTAGAAACATCGGGGTGCAGGTGTCCCGGCGTTTCATTGCATCTGTATCTTTGGGGTAAATCCCCAGCAGTGCAATTGCTGGGTCGTAGGGCAGGTCTATTTTTAATTCTGAGGAACCTCCACACAATTTTCCAGAGTGGCTGCACCAGTTCCCATTCCCACCAACAGTGCAGGAGGGTTCCCATTTCTTTCTTTTATTTTTTTAATTTTTATTTATTTATGATAGTCAGAGAGAGAGAGAGAGAGAGAGAGAGAGGCAGAGACACAGGCAGAGGGAGAAGCAGGCTCCATGCAGGCCGCCTGACGTAGGACTTGATCCGGGGTCTCTAGGATCACGACCTGAGCTGAAGGTAGACGCTGGACTGCTGAGCCACCAGGTGGCCCCACATTCCCCTTTCTTTACACAAATGGCAGTACATTGTAAACACTCTTGAATACCTTGCTTTATTGGGTTTAGTAGATACTGCCCAAGAGTCTTCCAAAGTGGCTATTTCAATTTACACTTCTATTAGTAACATTTGCTGTTATGCATCTTTTATCATCTATCATCTATCATCTATCTATCTATCTATCTATCTATCTATCTATCTATCTATCTATCTATCTTCATCATCATCGTCATCTTCTATCAGCTATCTATCCATCTATCATCTACCTACCTACCTATCATCGCTCTTAATTCACTCATTCATTATTATTATTAATGACTCACAGATTTCCTATCTTATTCAGTGGCTTGTAACCTAATACCCTTTTTACGTACAGTTTTATTGAGTCATAATCATGTATGAGAAGGCATACAGGGCAGCCCCTGTTGCGCAGCGGTTTAGCGTCACCTGCAGCCCGGGGTGTGATCCTGGAGACCTGGGATCGAATCCCGCATTGGGCTCCCAGCATGGGGCCTGCTTCTTTCTCTGCCTGTGTCTCCGCGCCTCTCTCTCTCTCTCTCTATGAATAAATAAATAAAATCTTAAAAGAAGAAGGCATGCATAGTTACAGTGCATGACTAAATGGGTTTTAACATATGAATATATCTGTGAAACCATCACCGCACTCAACATAGTGGACATGTCTACCAACCATGACAGTTTCTTCACCTCTCTTTGCAATCCATCCTTCCCTCTTCCCTCCCCATCCTCAGGTGAGCATTGATCTGCCCTCTCACCATAAGTTAGTTCGCATTTTCTAGAGTTTTTCCTTTTTGTGTTTTACTGTTGTAAGACACACATAACATAAAACTTACCATCTTAGCCATTTTAAGTGTACCATTCAGTGGTATTAAAAATATTCACACCGCTGTGCAACCATCGTTATCATCCATCTCCATAACTCTTTTTATCTTATAAAACTGAAACTCTATGTCTGTTAAACAATGACTCCCCCTTCTCCCCTGCCCCCAGTCCCTGGAAACCATCGTTATACTTTCTGTCTTTATGATTTTGACCACTCTAAGTACCTCCTATAAATGGAATCATACAGTATTTGTCTTTCTGTGACTGACTTATTTCATTTAATGTCCTCGAGGTTATCCAGTTGTAGCATATTGAATAATTTCTTCCTTTTTAAGGCTAATATTTTGTATATATATAATATATAATATATATAAAAGATGCATAACAGCAATAATATATATTATTATTATTACATTATTATATATATATAATATTATATATATATACCATACCACATTTTGCTTATCCATTCACCTATCACAGGTGCTTGCGTTGGCTACTGTGAATAATAGTGTTATAAATGCGGGTCTAGGGGGCATCTGGGTGGTGCAGTGGCTAAATGTCAGACTCTTGGTTTCGGCTCAGGTCCTAATATCAGATCCTGATCTCAGGCTCGTGGGACAGAGTCCCTCCTCCAAGTTTGCTTCAAATTTTCTCCGACCCTCCTGCTCATGCTTACTCTCTCTCTCTCTTTCAAGTAGATAAATCAATCTTTTTTTTTTAAAGGTATTATTTATTTATTTATGATAGGCACACAGTGAGAGAGAGAGAGAGGCAGAGACACAGGCAGAGGGAGAAGCAGGCTCCATGCACCGGGAGCCCGACGTGGGATTCAATCCCGGGTCTCCAGGATCGGCCCTGGGCCAAAGGCAGGCGCTAAACCGCTGCGCCACCCAGGGATCCCAGATAAATCAATCTTAAAAAAAAAAAAAAAAAAAAAAACTACCACCCCTTACCTCCCGCCAAAATGTGGGTGTACAAATATCTCTTTGAGACCCAGCTTTCAATATTTTTGGCTATATTTCCATAAGTGGAGTTATCAGATTATACGGTAATTCTATGTTAGAGTTTTTGAGGAACTGCCATACTGTTTTCCACAGCACCCACTAAGAATGTTGTGGGCTTTGGAGTCAAGGCAAAAATCTTTGTGTTAGATAAATAATGCAGTTACATTTAAGATAATTTTACTTCTTCCTTTCCAATTCAAATGACTTTTATTTCTTATTCTTGCCTAGAATTTCCGGTAATGTGTTGAATAGACATGGCGAAAGCAGGCATCTTTCTCTTATTTATCTCAGAGAAAGAGTTTTTAGTCTATCACCATTGAGTATGATTTTCACTCTTGGTATTTATGATTATGTGAAATATATCTTAGAGAGAGAGAACTGACATAGCTTTTTGTCCAAAAGTATGTTATGTTTTCCTAATTGTTCACATCTTCTTTTGTCCCATCAGTAGTATTTCAAAGATGTGTTCATGTAAATATCGAACATTTCTTAAGCTTGTTTCTAGCTATATTACTTTTTTTGGACTAATATAAAAGGAAGTCTCTTCATTTATATCTTCTAATTGGCTTCCATTTGTATATATATCTCATCACTTTTGATTTCTGTATGTTAGTTTTGTATCTAGTCATCTTATTAAATGCTCTTATTGTTTATAACTTTTATTTTTATTTGATTCTTTTAAAAAATATTTACTTATTTATTGGGGCACCTGAGTGGCTCAGTAGGTTAAGCATTTGCCTTGAGCTCAGGTTGTGATCCTTGAGACCTGGAATTGAGCCCCTCATCAGGCTTCCTGCTCAGTGGAGAGCCTGCTTCTCCATCTCCTCCTACTGCTCCCCCTGTTTGTGCTCTCTGTCAGATAAATAAGCAAAGTCCTAAAAAATATATATATATATATATATATATTTATTTATTTATTTGTGGGGGGGCAGAGGGCAAGAGAGAGAGAGGGAGAGAGGAGAGTAGACTTGTCAATGAGCGTGGAGTCCCACACAGAACTCGATCTCATGACCCTGAGATCATGATCTGAGTGGAAATCAAGAATTGGGCACTTAACTGACTGAGCCGCCCAGGCACCCCTCTTTGGATTTTCTAAGCATTAAATGATCTGTGCCAATAATAATAATTTACCTATTTATTTTCAATTTTTATATCTTTTATTTCTTTCTCTTGCTTAATTGCTTTATCTAATCCCTTAGAACAATGTTAAATAGTAGTATAAGTGCTAAATCCTTTTCTTGTTCTTTTTTTTTTATGATAGTCACAGAGAGAGAGAGAGAGGCAGAGACATAGGCAGAGGGAGAAGCAGGCTCCATGCATCGGGAGCCCGATGTGAGATTCGATCCCGGGTCTCCAGGATCATGCCTTGGGCCAAAGGCAGGCGCCAAACCGCTGTGCCACCCAGGAATCCCTCTTGTTCCTGATATTAATGGGTATACTTCAGATGCTTTTCCACAGGTTGTATCAATTTTCTCTCAGCTTTTTGCACACCCTTTTATTCTTTGCTCTATATTGCTGGAGTTAAGAGCCTGCATTTACCTGGCTCACTTGCTGGCTTCTTTGTGGGTTCTGCCAATAGTAAGTACTGGAAGGAGATCAGACCATGGGAGGAGGAGGGCATTATCCTGTTTCCAGCTGCACAGTGTGGCACTTGTTGGCAGTAGTGGTGTCACAGCAGCAGTGTAGAAGGAGTGATCCCAGATTCCATCAGCCTGAGCCAAAGGCTACACCTTTTTAGCAATTCCAGCTTTGCCCTCTCTGGCAGATCTAGAACATGTGACAATGTCGACAGGACAGCTGCAGGGTTTGTGGGCTCCAGTCCAGGGCTGGTCGTAGCTTATGATCTCTGAGTATTATCCCTTATTCCTTTTGCCCCTCCAAACTTCCTAATTCCCCCCCCCCCAGTTTAATTTATATATTTAAATTAAGTTCTGGTTTAACATTAAAAAAAGGATTTATTTATTTCAGAGAGAGAGCGCACACTCATGAGCAGGAGGAGGGGCAGAGGCAGAGGGAGAGAGATTCTCAAGCAGACTCCCTGCTGACCACAGAGCCCAAAGAAGGGCTTGGTCTCAGGACCCTGAGACCATGACCTGGGCTGAAATCAAGAGTCTTAACCAACTGAGCCACCCAGGGACCCCTTCAGTTTAACATATTTTAAACCAGTTCTGTTTGAAAGCATTGGAGTGATTTCTGTTTGCCTGACTGGACCTTGACTAAGAGACCCATTAAGAATGATGTGGACTTTGGGGTTGAGATAAAAATAGTTAATTGTGTTAAATAAGTATTGAGATGAATGGTTCATATCAAATCCTCTGTCCTCTTTTTTAAAAAATATTTTATTTATTTATTCTTGAGAGACACACAGAAAGAGGCAGAGACACAGCAAAGGGAGAAGCAGGCTCCCAGCAGGGAGCCCGATGTGAGACTTGATCCCAGGACCTGGTGATCATGACCTGAGCTGAAGGCAGACGCTCAACCACGGAGCCACCCAGTTGTCCTTAAATCCTTTGTCTTCTTAAAACCTCTTTCCTACCATTACTTTCCATTGATGAATTTACATCATACTTTATGATAGAAATCATCAGGTATAAGCTTCTTTATTTTCTATCACAAAGCCTATAGATTACCTGTCTCTTCTCCCATCTTTCTTCTTTTATTATAATGGAGGGTATGTTGTTACTCCTGTCCAGGGTCAAATCTCTCTATTTATGTCTATATTATACCTCTTCTCACCTTCTTGACTTCTCACATAACATTATAGCTTTACTGAAATAGAGTTCACAATACATCTACCTTAAAATTCTCCAATTTAAATTATGAAATTCAGTGGTTTTTGGTATATTCAGAGTTGTGCAGCCATCACCAAAATCAATTTTAGAATATTTTACCACTCCAGAAAGAAACTCTATGCCTATTAACAGTCACTCCCTATTTCCCCCAACTTCTCATCACCACCAATCTGCTTTTTGTCTCTATGGGTTTACCTATTCTGGACATTTCATATAAATGGAATCCTACTCTATGTAGCCTTTTGTGACTGGCGTCTTTCATTTAGCAGAATGTTTCCAAGGTTCACCTATGTTGTAGCATGTATCAATAGCTTCATCTTTATGTCCAAACAGCATTCCATTGTATAGATATGAGATATTTTGTTTATGCATTCATCAGTTGATGCTTGTTTGGGTTGTTAACCACTTCTTGGGTATTATAAACAATGCTGCCATGAATTTTAATCTTAGTTTTATTTCCTCTCTCTTAGATCCTTTATCTCTATGGATCTTCAATATACTATTATCTTTAATATGTATCAGGTTAATAACAAAATAACCCTCTCTTGACTTCATGTCTCTCTTTAGCTACCACCCCATTCTATAGATCTATTTCTTACAGTCACACTTCCTTTTTCTTTTCTTCCTCCTTTTTTTTTTTTTTTTTAATTCTCAGCATGGAACCCAATGTGAGGGTTGAACTCAGTACTCTGAGATCAAACCTGAGCTAAGACCCGGAGATCTGACCTGCACTCAGATCAATGGCCAGATGTTGGGTTGTTTGGGTTGCTTGGGTAGTTCAGCAGTTGAGCATCTGCCTTTGGCTCAGTGCATGATCCTGGGGTTCTGGGATCGAGTCCCACATCAGGCTCCCTGCAGGGAGTCTACTTCTCCCTCTGCCTATGTCTCTGCCTCTCTCTTTGTGTTTCTCATGAATAAATAAATAAAATCTTAAAAAAAAGAGTCACATGCTTAATAAAAACCATTCTTATCTTATTTGACCATTGCCAGCCTCAGGAATGGTTGGTTACTACTTCCTCCTTGGAATACTATCTAATCTAAGCTATCCCAACATCACAGCCTTCTTGTTTTTATATGCCTAGCTGTTCCTTCTCAGACTCCTTTTCCTTTCTTAAGTCTTTCTTATCTACTCAACCACTAGATTTTGTTTCCTCAGGTGGAGCCTTAGATCTTCCTCTGTCTCCATTATCTCATTAAGTAATTTTATCCATGTTCATGGGTTTAATTATTCACATATTAATCTTTTTAATGTAGACTTTCCCTCTGAGTTTCATTCAGATTTGCATATCCAATTGCCTATTTGACAAATTCATCCAGCATGTGTTCTGGATGTGTCACTTAAATGTCCAAAAATGGGACTTGTGATACTCCCCAAGTTTCTTTTGCCCATTCTCCTCACCATCTTGATAAATGGCACCATTAGCTTTTCAATTGCATAAACAGTAACCTAAGACTTATTTTATTTCTTCTTCTCCCTCTTCCTTTCTCCATCTTTCCCTATCACCTCTTCCCCTCCTTTTTTTTGTCTCTTTTTAAACTTTGCATAATGGAAAATTTTGAATTCACACAAAAGCTGACAGAATCATGCACCCCCATGTATACATCATCCAGCCACAACACAACTATCAAGCCATGATCAACCCTGCTCCATCCTTATCCTCATCCACTTCCACCTTCCACTCTGGGCTTTATTTTGAAATAAACCCCAGACATCATGCCATCATCAGTAAATATTTTAATATTTATCTTTAAAAGATATGTAACAAAAAATATAACCACAATATTATCACACTTAAAAAAGTCTAATATAATTTCTAGGACTCGTCTTTGAGTTTCTTTTTCCCTTTACCCGCACCCAACCCGTTACCAAGTCCCTCCAGTTCTACTTCGGATTTATCTTCATTTCATGCACTTCTAGCATCTCCATTGGGATAGAGCAGGCCAAAACCCTTGTCTGTCTGGCCCATTACAATAGCCTCATAACTGCTCTCCCCACTGCCACTCCTGCTTAAAATCCTTTTGAGAATTACCATCACCATTAGCATAAAATCCAAAATCCTAATGGTGGCCCAAAGGCTCTGCAGATCTAGCTTTTGCCCACTTCACCCCGTTCTCCCACACTCTCCAAGCTTGAACTATACAATTCTTCACTTCCTCACACTCTCACTTCTTTTTGCTTCAGGGCTGGTCATTTCCTTTGCCTACTGCACTCTCTCTGCAGTAGTGCCCTCCTCCTTCCTAACTTTTTACTGACTTCAGGTCTTTAAAAAAATTGTTAAAAAAATTGTTAAATTTTCTTTAAAAATTTTTTTTATTGGAGTTCAATTTGCCAACATGTAGCATAACACCCAGTGCTCATCCCGCCAAGTACCCCCCTCAGTGCCCATCACCCAGTCACCCCAGCCCCCTGCCCACTTCCCCTTCCACTATCCCTTGTTAATTTCCCAGAGTTAGGAGTCTCTCATGTTTTGTCACCCTCACTGATACTTTCACTCATTTTCTCTCCTTTCCCTTTATTCCCTTTCACTAATTTTTATATTCCCCAAATGAATGAGGCCTTATAATGTTTGTCCTTTTCTGATTGACTTATAGTGAAAACATAACATTCCCTTCCTCTATCTAGGTCAAGAACTCTTAGCTCAGTTTGTAATTAATATTTGTTGCTGTTATTATCTGATTAGTTTCTGTCAATAAGCTCCATTAAAAGCAAGGATTATGTCTTTTTTCTTTATCATCACATATCCAGCACCTACGATGGTGCCTGGCAAGTAGTAGACACTGAAAACGAGACAGGGAAACTAAAGGGACCCCATGAGAGACAGAACATGAAAACTCCTAACTCTGGGAAACGAACTAGGGGTGGTGGAAGGGGAGGGGGGCGGAGGGTGGGGGTGAATGGGTGACAGGCCCTGAGGGGGGCACTTTTTTTTAAATAAACTTCCTCTTCTTTTTTTTTTTTAAGATTTTATTTATTCATGAGAGACACAGAGAGAGTGAGAGGCAGAGACACAGGCAGAGGGAGAAGCAGGCTCCATGCAGGGAGCCCGATGTGGGACTTGATCCCAGGACTCCAGGGTCACACCCTGAGCCAAAGACAGATGCTCAACCGCTGAGCCACCCAGGCGTCCCTGAGGGGGGTACTTGACGGGATGAGCACTGGGTGTTGTTTTGTATGTTGGCAAATTGAACACCAATAAAAAATAAATTAATTATTAAGAAAAATAAAGGGACCCCATGAAAAGCTGCTTTTTTTGCTCCTTTTCCTGCTTCTATTTTTGCTAGGACCTACACCCCTGCCTTACACATGCCTTATAGAACAGATAATGTATATGTCCTCTTTGTAAAGGTCAAAGGGTTAATGTTTCTTTGGACCCTTCCAGCACAATAGAGTGGGTCACTCTAAGGAGTGACCAGGTGGGGTTGTCATGAAAATTTTCCAAGACCACTGACTCACCAAGATCCCTGACTCCAGGGCATAAGTGACTCATGGAGGACCTAAACACTTGTTCTTGGATGCCTGAGAAGACACATTAGGACCATGATCCTCATTAAGAACCCAGGACCCCATGGGATCCCTGGGTGGCGCAGCGGTTTGGCGCCTGCCTTTGGCCCAGGGCGCGATCCTGGAGACCCGGGATCGAATCCCACGTCGGGCTCCCGGTGCACGGAGCCTGCTTCTCCCTCTGCCTGTGTCTCTGCCTCTCTCTCTCTCTCTCTCTGTGACTATCATGAATAAATAAATAAAATCTTTAAAAAAAAAAAAAAAAACAAAAAAAAAACAAAAGGTATATATGCCTCTATGTTTATTGCAGCATTTTTTTTTAACTTTTTATTTTATTTTATTTATGATAAGCACACAGTGAGAGAGAGAGAGGCAGAGACACAGGCAGAGGGAGAAGCAGGCTCCAGGCACCGGGAGCCCGACGTGGATTCGATCCCGGGTCTCCAGGATCGTGCCCTGGGCCAAAGGCAGACGCTAAACCGCTGCGCCGCCCAGGGATCCCTACTGCAGTATTATTTACAATAACCAAGGTAAGGAAGCAATTCAAGTGTCCACCGATAGATGAACGGGTAAAGTAGATGTAGTTTATATATACACAGGAATATTACACAGCCATAAAAAGAATAGAATCTTGCCACTCGCAGTAACATGGGTGGATCTAGAGGGTATAATACTAAGTGAAATAAGTCAGTCACAGAAAGACGAATACCATATGATTTCACTCGTATGTGGAATCTAAGAAAGAAAATAGATGAACAAAGAAAAAAAAGAGGCAAACAAAAAACCAGACTCTTAAATATAGAGAATACACTGATGGTTGTGGGGAGTGAGGAGGGGAGTGGGAGGAGGTGTGAAATAGATAAAGGGGATTAAGCATCTTCTTATCGTGATAAGCACAGAGTAATGTATCAAATTGTTGAATCACTATATTGTACACCTGAAACTAATATAACACTGTATATTAATTACACGGGAATTAAAGAAATAAATGAAAATAAAAAAAGAGAGATGATTTGCAATGGTCCGGTGAAGGGAAAATAAGAAATGGAGCAATAGGGACAGAAAGGAGTATTATGTAGGAGGTGATAAGAAGTAGCTTTTTATTTTTCACTTACAAGATTTTGGTATAATATGCATAACATAAAAGTTACCATTTAAATCAACTTTAAGTGTATGGTTCAGCAGTATTAATTTCGTTCCCATTATTGTGCAGTTATTGCCACTGTCCATCTCCAGAACTTTTTGATCTTCTCAATTGAGGCTCCACACCTATTATTATTATTATTATTATTTTAAATATTTTATTTGTTTATTCATGAGAGACACAGAGAGAGGCAGAAACATTGGCAGGGAGAGAAGTAGGCTCCATGTGGGGGAGCCCAATGCGAGACTCCGTCCCAGGATCCCAGGATCATGACCTGAGCCGAAGGCAGATGCTCAACCACTGAGCCACACAGGTGTCCCTACTTATTTATTTATTTATTTATTTATTATTTTTTTTTTTAAATTTTTATTTATTTATGATAGTCACAGAGAGAGAGAGAGAGAGAGAGAGAGAGAGGCAGAGACACAGGCAGAGGGAGAAGCAGGCTCCATGCACCGGGAACCCGATGTGGGATTCGATCCCGGGTCTCCGGGATCGCGCCCTGGGCCAAAGGCAGGCGCCAAACCGCTGCGCCACCCAGGGATCCCTACTTATTTATTTTTTAAAAAGATTTATTTATTTATTTGAGAGAGAAAAAGAGAGCATGACCTGTGGGAGGGACAGGGGAGAGGGACAAGCATATTCTTTGAGGAGTGAAATTGAGCTCAGGGCTCAATCCCAGGACTGCGAGATCATGACCTGAACTGATGTCAGATGCTTAACCAACTGAGCCACCCAAGCACCCTGAAGATTTATTAATTTATTTTAGAGGGTGGGCGAGATGTAGAGAGAGTCTCAAGCAGACTCCATGCGGAGTGCATAGCCCCATGTCAGGTTCAATCTCATGACCTTGAGATTGGGACCTGAGCCAAAACCAACAGTCAGACACTTAACTGACTCCACCACCCAAGCACCTTTTAAACATTTATAATTCTTAACAGATTACGTTGAGACTTCTGACTCTGGTTACTGGATGCAACTCACCAGGATAAAGACTCTTCTTTTTTTCTAAAGATGGTGAATTTGGTTTTGGCACGCTGACTTGGAGGTGATATGTCCAGTGAGCAGTTAAATATGTGAATCTGGAATTTTGAAGAGTAATGTATAGCCAATATTGGAGATCTATTAGCATAGAGTTTGGTTCTGGTCTGGAACTCCAACCTAGCAACTCTTCCTGTCCTTTCTCATTTGGGCGCCTGGGAGCCATTCTTCACCCTCCTGTTCTCTCACCCTCATCCCCATTCAATGCATCACTACATCTTGCTGTGTACTTCCAAATACCTTCTCAACATACCTTGAATTTGTATCCTCTCTCTCTCTCTTTAAAGAGTTTATTTGTTTATTCATGAGAGACACACAGAGAGAGGCAGAGACATAGGCAGAGGGAGAAGCAGGCTCCATGCAGGGAGCCTGATGTGGGACTCGACCCTGGGACTCCAGGATCACAACCTGGGTTGAAGGCAGGTGCTAAACCGCTGAGCCACCCAGGGATCCCCTCTATCCTCTCTCTTATCTCAACTGCCAGTGCTGTAAGTTCAGGCCCACCTCACCTGGTTTCTGGACCATGTAAACAGCTTCCTACTTTTGTCACCTTCGAATCCATTCTTCACACAGTCACCAAACATGATTCACCTAAAACACAAATGCCATGCCCTTATTCATAAACCTGAATTGTTTCCTCATTGTCGTCTGTAGGATAAAGTCCAAACTGCTTACTGCGATCAAAGGCCCTTTGTGACCAGCCCCAGATGCACATCTCATCTCTAAGGCCTTCTTCTTTGCTAATGTGCTTTGACACCCTGCTACTGGATGTTTTATACTGGAGCCTCTCTGCCAGGAGGTTCCCTTACACATCACTTGGTTCTTTTTCTCTTTGTTAGATTCAGTTCAGGCTGTCCTTTGCCCAGAATGGGTTTCCTGCTGACTCCCCAATGCTGATATTCTCCTAGGCTTCTTTTCCCTCATATGATATACAGACACTATTGTTGTACTTAAACCATATTGTGCCAAAAATATCTAATTATGTGTCTGTCTCCTTTAAAAGCCCATTGGCTTATTGAACACAGGCTCTATGGCTCATATGTTCCTATATCACCCCCACCCCACACAGTAATAATCAATATTGTTTGCAGAATAAATGAATGCTGTAAAGGAATCAGTTGAGTAGTAAACAAATCACATACATAGGAGACTTTAAAAATTTTTTTACTTTAAATTCCAGTTAGTTACCATACAGTATAGTATTAGATTCAGGTGTACAGGGATCCCTGGGTGGCGCAGCGGTTTGGCGCCTGCCTTTGGCCCAGGGCGCGATCCTGGAGATCCGGGATCGAATCCCACGTCAGGCTCCCGGTACATGGAGCCTGCTTCTCCCTCTGCCTGTGTCTCTGCCTCTCTCTCTCTCTCTCTGTGACTATCATAAATAAATAAAAATGTAAAAAAAAAAAGATTCAGGTGTACAATGTTGTGATTCAACACTTCCATACATTACTTGGCGCTCATCACAACATATAAGAATCTTTTTTTAAAGATCAGTTTGTTTTTATAAAAAAGAATTTTTTATTTGAGAGAGTCGAAGAGCACAAGCAGGGGGAGTCTGAGAGGGAGGGAGAAGCAGGCCCCCACCTGAACAGGTTGCCCAATGTGGGGCTCAATCCCAGAACCCTGAGATAATGGCCTGAGCCAAAGGCAGATGCTTAACCGACTGAGCCACTTGGGCATCCCCATATAGGAAACTTTTGTGTGAAATTCAAAGCAGTATTGCATGTGATTAGTGCAAAATATGCATGGGACAGACTCCAAATTCTATGGGCTGGAACAAACTATGAGGGAACTTTCCCCCCTTCACTTAGTGACATCAGAGCTTTTGTTACTGTGAAATATTTTATTTTGCAAAATGTCAATAAGTATTCTAGAAACTTGCTACTCAAAGTGTAGTCCCTGGACCAACAATACTGACTTCACCACCTGAGTATTTGTCAGACCTTCAGCTTTGGTCCCCCCGACCCCCACCAATCCCTGCTGAATCTAAATCTGCATTTGAACAAGGTTCCCAGATCATTCCTATGTGTATCCAAGTTTGGGAAGCACTGTCTTAGGAAACCACTTTATTAGCTGAAAAGGGATCTGAAGCCTGTAAGCTCAGGTCCTTAGTCCCTCTCACTCCTCCAGATAGCAGTGCTATAGTAGGGCTTGGCTGGCTGGACATTCCAGAGCTTGACCTCAGGGTGGGGTGGTGGCAAAGGACTCGATCTAGCAGCTGTGCCCACATAGTCAGGTCCAGAGACTGAGTACCTCACAGGTGGGGTCAAACAGCAGCTGTCTGGGGCCTGAGACTGGGCTTGGGTAAATAGGACCAAACGGAGTCTGGCTAGGATTAAGCAGGGAGGAGTGGCAGGAGGGCCTGGATGGGACTGATGGGGAAACAATGAGGGGCCTGGTCAGTGAGCAATGGTCAGGGCCAGAGGATCAGATGAGCCAATTCCTGGCGTTGGGGCAGGGACTGGGGCTGGGTGCTCAACGTCAGGAATGAGGCGAGGCACAGGCTTGGAGTAAGGGTCAGAATGTTGAGTGTGAACAACATTCTTGTTAACCCAAAGCAATAATTTACCTTTTGAAGGCATGGCTGTGATAAACGTCCTGCTTTATCCTACAGTTGGCAGACTTTCATCTTCAGTTTCCTATGGTCATAAGGATGACTCGCAGGGAGCACCCCAGCAGGGTGGAGTGGCAGAGGAGCCTGTGTCCTCCCAACATCCTAGGGTGCTCTTCTTGTTGTACCTATGACTCCTACGTACACCTTCTTATGTTCAAATGTGATGTTTTGGTATTTCACAGCAAAAATAATGGAAACCATCAGATATGTGTCAGAATGCACACCGTGATCTGTGTAAAGTATTGACACTTGCCATTTTCTTCTGTCAGGGAAGAGAGTCGTGGATCAGAATTTGGACCTTGCACCTGGCCTGGGAGGGCTGAGTGACCTAGTAGAGATACTGCAGGCTTGGGAAGAAGGCACGTGTTCCTTAGCACAGTCCTGTTAGAGTTATCATTTTGCAAGGAATAGAGTCAAGGTCTTAACATCAGGGCAATATATGCTTTTTTAAAAAAAAAGAATTCTTAAAATTTACTTATTTAGAGAGAAGGAGGGAGAATCAACAGGAAGGAGGGGGAGAGGGAGAGGGGAAGAATCCCAAGCAGACTCCTGCTGAGCCTGGACTGATGTGGGACTTGATCTCATGACTCTGGGATCATAACCCGGGTGGAAATCAAGAGTCAGACGATTACCCAACTGAGCCATCCAGGTTCCCCAACGTCTGCTTTTCTAAATGAAACTGGCTTTTATTGATTTGGAAGAAAAATTAATCCTTGCTAGGATTAATGAGGTGTGCTTCCTTTTTAGGTAAATTGTGAGGAGATTGGCTACAGTACACAGTGTCTACTTCATTCATGAAATCAGAGATAATTCTTCTTCACTTCGGATCTGGTAAAAAAAAATCTGGACAGAAGAAAGTTTCTGTTAGCATTTGGCTAAAATTTGAAGTTTGAACATGGGTAGAGAGAGAGAAAAGGTCTACAAGAAATCCTTTCTCCTGAAGATCTAGGGCTATAAGGACTCTTACTTGTGTGATACAAGAGAATTATTTATTTAGATAAAGCAATTCTTCTAGTCTTCATCTGGACTGTGCTGTAAGAGTTCCCTCTTATAGAGTGGTGCAGATCTCTCTTAGAACACGGGGCATGAGTTTTTTCCCTGGGGAAGTCCAGAGAAGCAGGAGGGCATAATCAAAGGCTGAGATACAGCCAAGAGTTGGGGAGGATGCACTTCTCACCTTCTTGGGTTTGTGAAGAGGGGTTATCACTTTTTTAAAAAAAGATTTTATTTATTTATTCATGAGACACAAAGAGAGAGAGAGGCAGAGACACAGGCAGAGGGAGAAGCAGGCTCCACGCAGGGAGCCTGACATGGGACTCAATCCCAGGACTCCAGGATCACACCCCGGGCTGAAGGCAGCGCTAAACCACTGAGCCACCAGGGCTGCCCAGAGTTAGGAGTTATCACTTTGATCTACTGAGCTGTAGGTGCCTCTCCTGGCAAGGGAAAACTTGAAGTTGATGTATCTGAATTCTCACTGCCTCCCACTGGGAAGCAACGAACTCCCCAGCTGCACAGAAAGGAGGAGTCTTTTTTTTTTTTTTTAAGATTTTATTTATTAATTCATGAGAGACACAGAGAAAGGCAGAGACACAGGCAGAGGGAGAAGCAGGCTCCATGCAGGGAGCCTGATGAGGGACTCCATCCTGGGACTCCAGGATCATGCGCTGGGCTGAAGGCAGGTATTCAACTGCTAAGCCACCCAGGTGTCCCGGAGGAGTCTTATTACTAGGGAAACCAGGAAAACCACAGGGCCTGGGCTTTTGTATCTATGAAGGGCCTCAAGTATAGCCTTCGCCTTATTGCCAAATAAGGTCACACTGTCTTTGTGTGTTTATTAGTTGTATTCAAAGCTTTAGTTGGTTAAATATAAATATCTAAAGTCAATACTGGCATTTCTTTATTTTTTTAAGTATATTTAGAGCCAAGAAAATGAAGAGGAGTAGTCTTCTCTCAGTCTCTGAGTGGCCCTGCCTGCCACGTGCAGGTTGTAGAGAGAAGGTGAAGTCAGTTACGACAATTATAGAAAGTTACTCATGATATAAATAATAGTGAAAGGGAATATAAGGGAAGGGAGAAGAAATGTGTGGGAAATATCAGAAAGGGAGACAGAACGTAAAGACTGCTAACTCTGGGAAACAAACTAGGGGTGGTAGAAGGGGAGGAGGGCGGGGGGTGGGAGTGAATGGGTGACGGGCACTGGGTGTTATTCTGTATGTTAGTAAATTGAACACCAATAAAAAATAAATTAAAAAAAAAAAAAGAAAGTTACTCATGGTTTTGTATATTGTGAAACACTGAAAACTGTATTCTCCCCTTGCATCACAGGCACTAAAAACAGTGGAAAACCATGAATGCTAGTCTTATGGACCAACTTTTTTTTTTTTTTTAAGATTTTACCTATTTATTCATGACACACACACACACACACACACACAGGCAGAGACATAAGCAGAGGGAGAAGCAGGCTCCATGTGGGGAGCCTGATGTGGGACTCGATCCCGGGACCTCAGGATTTCGACCTGAGCCAGAGGCAGATGCTCAACCACTGAGCCACCCAGGTGCCCCATGACTGACATACCAATATCACAAAAACTTGTGACTCACTCCCCACTCATCCCAGCAGCTGCGGTCCTGCCCAGCTCCTGAGACACCCCTTGTCAGCACTGGCCCCAGCTTCCTAACAAGGCTATTGTGTCCCCACACCCCCAAAACCACGGTTGTGAGGAAACAGAGGGCTCATCCTGAGGTTTTATGACTCTGGGATCTGGCAAAAGGCAGACTTGAAGTCCTTGAAATCTTTTTTGGCTCTGCTGGTTCTTCAGGATCTACTCCCCTCTGAGACCCCAGGGAACTAGTAAGGAAATGTGATTAACATGTAAGAGCAGGAGGAAGCACTTCTGGAATGGGGGAATAAAGACCTCTGAAAACATGTTTTTCCATAAAAGCAATAAGAACATTGCTTTGAACATAAAAATGGTCAAAATCAAGTTTTTCAGAACTCTAGAAATTAACCAAAGGGTTACAACCCAAGGAGAATTTTTTTTAAAAAAGAAAAGTGACAGAAACTTACAAGAACAGTGAGTTTTGTGATGTTTTGACTTGTCCTATTCTTACTCTCTTTTCTCAGCTCCACATAGCCTTGAAGCCAGTGGCCTTGAATCCACAATAACTGCAAAACCCAGAATCCTAGCAGCTACTAGAAGGGGTAGAATGGGCTTGAGCTCCCCAAAGAGCTGTTTTCCAGAGAATTGTCATTATTAGGCCTGTCTGAAAGATCCCTGGAAAAGCCCCATTTACAGGGCTTCTCTTTTATTTGGTCAGTGAGGAAATCCATACCATGAAAGGCATTGGTCATATAATCAGTGGCAACATTAAAAAACTGCAGTTGCCTGACGTGGCCATCTTGTGAGGTGAATAAGAGGCTGGCTAAAATCTTGAAAGGAGAATTTGAGGATGGCTTTGAGAATCTCTTAGTCCTGGGGGTCTGGAATGCAAGGTGGCTGTACATGGCTGCTCACCTCTGACCTCTGGCTGACCTAAGGACTCTGTACAAGCAGGAAGTGAAGACTAAGTGGGAGTTGTAAACTGCTGGAGAATCAAAGGCATGCTGTAACACACACAACGCCTCAGCAAAGTGGGGAGATTTAGTGCTCAAGGCACTTAGGGAAATCTCTGTTTGATCATTAGCTCACTGCTAAGCTAGCCGAGCACTTAGGCGGCCACACATAACAAAGAACATAGACTTTATAGAATTAGTCCAGGAAAGTCACTAGATAAATAACAAACAGCAACAACAATAATCCCTGAGGATGTAGGAATCTGATTCTTAGAGCTGCCACATAATATTATTTAAAATATCAGTTTTCAACACAAAAATTATGAGACATGCAAAGAAACAGAAGATTATGGCCCAGCCACAGGGAAAAGAAAAAAAAAAGGAAGCAATAAATAGGATTGCTAAGGAAGGCCAGATGTTGGATACAGCATTCTCTTATAATCTTTTTTATTTCTGTAAGGTTAGTAGTGATGTCTCCTCCTTCATTTCTGATTATTCTTTTTCTTGGTCAGTCTAGTTGAAAGTTTGTCAATTTTGTTGATCTTTTCAAAACTCAACTTTTTGTTTTGCTGATTTTCTTTGTTTTTAAAAATTCCTACTTCATGGGCAGCCCGGGTGGCTCAGCAGTTTAACGCCGCCTTCAGCCCAGGGCCTGATCCTGGAGACCCGGGATCGAGTCCCACGTTAGGCTCCCTGCGTGGGGCCTGTTTCTTCCTCTGCCTGTGTCTCTGCCCCTCTCTCTATATATATCTCTCATGAATAAATAAATAAAATCTTTAAAAAAAATTCCTACTTCATTTATTTCCACCTAATGTTTATTATTTTCTTCACGGTATGAGTGAATCCCTTATCCCTAGAAAATGTTCTTCTTTATCTTTTTTTTTCTTCTCCATCTTTAGTAATAACTTCTTTTGTAACCTCTATTTTTGCCTAGTATTAGTACAGCCATCTAACAACAAATGCAAGAAGCCAAACCTGTCAGAACTAAGGCAGAAATAGACAACCGAAGAGTAATATCTGGAGACTTTCACACTCCACTTCCAATAATGCACAGAACAACTAGGAGGAAGACCAACTGAGAAATAGAAGGTTTGAATAACCAACTAACAAGAGCTGGATGTGGAGAAATTAGAACCAGGATTCATTGCTGGTGAGAATATAAAAAGGTGCAGTTATTTTGGAAAACTGGCAACTTGTCAAAATATTAAACTTAGAGCTACCATATAACCCAACAGTTCCATTCTGAGGTATATACCAAGAGAGTTAAGACCAAATACCCACATAAAAGCTTGTGCATGAAAGTTCATAGCAGAATTATTACTATTAGCCCCAACGTGTAAACATCTCCATGTCTATAAACTGATGAATGGATAAATAAAATATGAAATATCCATACAATGGAATATTGTTTGGCAATAAAAAGAATTGAAGTACCGATAATATGGACAAAACTTTAAAAAATTATGCTGAATTAAAGAACCAGGCACAAAAAACCCCACTATACTTTGCATATTGTATTATATAAAATGTCCATAATAGGCAAATCCATAAGAGAGATGCCAGATTATTTGTTGCCAGAAGCTGGAGGAAAAAAAGATTAGGAAGTGACTGCTATGGGGTATGGAGTTACTTTTTGAAATGATGAAAATGTTCTAAAATTAAATAGTGCTGATGTTTATACAATCCTATGAATACACTAACAAACAAAAACAACCACTGAATTGCATATTTTAAATCAAAGGCATGCCATAACACACACATAATGCCTCAGCAAAGTGGGGAGATTTTTTATGGTATGTAAATTATACTTCAATAAAGCTATAAAATAGTAAAAATAAAAGCGAGTCCCTTCTTTGCCTCTTCACATTAAATAGAATGTAGGAGCAATGATTTCTCCTGTTTGATCAGTGACTCTTGGTGATTTTGTCTCCCAAGGGACATTTGGCTATATCTGAAGACATTTTGTCACAATTGGGGGATGGGTGCTACTGGCATCTAGTGGGTAGACGCTGGGGATGCTGTGAAGTATCCTACAAGGCACAGTACATTCACTAAAGAATTATCTGGCCCCAATCATCAGTAGAGTCAAGGTTGAAAAATCTGCCCTACACTGAGGGGGGCACTTGACGGATGAGCACTGGGTGTTATTCTATATGTTGGCAAATTGAACAACAATAAAAAATAAATTTATTAAAAAAAAGAAATCTGCCCTAGATTAAGCTCCCTCAAGACAGCAGAGTACATGGTGTACCTTGCCTCTCCTACAATCTCTGAGGTCCTTGGTGTGATGGCCTCCCCTACGTTGAGGGTAGTTATTAGAACCATCCTGGGTAACTCATTCTCAAGGCAAGGGCAGGATGTGAACCACAGTCATCGCTCTAGGAGTGTCCTTGGGAGAAATTTGTGTCTGGTCCTGGCTCCAAGAATACTTGTACTGCCCTGTCTCTGTTTTATTTCATGGACAATAAAGCTCTGGACCTGATCAGAGTTTGGATTGGCTGCTAAACAGTTTGGGCCAAACTTGTGACCCACCCTTAAGAAGGGCATAGATCTTATATTTTGATTTTTAGTTTCATTCCTGGCTCCATTTTATGTCACTACCTTTCTGTTTAAAAAATTTCCTTTCTTTCTCTTTCTTTCCTTTGCATTTAATTTTTGCCATCTGGTGGTGTTCGATATGTCCTGGTGAGCTACTCATGCTGTGCAATAAGAACCAAGACAGGACATTAACACATAGAAGTAATGAATCTTTCTGTAGCTCTGGGATGGAAGTGGGAGGTCGGAGGCAGATAATCAGGTGGCGTTGTGGTGGTGTTACAGGGTCATAGTGAAGACTGTGGGCTGGGAGCAATAACTCCCCCAAAGGGTGCACTGGTCCATGATCCAGAAGCCAGGCTAGGTGGTGAGGGCATGGGGAAGCAGGGGACCTCTCAGAGGAGGTCAGTTGTTCCTTCTTGCTGTGTGGGACATTGTGGCCTCTTAGTGTTGGAAGGAGCTGGGCTTTCAGAGGTTAAGTAACTGATGTGGGGACAGAGCTGGTAGGAGAGGGGGCCTCATAATGGGCAGGACTGGGTGGTGTATTAGGGTGTCCTAGACCAGGATACAGGGATTTGGCTTCTAGGTTTCAAGTCCCAGTTCCACTCTTGTTGGACAAGTGACATTGCATTCACATGGTTCCTTAGTTTTCTCATCGTTAGAACAGGGGAGTAATATCTGTTAGTCATGTCTCTAGGGTTGTTGTGAGGACCAAATGAGATAATGAAAGGAAATTGCTGAAGTGCTCTATTTATTGCTAGGCTGCAAACCTTTTCTTTCTTTCTTTCTTTTTTTTAAATGTCAAGGGACAAAAGTCATCATGGAATTATTATGGTTGTGATTACTGCTGTGCTTGTGGAGACATGCTCATTTGGAGCAGGTAATTGCTGTTGCAGAGGCTCTGGGGGGGCTGTGGAGCTGGGAAGCAGGCCTGAGGGAGATAGGGAGACACGGCTGACATGAGGGAATTAATTAAAACTTACACAACATCCACAGGAGAAAGTATTTGTTAATCATTCCATACATACATCCAGAGGGATGCAAGTCACTGCTTAGACTTTTAAATTAAAAAGCATTTCAGGAGGTTGGAGAGGCCAGTCCCCTGCCCCCACCTTGTTCTCTCAGGAGCTCTTAGCACCTGTGAGATATTCGCTCACCAGTTTTCCCTACAAAGAGAAAGCTTGCCTTAGGAGAGTCAGGAAGGTTGGGGTTCAGGGTAAATGGATTTCCTGGACTTGTGTGTTTTTTCATGATCTCTAGGAGGAAGGCCTAGTTTCTTGGGTCTGATTGTGATGTCATCAGCTGCATCTTGAGGCCAGCTTCATCTTCTGACCTTTGTGGGGTTGGCCAACAGTTGGTTTTCTTTCTCCTTGGCTCTCCTCATGTCCCCCCATGAACACATACTCCAGCCAACCAATTTCTATTTGCACCTGAATAAAAATACGACCAAGAAAATCCTCTCCTGGCCCTTGAGGTCTGTGAAAGGAGGGCCTCCTGAGCCTTCCATTTGCTGAAAGTAATAACATTCACGATATTTTTCCTCTAGCCCCCCACTTTTTCCAATCTTGGTATCCTTTTTTCTTATGGATTTGAAATTTTATTATCTTCCCAGACTAGGGTGGAAATGGATATAATAAACTTACCTCTATCTCTTTGATTCATGTGACACAATGCTAGTTTTTATTATACACCAGACATTGTGCTAAGTGCTTTTTGAACATTATGTTGTTGAGTTCTTGCAACAACCCCATGATATAAGAATTATCTTTATTTTACAAATAAGAATACCAAGTATCTGAGAGGTTAAACAACATGCCCATGGTTACTTAGCTTGTAGGTGGTGAAGACAGGAATCTAACCTGGGAAGAGATCAGTGTCAGGCAGTTGAGGTAGAAAGGGCATGGGATTGGCTCAGAACTTGGGTTTGCATCTTGGCTGGGTCACTGACTAATGGGACCTGGAGAAAGTCATACATATTACCTCTCTCTTGGCCTCAGCACTGTTATTTGTAAAGAAGTAATAATCATGCTTGGCTCACTAGGTGGATGATAAAATTTAACTAACGTGGTTTCTCAGCCTAGTGCTGGGTACAGGAGCTGCTCAAGCAATGCTGCTAACAGCTGCATGGTGGGTAGCAGCCCCTCAGCTGGCCCCCAACTCTCCCCACATTTTGGGGTTTGAGCTTTCATGTAACCCTCTTCCCTTGAGCAAATGGAGACATCAGTCCCTTGTCTTGTGGGTCTCTCCATTGGGCAGCTCACAACATGGCAGATGCCCTCTCTCTGAGAGAGAGAGTGAGAAAAACTGAAGTTACAGTCTTTTTGTAACTGGGATCTTTTGGGCTAGAGTTAGTGACTCATTCATAACTAGCAGTGCACAGCAAAAGTGATGGGATGTCATTTTTTTATTTTTTTAAATTTATTTTTTATTGGTGTTCAATTTACCAACATACAGACTAACCCCCAGTGCCCGTCATCCATTCACTCCCACACCCCGCCCTCCTCCCCTTCTACCACCCCTAGTTCATTTCCCAGAGTTAGCAGTCTTTACGTTCTGTCTCCCTTTCTGATATTTCCCACACATTTCTTCTCCCTTCCCTTATATTCCCTTTCACTATTATTTATATTCCCCAAATGAATGAGAACATATAATGTTTGTCCTTCTCCGACTGACTTACTTCACTCAGCATAATACCCTCCAGTTCCATCCACGTTGAAGCAAATGGTGGGTATTTGTCATTTCTAATAGCTGAGGAATATTCCATTGTATACACAAACCACATCTTCTTTATCCACTCATCTTTCGATGGACACCGAGGCTCTCCAAGTTTGGCTATTGTGGCCATTGCTGCTAGAAACATCGGGGTGCAGGTGTCCCGGCGTTTCATTGCATCTGTATCTTTGGGGTAAATCCCCAACAGTGCAATTGCTGGGTCGTAGGGCAGGTCTATTTTTAACTCTTTGAGGAACCTCCACACAGCTTTCCATAGTGGCTGCACCAGTTCACATTCCCACCAACAGTGTAAGAGGTTTCCTTTTTCTCCGCATCCTCTCCAACATTTGTTGTTTCCTGCCTTGTTAATTTGCCCCATTCTCACCGGTGTGAGGTGGTATCTCATTGTGGATTTGATTTGTATTTCCCTGATGGCAAGTGATGCAGAGCATTTTCTCATGTGCGTATTGGCCATGTCTATGTCTTCCTCTGTGAGATTTCTGTTCATGTCTTTTGCTCATTTCATGATTGGATTGTTTGTTTCTTTGGTGTTGAGTTTAATAAGTTCTTTATAGATCTTGGAAACTAGCCCTTTATCTGATATGTCATTTGCAAATATCTTCTCCCATTCTGTAGGTTGTCTTTTAGTTTTGTTGACTGTATCCTTTGCTGTGCAAAAGCTCCTTATCTATATGAAGTCCCAATAGTTCATTTTTGCTTTTGTTTCTTTTGCCTTCGTGGATGTATCTTGCAAGAAGTTACTGTGCCCAAGTTCAAAAAGGGTGTTGCCTGTGTTCTCCTCTAGGATTTTGATGGACTCTTGTCTCACATTTAGATCTTTCATCCATTTTGAGTTTATCTTTGTGTCTGGTGCAAGAGAGTGGTCTAGTTTCATTCTTCTGCATGTGGATGTCCAATTTTCCCAGCAGCATTTATTGAAGAGACTGTCTTTCTTCCAATGGATAGTCTTTCCTCCTTTATCAAATATTAGTTGACCATAAAGTCAGGGTCCACTTCTGGGTTCTCTATTCTGTTCCATTGATCTATGTGTCTGTTTTTGTGCCAGTACCACACTGTCTTGATGACCACAGCTTTGTAGTACAACCTGAAATCTGGCATTGTGATGCCCCCAGATATGGTTTTCTTTTTTAAAATTCCCCTGGCTATTCGGGGTCTTTTCTGATTCCACACAAATCTTAAAATAATTTGTTCTAACTCTCTGAAGAAAGTCCATGGTATTTTGATAGGGATTGCATTAAACGTGTATATTGCCCTGGGTAACATTGACATTTTCACAATATTAATTCTGCCAATCCATGAGCATGGAATATTTTTCCATCTCTTTGTGTCTTCCTCAATTTCTTTCAGAAGTTTTCTATAGTTTTGAGGGTATAGATCCTTTACATCTTTGGTTAGGTTTATTCCTAGGTATCTTATGCTTTTGGGTGCAATTGTAAATGGAATTGACTCCTTAATTTCTCTTTCTTCAGTCTCATTGTTAGTGTATAGAAATGCCACTGATTTCTGGGCATTGATTTTGTATCCTGCCACGCTACCGAATTGCTGTATGAGTTCTAGCAATCTTGGGGTGGAGACTTTTGGGTTTTCTATGTAGAGTATCATGTCATCGGCAAAGAGGGAGAGTTTGACTTCTTCTTTGCCAATATGAATGCCTTTAATGTCTTTTTGTTGTCTGATTGCTGAGGCTAGGACTTCCGGTACTATGTTGAATAGCAGTGGTGAGAGTGGACATCCCTGTCTTGTTCCTGATCTTAGGGGAAAGGCTCCCAGTGCTTCCCCATTGAGAATGATATTTGCTGTGGGCTTTTCGTAGATGGCTTTTAAGATGTCGAGGAATGTTCCCTCTATCCCTACACTCTGAAGAGTTTTGATCAGAAATGGATGCTGTATTTTGTCAAATGCTCTCTCTGCATCTAATGAGAGGATCATATGGTTCTTGGTTTTTCTCTTGCTGATATGATGAATCACATTGATTGTTTTACGGGTGTTGAACCAGCCTTGTGTCCCAGGGATAAATCCTACTTGGTCATGGTGAATAATTTTCTTAATGTATTGTTGGATCCTATTGGCCAGTATCTTGTTGAGAATTTTTGCATCCATGTTCATCAGGGATATTGGTCTGCAATTCTCCTTTTTGGTGGGGTCTTTGTCTGGTTTTGGAATTAAGGTGATGCTGGCCTCATAGAACGAATTTGGAAGGACTCCATCTCTTTCTATCTTTCCAAACAGCTTTAGTAGAATAGGTATGGTTTCCTCTTTAAACGTTTGATAGAATTCCCCTGGGAAGCCATCTGGCCCTGGACTCTTGTGTCTTGGGAGGTTTTTGATGACTGCTTCAATTTCCTCCCTGGTTATTGGCCTGTTAAGGTTTTCTATTTCTTCCTGTTCCAGTTTTGGTAGTTTTTGGCTTTCCAGGAATGCGTCCATTTCTTCTAGATTGCCTAATTTATTGGCGTATAGCTGTTTATAATATGTTTTTATTATTTATTTATTTATTTATTTATTTTTTAACGGTAGCACTAGGATTTATTAAATGGTCTTAGTAAAGGCGCTGGGGTTTGCCCATGGTGCTCTTGATGTACAAAGCCCGGACATTCTGCCAATTCTTCTTGAGCAAGACACCAAGAAATTGACTGCTAAGTGGATGTTGTACACAAGCTCATCGTCCGTCATCTTCACGTGGCCAACAGCCACTGCCAGACATAGCACCTTCTTCATCTGGAAATTGATGTGGACTTCACTTCATCCACTTTGGCCACCATGTTCTCATTGTGGGTCAGCAAGGAAGGGAACTTGCCAGCTTTATTCAGGCCTGGACCCAGGATTCGTGGAATCTGCTTGATCAGAGATTCTGAAGCCAAAAAGGCATCATACTTCTTGGCCAGCTTTTTGACTAGTTTATTCTTGTTGAGTTTCTTCAGCGCTTCAATGTCCATGTGGGGAATGTCCACTGCCTTGGCCTCATCACAGTGTTGCTGGTCCCCCAAACACACACAGAAAACTTGGGGCGGGGGGTGGACTTAAGCCTGACGGTGCCCGAGAAGCGTTTGTCCTTCTGAGGGTCATAGTTCTTCAGGCTGATCTGCAGCTCCACCGTCTCCAGAAACTTCCGGCGCTTACGCTGGTTCCCGTGCAGGACCTCCCGCACCGCCTCATACAGGGTGTCGCGGGAGACTTTGCTGCTCATGGTAGCTCGCGCCGCAGTAACCGGAAAAGCTGTTTATTTTTTTTTATTTTTATTTTTTTTAATTTATTTTTTATTGGTGTTCAATTTACTAACATACAGAATAACCCCCAGTGCCCAGGAAAAGCTGTTTATAATATGTTTTTAAAATCGTTTGTATTTCCTTGGTGTTGGTAGTGATCTCTCCTTTCTCATTCATGATTTTATTAATTTGAGTCTTCTCTCTCTTCTTTTTAATAAGGCTGGCTAATGGTTTATCTATCTTATTAATTCTTTCAAAGAACCAACTCCTGGTTCTGTTGATCTGTTCCACAGTTCTTCTGGTCTCGATTTCGTTGAGTTCTGCTCGAATCTTTATTAACTCTCTTCTTCTCCTGGGTGTAGGATCTATTTGCTGTTTTTTCTCTAGCTCCTCTATGTGTAAGGTTAGCTTTTGTATTTGAGTTCTTTCCAGTTTTTGGATGGATGCTTGTATTGCGATGTATTTCCCCCTTAGGACTGCTTTTGCTGCATCCCAAAGATTTTGAACGGTTGTATCTTCATTCTCATTAGTTTCCATGAATCTTTTTAATTCTTCCTTAATTTCCTGGTTGACCCTTTCATCTTTTAGCAGGATGGTCCTTAACCTCCACATGTTTGAGGTCCTTCCAAACTTCTTGTGATTTAGTTCTAATTTCAAGGCATTATGGTCTGAGAATATGCAGGGGACAATCCCAATCTTTTGGTATCGGTTCAGACCCGATTTGTGACCCAGTATGTGGTCTATTCTGGAGAAAGTTCCATGTGCACTTGAGAAGAATGTGTATTCAGTTGAGTTTGGATGTAAAGTTCTGTAGATATCTGTGAAATCCATTTGGTCCAGCGTATCATTTAAAGCTCTCGTTTCTTTGGAGATGTTGTGCTTAGAAGACCTATCGAGTATAGAAAGAGCTAGATTGAAGTCACCAAGTATAAGTGTATTATTATCTAAGTATTTCTTCACTTTGGTTAATAATTGATTGATATATTTGGCAGCTCCCACATTCGGGGCATATATATTGAAGATTGTTAAGTCCTCTTGTTGGATAGATCCTTTAAGTATGAGATAGTGTCCCTCTTCATCTCTCACTACAGTCTTCGGGGTAAATTTTAGTTTATCTGATATAAGGATGGCTACCCCTGTTTTCTTTTGAGGACCATTGGAATGGTAAATGGCTCTCCAACCTTTTATTTTCAGGCTGTAGGTGTCCTTCTGTCTAAAATGAGTCTCTTGTAGACAGCAAATAGATGGGTCCTGCTTTTTTATCCAGTCTGAAACCCTGCACCTTTTGATGGGGTCATTAAGCCCGTTACTATTGAGAGATATGAGTTTAGTGTCATCATGATATCTATTCAGTCCTTGTTTTTGTGGACTGTTCCACTGAACTTCTTCTTAAAGGGGAATTTTAAGAGTCCCCCTTAAAATTTCTTGCAGAGCTGGTTTGGAGGTCACATATTCTTTCAGTTGCTGCCTGTCTTGGAAGCTCTTTATGTCTCCTTCCATTTTGAATGAGAGCCTTGCTGGATAAAGTATTCTTGGTTGCATGTTCTTCTCATTTAGGACCCTGAATATATCCTGCCAGCCCTTTCTGGCCTGCCAGGTCTCTGTGGAGAGGTCTGCTGTTACCCTAATATTCCTCCCCATAAAATTCAGGGATTTCTTGTCTGTTGCCGCTTTAAGGATCTTCTCTTTATCTTTGGAATTTGCAAGCTCAACTATTAGATGTCGAGGTGTTGAACGGTTTTTATTGATTTTAGGGGGGGATTTCTCTATTTCCTGGATCTGAATGCCTGTTTCCCTTCCCAGATTAGGATAGTTTTCAGCTAGAATTTGTTCAAATACACATTCTGGCCCTCTGTCCCTTTTGGCGCCCTCGGGAACACCAATTAAACATAGGTTTTTCTTCCTCAGGCTGTCGTTTATTTCCCTTAATCTATCTTCATGGTCTTTTAATTGTTTGTCTCTTTTTTCCTCAGTTTCCCTCTTTGCCATCAACTTGTCTTCTATGTCACTCACTCGTTCTTCCACCTCGTTAACCCTCGTCGTTAGGACTTCTAGTTTGGATTGCATCTCATTCAATTGATTTTTAATTTCTGCCTGATTAGCTCTAAATTCTGCAGTCATGAAGTATCTTGAGTCCTTTATGCTTTTTTCTAGAGCCACCAGTAGCTGTATAATAGTGCTTCTGAATTGGCTTTCTGACATTGAATTGTAATCCAGATTTTGTAACTCTGTGGGAGAGAGGACTGTTTCTGATTCTTTCTTTTGAGGTGAGGTTTTCCTTCTAGTCATTTTTCTCAGTGCAGAGTGGCCAAAAGCAAGTTGTATTGGGAAAAGGAGAAAAAGAGAGGAGAGAAAGAAGGAAAGAAAAGAGAAAGAGAAAAAAAAGGAAGAAAAAAAAGAAGAAAAAGAGAAAGAAAAAGAAAGAAAGGAAAAAAGGGGTGGGGGAAGGAAACAAATCAAAAAGCAAAGCAAAGCAAAGCAAAACAAAACAACAACAAAAAAAAAAAAAAAAGAAAGAAAAAAAGAACCACAGGGGAGTATCTTCTGATTCTGTGTACTTTAAGTCCTTTGGCTTCCCCTGGAACTTGTCCGTCTAGCTTGTCTTCTGGGGGAGGGGCCTGTTGTGCTGATTTCCAGGTGTTAGCACTTGGGGGAGCTGCTGTGCCCCTGCCTGGTGCAGGGCTGGGGGGGGGGGTTGTTTACCCCGTGAGGCCCCAGGAGGAACAGCCCTAGTGGCGGGGCCAGCTCTGGAAACCTGGATTCAGCCCCCGCAGTAACTCCGCAGCTCTCCGTCTGCAGGGCCTGGAGGCTCCGGGGCGGGGCCGCTGATCTGCTCAGCTCTGGGCAGGAGCGTCCTTGCTGTCCTGGGCCCTCCCGGCCTCTGCCTGTCCCGGGGGAGGCCGGATCCTGGGCTGTGTCCCGGCGCCATGTGCTCTGGGGCCTGCGCTGTTGGATTCGTGCTCCCGCCCCGCAGCCCCCTCCGCGGAGCCGCCCCCGAGCCCTCCGAGCTGCTCCTGGAACCGTGCAGCCCCCTCCGCACGGAGCCTCTTCCTCTGCCCGAGCCCCTCCGAGCTGCTCCTGGAACCGCGCAGCCCCCTCTGCACGGAGCCTCTTCCTCTGTCCGAGCCCCCCCAGCTGCTCCCGCCCCGCAGCCCCCTCCGCGGAGCCGCCCCCGAGCCCCCCCCAGCTGCTCCCGCCCCGCAGCCCCCTCCGCGGAGCCGCCCTCGAGCCCCCCGAGCTGCTCCGGGTCCCGCCGTGCGCGCTGCAGCCCTTAGGGAGCTCGGCACACTGTCCCTGGGAGCAGGTGTCTGTTAGTGTCCCCGGGAGCCCGAGGGCATCCCCGCCCTCCTGGGTCCTGCTCCACCTCCCTGCGGGCCCCTTTCCTCCCGGGAAGGTTGGTGCAGTTCCTGCTTCTCCGGGACGGGGCTCTCCTGTCCTGGGGACACTCGCCCCGGCCTCAGCGGGGCCCCTCCCCCTTGGAGGCCTTTGGTTTCTTTATTTCTTTTTCCCCGTCTTCCTACCTTGATAGAAGCGCGAACTCCTCTCACTGTAGCATTCCAGGTGTTCTCTCTTTAATTCTCAGGCCGAATTCATAGATTTTCAGGATAATTTGAAGGTTTTCTAGGTAATTTGGTGGAGACAGGTGATTTGGAGACCCTACTCTTCCGCCATCTTGCCCCTCCCCCGGGATGTCATTTTTGAGATTGGTTACAAAAGGGCTGACTTATGTCTTGCTCACTCTCTCTCACTCTCCTTTGCTCCCTTACTTGGAGGAAAGGCAGCTGTCATGGTGTGAGCTGTCTATGAAGAAGCCCATGTGGCAAGGAATTGATACTGCCAGCCAGTGAGCACCTAAGGCCTGCCAATAGCCCCGTGGGTGAGCTTGGGAGCATGCCTTCTCCCAGGGGAGCCTTCAGAGAAGGCAGCCCAGTGGACATCTACTTGCAGTCTTGTGAGCGGCACAGGCACCAGCTAATTCACACCTGGACTTTTGACTCAGAAACCATGAGATAATAAATATTTGTTGTTTCAAGTGACTCAGTTTTGAGATAATATACATGGAAGACTGTGGGGTGATGTGGTTTTTCTGAGAGAGCCAGGGGAGATTTCTCAGAAGAGGTGTGTCTGTGCTGGGTCTGGAAGGTAGACAGGATATGAACTTGAGGAGTAGGTAGAGAAAGAGTCTCAAGCAGGGGAACAGCTAACAGGAGTTTTCCAGGAATGTGAAATCTGGTTTGGTGGAAATCATCTCACCTATATATGTACCTGGATGAAAACATCCTACCTGAGGTAGGAGAGGCTCTTCTCTGTCAATGATACCTGTGTTCACAGGGCCTGTGGTGCCATGCTGCTTCACGTCTTGCCCTCAAGTGCTCTAACATGAGCTCACTGACATAGGAGACCCCACCTCAAGGGCATTGGGGAAATTCCTCCCTTGTCTCTGGCCATGCTATCCCCTCTCCTGTCAGTGGTACCTTTTATACCATCTCTGCTCTGTGTCAGTTTGCCGGCTTCCCTGCCATGGGATCCATGTAGTGGCTCAGACAGAGTTCTGCACTGAAGCAGGAACATCAAAGAGGCTAAGCTTCTTGGTTGGGGTAGTCCTATTTTGGTTCCCTGGGCTTATGGTTTGAGCTCTATTTATAGGATGCTGAACCGCCAGTATACTGATGTATCCCTTTGAGCCTTGCACACTGGACTTGGGAGAAATAGAGTTGACCCTTGAACAGGATGGGTTTGAGCTGCATGGGTTTTGTAGGGCTTTTTTGGTATAGTACTGTCTATAGATGTGTTTACTCTTCCTTATGATTTTCTTAATAACATTTCCTTTTCTGTAGCCTAGTTTATTGTGAGAATGCAGCATATAATATATAACATATCAAATAAGTATTAGTTGACTATGTTACTGGTAAGGCTTCTGGTCAACCGGGTTAAGTTTTTTGAGAGTCAAAAGTTATAAGTGAATTTTTGACTGTGTGTGGGGGGGTTTGGAGCTCCTAACCCCCGTGTTGTTCAAGGATCAACTGTATACTCCCAGGTTATCGCACCACAGAAGCACATCTAGTCCCTCAGGTCCCCAGTTGTGGTCCTCACACCACTGATGACTCCTTTCTTCCTTTAAACTCTGTTCTTTGATTTCAAGGCTCTGCAAAGGGACAGATGTCAATTCAAGAAGCTCCTGTTACTGGTGGGGCTTACTTTGGGGTTTTCATGGCTCTCTTCCTATGTTTATGATGGTCCCTGCACACAAACCTGCATGCACATGTGTGGAACACATACACACCCACACAGCACATATGTACACACACATGTGCATGTATGCAGGGTTGCATAGATAGGTAGGTTGAAAGAGGCTGAGAGAGGGCATTAGATGAGGAACCTGTCCTCAGCCCTAGCTCTGTACCTGGGTGACTGTGGAAAAATCATATCTATCTCTCTTCCATCTTTGTTTTCTTTTTTTGTGACATGATGGGACTAGGACAGATGTCTCCAAGGCATCTTCTTTCTGTGATCTAGGTGCAGACACATTACAAAGACCTATGGGGTAGGCATTGGGTTTGCCAGAGACTAGATTTGTAGTGTTCAGTTACACTGGCTTTGGGGGCAGATAGACTGTATTTGAGTTCTGGCTCTGCTGCTATCAGGCTGTGTGACCTCAGACAAGACACTTCATCTCTCTCACCCATTGAACTGTAGGGTGGGATTAATGGAACCTCATTGTGTCAGGATTAGGTGAGGTGGTTTATGCAATGATGCCATGACCTATAAATGACACATGTTATTACTGGTTTCAGCACTGCCCTTAATTCACTGAGTTATCTTGGGTAAACCAACTGAGCTTTCCTAGATCTGTTGGAGAAGGTCATTGAAAAGACGTGACCACCGGTTGACCCCTGACTGGACCCGGGTGATAACAGGCTCCTCGCCCCCTCCCCTGTGCTTGGAATGTGAGTTCCACTTGCCTTCCCTGCTGGCAGGGGCTGCTCCAAGGACATAGCCTTGAGATAGTGATATGGTGTTGAGAACATCTGCACGGTATGTGTGACCGAACCCATTTAAGTCCTCTGTCTAGACGTTTACAGTTTGCCAGGTGGGGTTGGGGCTTCACTTTCATTGCTGTTTCCCAAGATAAGCCTCATATGTAAGTTCCCTTTGCTTATTAAAACTGCCACCTGGAGTGGCCTCTTTCTTCTGGCTTTCCTTGTGCTCTGAGTATGGGCGCCGGTTTCAGATTTCACCTGAGAAGTTCCATAGCAGGTTACAAACTGAGAAGATCTCATTCCTTCCTCCGCATACTGAAGTTGGGAATGAGTAGAAGACCTTCGAGGACTTTTCCTTTTACCGCCCCCAACCCAGATCCCAGCGAGGACCAGAGGTGGAAAATGGCTATTCTGAGATTCACCACAAGGGGGCAAGGTGATCCCATTTTGAACCAACTCTGGTTGGTTTGGTGCTCTTTTTTTTTTTTTTTTTGAAATCTTTTAATGGCAATAAAGTTTATTATTTTTTTATTATTATTATTTTTAATAAAAAATTTATTTTTTATTGGTGTTCAATTTACCAACATACAGAATAACACCCAGTGCTCATCCCGCCAAGTGGCCCCCTCAGCTCCCGTCACCCATTCACTCCCATCCCCCGCCCTCCTCCCCTTCCATCACTCCTAGTTCGTTTCCCAGAGTTAGGAGTCTGTATGTTCTGTCTCCCTTTCTGATATTTCCCACACATTTCTTCTCCCTTCCCTTCTATTCCCTTTCACTATTATTTATATTTCCCAAATGAATGAGAACATACCATGTTTGTCCTTCTCCGATTGACTTAATTCACTCAGCATAATACCTTCCAGTTCCATCCACGTTGAAGCAAATGGTGGGTATTTGTCGTTTCTAATGGCTGAGGAATATTCCATTGTATACATAGACCACATCTTCTTTATCCATTCATCTTTCTTTTTTTTTTTTTTAAAGATTTTTTTCCAGAGTGGCTGCACCAGTTCACATTCCCACCAACAGTGTAAGAGGGTTCCCTTTTCTCCGCATCCTCTCCAACATTTGTGGTAAACCACAAATGGAAAACTGTGTCTGGAAAACTGTGTGGAGGTTCCCCAAAGAGTTAAAAATAGACCTGCCCTACGACCCAGCAATTGCACTGTTGGGGATTTACCCCAAAGATACAGATGCAATGAAACGCCGGGACACCTGCACCCCGATGTTTCTAGCAGCAATGGCCATGATAGCCAAACTGTGGAAGGAGCCTCGGTGTCCATCGAAAGATGAATGGATAAAGAAGATGTGGTTTATGTATACAATGGAATATTACTCAGCCATTAGAAACGACCAATACCCACCATTTGCTTCAACGTGGATGGAACTGGAGGGTATTATGCTGAGTGAAGTAAGTCAATCGGAGAAGGACAGTGTATGTTCTCATTCACTTGGGGAATATAAATAACAGTGAAAGGGAATATAAGGGAAGGGAGAAGAAAAAGACTCCTAACTCGGGGAAACGAACTAGGGGTGGTGGAAGGGGAGGAGGGTGGGGGGTGGGGGTGAATGGGTGACGGGCACTGAGGGGGGCACTTGACGGGATGAGCACTGGGTGTTATTCTGTATGTTGGTAAACTGAACACCAATAAAAAATTAATTTATTAAAAGAACTTTTTCCCCCATTCTCACTGGTGTGAGGTGGGATCTCATTGTGGTTTTGATTTGTATTTCCCAGATGGCAAGTGATGCAGAACATTTTCTCATGTGCATGTTGGCCATGTCTATGTCTTCCTCTGTGAGATTTCTGTTCATGTCTTTTTTAAAAAAGTTTGTATTTATTTATTTATTTATTTATTTATTTATTTATTTATTCATGAGAGAAAGACACACACACACAGAGGCAGAGACACAGGCAGAGGGAAAAGCAGGCTCCATTCAGGGAACCCAATGTGGGAGTCGATTCTTGGACCAGGGTCACACCCACACCTTGAGCTGAAGACAGACCCTCAACCACTGAGCCACCCAGGCATCCCTTATCAGTGATTTTTAAGAAATCAGTACTTAAAGATCTTGACCAGGAGGGATTTAGCCATTTTAAAGCCCAAAATCTAATATAAAAATTATGTTTACAGAAACAAGCTCAAGTTTCTTATAAAAATATGAATATTTTATTTGTTTTTGTTTTTGAAAAATATTTTATTTATTTATTTATTTGAGAGAAAGAGAATTATTTGGAAGTTTTATGGAAAGCTAGTATTTAAAAACTTCCATATTACCATATATTTTATTTTCTTTGTAATTATATAGTGAAAAGAGAGTACAATGAATTTTTTTCCATCAAGCCCCATCTTGATGTCTCCAATTCCCTTCAGTTTACTCTGGTGTGCCACTCAAATGTTAGCACTTTCTATGTGTGTCATGATGTGAGGAAGGTTGGAAGTACTGCACTGAGCCACTTCTTCCAGGAAGATATTCAGAAACACCCTCAAACTGTTATCATTTACCTTCCAGTACATGTTTATACATCTTTATGATTACTTTCATTATATTTTTCTGCTGATTTGTTTTCTTTCCACTCCATTCTCCTCATGACTAGGAGGTTAGGAGCCCCACGAGAGCAAGGTATTTTCTGAAGATCAGGAGTGCCATATAGCTGTGGACTCCTTGATTCTGACTGCTTGTCTGAGGATTTCTCTGACCCCAAGTTCCCTTTAGGTGGGCTTTTATTTTTTTCTTTTTTATCTGGTTTTTCCAAACGAGACAATTTTATTCCTAGTACACCAGGGTTAAGGTTTTTCCTCTGATGCCACCAGCCTCCAAAGCAATTGCATCAGTCAAAATTCTTGCCAATGACAGAAGCTGCCTGGATGAAGAAACAGAAGAATAATTGATTAACAAAATATAGCGGGATGAGGACCATGCCAGAGGCTAAGCTTCTCAGAGTAACTTCCAAACATGACCATGTCAAACACTGGGGCTGCCACCAGGGACTAGATGCCACTTATATGCCAGAAACTTGCTGTTGCAGTCTTCTTTGCTGTCCCCTGGGAAACAGTGCTGCTCCTTCCTCTTGTGGGCACCAGCTACTTAGTCAGGCATGAGTGCATTTATTGGTGGAACTAGGTCACATGCTTGGAGGGCTGGGAAGAGTTCTTAGCTGCACATAGGGAAGCGGTTTCCCTGCCCACCAGCCTCCTCAATATGAGACTTCTCCCAACATTGAAAGAGGGTCAGAAGTGAGGTGGCAAAAATGAGTGTTAAATGTTTACTCTCTAGGTCCTCTCCAGGATGGCCTCAGGGGCTTCACTCAGTATTAGATGGTGAAGGAGGTATGAGATCAAGCTGGTGGTGCACTGGAAGGGGAACAGGGAATCCAGGGAGATATTCTTGTCCAGTTGGACATTGTATCACCCTTTATGGATGATGTCAGAAGTCAAAGGTGGGGGGCATGGAAGAATGTTTAAATATTTCTGTGGAATATTTCAAGGAAGAATAACTGTTTTCTAAAAGGCCCAGAGCACAAGACTGTAGTGTGTTTCTGGGAGAAAACTAGACCGAAGAGCCAGCAAACTCCTTCATGGGCTCTGGTAGGTCACTTAGTTCGTGTCAGTTTCATGGACATTTGCCTTCATGACTGACACAGACTTCTCACTACTGGTATAGACACAGCAATCACCTTGCTCAGGGATCCAGAACAATCTAGAAGATGCTCTTTCCCATAAATGTTCTTTGTGAGCAGCTTTCCCTTCAGTCTACCTTGTCCTCATAACTGTGCTCTGATAGTGAGCCAGGTGTGGGATAGAAGGTAGGATACAGATTTATCTTTGCTTTAATTCCAACACTTTCTGCCAGGAAGCCTTATTTCTTTGAGGTGCTACATGGTTTCTGTTCATCTGGCACCTGAAGGCTGAGAGGAGGAGTAGTCAGTAAGCGAACAGATATCTCCTGAGTGCCTTCATGGTGAGGAGACCTCCCTCTTCACCATGCGCTGCAGGGCCCTTGCCACCTCCTTGTTGCGAAGGGTGTAGATGATGGGGTTGAGCATGGGTGTGATGACTGTGTAGAAGAGGCTGAGGATGCGGTTCATGGTAACAGAGGAGCCAGTCCGGGGCTGGATGTAGGTGATGCTGGCTGTTCCAAAGAAGAGGAAGACCACAAGCAGGTGGGAGGAGCAAGTAGAGAAGACCTTGTGACGGCTCTGGGTGGAGGCCATTGCCAGGTTGGCACTCAGAATGCAGGCATAAGAGGCAATGATCAGAGAGAAGGGGACCATGATGAAGACCACGGTGGCTGTCATCACGGAGATTTCACTCTCGTGTTTCCCAGCACTTGCCAGCCTCAGTACTGGCAGGATGTCACAAAGGAAGTGCAGGATGATGGGGTGGCTGGGGAAGGGCAGAGTGAAGATGAGAGTGGAATGGGTGGTGGCTGTGACGATGCCCATGAGCCAGGAGACACCCACCATAGCCGTGCAGGCCCTCCAGCTCATGAGGGTGGCATAGTGCAGGGGCTGACAGATGGCTGCATAGTGGTCATAGGCCATGGCTGTGAGGAGGCAGCACTCTGAGATGCCCAGGACCATGAAGACGTACATCTGGGCCACACAGCTCTGGAAGGAGATGGCCCGGGGTATGGGGAGGCCAGGTCAACCAGGGTCCTGGGCACAATGTCCGTGGTGTACAGGAGCTCCACCACAGAGAGGTGGCGCAGGAGGAAGTACATGGGGGAATGCAGGGATGCTCGCCTGTGTGAGGAGGATGATGGCACAGTTACCCAGCAAGGTGACCCTAAACCAGAAGTACCATCCAGAACAGGGGGCCCTGCAGAGCCCTGAAGTCAGAAAATCCTAGGAGAGATTCAGGCAGAGTCTGATTTTCCTCAGCCATCAATTCAGGCTGGAACCTATGGCACAACCAAGGAAGAGACATGTATACAGAAAAGAGCAGCACTTCTGTAATTTAGTATTTTTCACTCAGTCTCCCCAGAATCAACTGAGACAGCATCTCCACTTTATGGATGAGGCCATTTGTCTTGGAGGTTAAATAATGTGCAAGCCTGGGGCTTGAGTCTAGGTTTCTTGACTCCAAATTTGCTGCATTTCCCACTATTCCTTACACTCTGAATCCTGCTGTACGGCCTAGTTCCCACAGGAAGAGACCCCGTCTCTGTACTTTGGGTCTTTCTTCAGAGTGGAGATGGAGTGGAGATGGAGATGGTCTTTCTTCAGAGTGGAGATGGAGTTATGTCCTAAGTTCCATTATATTTCCTGTACTGAAACTCTGGCCTGAGAGACAATGTAGCACCTGCATCATGGACTCAGCCAGGGACTGTCCTAGGCTGGCATCTGATAATCTCCGTGGTGGGCCATGCATTTAGAATGCCATGCAATGATGGGATTGTGGGAATACTGCCCAATTGTCTCATGCTTTGGGATTCTATCAAGCCATTTTCCACAGATTACAGATTCCCAACCTGTGCCCCATGAAGGGATTGGGCCCGGGGCTGGCCACACTGTATTTTGCTCCCTCTTATCTGGGTCCCTGTGCTGAGCTACACCAGCTACCCTGTTTTAGCATGCTCTGTTCTCCCGTACGTTTCCACAGTGTGTGCCCCTGCAGAGAATGTTTCTATGCATTCTATTAAAATCCCACTCATCCTTCAAGCTCAACTCAAATTCTACCTCCCCTGTGGCAGCTTCTCTGTTCCTCATGGTCAGAAATGATTGCCCATGGCATGTCAGGATATGTGTCTGTAGGGGTCATATATTTCAGCATGGCTCAAGGCTTATCAACAACATCTTAGAGGGGTGCTGGGCAGTGTCTGATGGCACATCTGTAGTGACAGGGAGTTCAGCACCTAAGAGGTAGCCCTATCTAGCTTTGGCTTTCTCTGCTTATAGGATGGGTCTTTCATTATATTTGTCTTGGCTAAATTCTTAGTGTTTTACAGAATGTCTCACTCCTCTTGTACCAGACAGCTCTCCACATGCTTGAGGAAAGCACCTTTATCTGTGTTCTCATGGGTCATTAGTTGTACCTGGGTCCCAGCACTTTTTAGTGGAGTCTCCATTGTAAGATCCTGCAGTACAGTTGGGGTGGTGGTGGCGGCCTGTCTATTTTAACAACTACTGGTGCTTTCCAGGTGCCCAGTCCCTGCCAGGCACCACGCCAAAGGGCTTAGCATTCCAAACATCATTGGATCTTCACAATCACACTGTGACACAGAAACCTTTACTTTCTCCATTTTACAGAAGAGCAAATGGAAGCCCAGACAGCATTAGTAACCTTCTTGAAGCCACATATCTAGCAACTGAGGGTGTTCAGGCTTAAATCCAGACCCACGTAACACCAGAGTCTGTGCTCTGAGAACTGAGTCTGTCAGTTCTCAACCATCTTAGAGGCAAATTTAATCACCCGGCCAACTAGCATGAGATTTGGCACCTGCTGAGTGCTCGGCTGAATATTGATTAGATGAATGAATGAATCTCACTTATAAAGATAGGGGAACTGGTGGACAGAAAGATAAAGTGATCCACCTAGGGTATCGCTGGGTGGCTCAGCGGTTTGGCACCTGCCTTCGGCCCGGGGCGTGGTCCTGGAATCCCAGGATGGATCCCATATCGGGCTCCCTGCATGGAGCCTGCTTCTCCCTCTGCCTGTGTCTCTGCCTCTGTCTCTGTCTCTCACAAATGAATAAATAAAATCTTAAAAAAGTGACCCACTTAAAGTTATGCAGCCAGTAAGACAGACAGGACACTGAGCCCGAGTCTTGTAGAAGTCTGGGTTCCCAGCATTTGCAGGGCTTTTATCACCCACACTCATCCCACACACGAGATTAGCCTGGCCATCTTCATTGTTAGGGAGGAGAGTCTCACACTTCCTTCCTATTGCTCATAGACCTAACCTTCCTCCCACCTCCACTTTGTCTGCTTAATTTTTTTTTTCTGTAGCTTACATTTAGAGATTACCATGTGCTGGGCATCATGCATGATCTTCGGTTCCTTCATAACAGCTCTTGTGCTAGTTGTAATTTGTTACTTCATCATTGCAGAGAAGGAACTGGAGCTCTGAGAGTTTAAGTTACCAATCTAGGATTACATGATTACTGAGTGGCAGAACCAGAATAGTAACTTAGAGCCTGAGGTTTAAACCATCATGCCTACTGTATCTCCAGGGAGGCCAACGGCCTTACTCTATACTCCTGGGAGATAAACTCCATCTAATGGGTTTGGACAGAAGGAGTATCTGAGTCCCTTGGTCCTCTTCTTTCCTATTCATAGCCCTTTAGGTGCTTGCACCACTGATGACCTACAGGATAGATCTTGTTATTTTCAAATTTAAAAAATGTTATTTTTGCAATTAACATATTTGGTGTAAAGTCATCCATGATTTTCCCACTTGAGTTCTTTTCTATCTTATATATTACCCTTAAGTCTTTGTCCCACCACAAACCCATTTTACATGTTTATAATCATAGTGTATATGCAGTTTGTCTTTTTCCTTTCCTTTTTTTAAAAAAATATTTTATTTATTTGAGTAATCTCCATACCCAGGGTAGGGCTCGAACTCATGACCCCGAGATTAAGAGTTGTGGGGGATCCCTGGGTGGCTCAGCAGTTTGGCGCCTGCCTTCTGCCCAGGGCGTGATCCATCCGGCTCCCTGCATGGAGCCTGCTTCTCCCTCTGCTTGTGTCTCTGCCTCTCTCTCTCTCTCTCTGTGTCTCTCATAAATAAATAAATAAATAAAACCTTAAAAATTTTTTTTTTATTTATGATAGTCACACAGAGAGAGAGAGAGGCAGAGACATAGGCAGAGGGAGACGCAGGCTCCATTCCCTGGGAGCCCGACATGGGATTCGATCCTGGGTCTCCAGGATCACGCCCTGGGCCAAAGGCAGGCACTAAACCACTGCGCCACCCAGGGTTCCCAATAAAATCTTTTAAAAAAAAGAGTTGTATTGCTCTTTTGACTGAGCCAGCCAGGTGCCCTTTTTTCCTTTTCTTTTTAATGTTTGCCTGAAGCATTTTGCTGTGAGATCACATAGGATTTTGAGTGATCTCATTCAAAGTTATTTTTTTTATTCAAAGTTCTTTAGTAGTCCATTGAATTTTTCCACTACCATTTAATGAACACTTCTCATATTCCAGCAACTTATCTCTTGTACATCCTGACATAGTTGGGACAATCTTCAGAGAGACACTGGCTCTGAGGCCACTCCTATCTTCCAAAATCTCCTACAGAGGAACAGAGAGGATAGAGAACCCTTTTTGGTCACAAAGAGGGGCTGAGGCTCTCTCTTTTCTTAAAAATTATTTTTTAATTGTGGTAAAAACACATAACATAAAATTTACCATCCTAACCACTTTCTCCTGTGTGGCTTAGTAGTGTTAAGTATATTCACATTGTGGTACAGCGAATCTCCAGAACTTTTTCATCTTGCGAAACTAAAACTCTATACCCATCAAACAACTTCCCATTTCCAGCCTCCCTATAACTCTTTTGAAAACCTAACCTCTCACCTCCAACCCCTTCAGTAAGTCTTAGTGACATAGGCAGGTGTATAAATCAATCAGGTAAGTGGCATGTGGATTGAGTAACAGATAGATTGTGGATAACTGGTTAGATGGACAGAAGAACGAAGGGACAGAGGTGTGGCTAGATGACTGCATGACAGGTCAGCCTAGAGAGCCCTGAGTATAGGAGGTGAGGCTCTCAAAATGGGACAGGAATTGATAGCAGCTCTTTAGGGATAGATCTGCCATCTTGGGGACAAGTAAGCTGGGATTCTGGAGGCCATTGCAGGATGTGGGAAATAGAGGGAGGACCACCTTTATTAAGTCAGGGAGGTCTTGAGGAGCACAGCCAGACAACTTATCTTCGTTATTTCAGACTTTTTTTTGCCTGAAACATTAATAATGGGCACTGCACGTGTGTGTGTGTGTGTGTGTGTGTGAGTGTGAGTGTGTGTGTGTGTGTATTGGGGAGGATATGGGGCAGCAAAGGAGAATGTGAGCAGCTCCATCTATGGGCTCTGAGATAGGGACCACGAACAGGAACCTAAGAATGTCCTAAGTTTTCATCAGGCATTGACCACAGGCAGTAGGGAGACTATGAGTGCCCTCTTGATGTACTTACACTTGCCCTGCACATGCTGGCTGCCCACTGTCTCACGTCCACCTCTTCAGCATACACACCTCATCATGCATTCAAAGGTTTCCTTGGTCTGAGTATGTACACTTGCCTTGCTGTATTACATATGCCTTCATCTGGGAGAAATTGTCCAGGCCCCCAGCTCCTTCTTGTCCCTTCTCCCCAGCCAGCCTGGTGGCACCTGGATCACATATCTGCAAATGCAATGGTAAAGTTTTGGGAAACTTCAGCTGAATTCTTTTCTCTTGTGACCAGGGATAGGTATTGGCTCCCAGGCCACAGAGAGAGTTTCTAAGGCCTTCTATTCCTTTTCCCTTCCTACCCTTACCAAGGTTTAGCCTTGTCAGGGAAGGGCCAACCTGGCCAAGATCGTGTGGGGCACTTACCTGGGGGAGATGGAAAAGGCCACCTAGCCAAGGTAGGGGCTGATGGGTGTGAGCTCTGCTCTTCCTCCCCTCTTGGAAGTCTCAACCTCTCTGGTGCCCACAGTTATTCTCTAGCTGCTGTTGTGTCTTCACTCCCTTGGGACCTGGGAGGACTTAACTCTTGGTGTTTCCCTAGATGACTCTGAGCTGAAGGAGTGTCATGGGCCAGGTGATTCTGCCTAGGTCCCCAGTATCTACTATTTCCTCTCATCTTTCCTTAAAAATATTTTATTTATTTATTTGACAGAGGGAAAGAGCAAGTGAGCACAAGCAGGGGGAGTGGCAGAGGGAGAAGGAGAAGTGAAAATCTAGGCTGAGCAGGGAGCCCAATGTAAGGCTCAATCCCAGGACCCTGGGATCATGACCTGAGCCAAAGGCAGACATTTAACTGACTGAGCCACCACGAACCCCCATTCATTTCTCCTTGATCTCATTTCTCTTGGCCCACCTGTGTCCTTCTCTGTTTCCTCACACCTTGTTTCCTCTTCTGCCTAGCTTTCACCTCCTCACTCATTTAGGATCCCCTTGGTCACAAATAGTATAAGATTTGAGCGTCTCCTTCCAATATGCCTAGATTCTCACCACGGGTAATTCATTCATCTGTGTGAAATCTTGGCTCCTAGTTAAATGTAGATGTTTCTGGAAAATTCTAGAAGTTAATTATAGTGAAATATGATGTAGTCATATTGATCTCCATTCTTAGTGTGCTTTTTAAATGGAAAGTGTTCCAGTGAAGACATTGCCTGTCTCCAGGTCTCCTGTGTTACTGCAGATGTTCTTAGTGGGGCCGTTAAACCAAGAGTAAGCTTTCTGAATGTTTTCAGTTTGGGGAGGGTGGTGAAGTTCAGGGATAGAAAAGAGGTATTACCTGGAATAGTGAGGGCCTTTCCCTCAATTTCTGATGTCCTCTAGTAGACACTGGCTTTTTCTTCACTTCTCATCTCCTGCTTTCCACATTTGTCCCTACAACTCCACCCAATCTCTCTTACTGAGACCACCAATATGTTGGCAGTTTCACTAGGTGATTTTCAGTCTTCATCTTACTCAATCTCTCAGCAGTATTTTGTCCTTTCTCCTTAAAACACTTTCTTTTTTGACCTCTGTGACTCCCAAACACACATCTTTGGTCCAGGCTTCTCCTTGTATACACAGCTGAGTATTTCCCCTTGGATGTCTTAGAGCATCTCAAATTTACTGTGTCTCAAATAGAATTCTTGCTCCTCTCCCAAGTTCCTTTATCCCAGCAAGGGACCTGTTCCCACCCAGTTGCTCAGATCAAAAATCTATCTGTCCATTTTAATTCATTTGTTTTAGCACTCCACATTCAACTTCTCAGCAACTCCTGTCAATTCTGACTTCACAATGTAATCCCAAGCACCTCATCACCTCCACAGCTAGGGTCTTAGTCCAGCAAATTGTCCCTCACCACGGCCATTCCTGTTCTCCAACTTGTCTCCACGCAGCCGGTGTAATTTTTTCCAAGTGTAAGTCAGATGATATTCCTCTCTCTTAAACCCTCCAGTAACTCAGTAACTTCTCACTTGAGGTAGAATAAACTGCAGACTCCTTCCCTTGATTTATAACACCCCAATTATTTGGTTGGGTATATTAAGTATGTCTTTTTATTCTGATATTTTGACATCTGGAGCCTTACTGACTCTGGGTAGACTGCCCTCCCAGGGCCAGCTAATTCCCAGAGATAACAAATGGCTCACCTACAAGTCTTCCTTTCATAAGCAAACCAACAATCCAGAGTCTGTGCCTTCAGCCACCACCTTTCCTGGGTTCTAAGACTCTGGGCCAAAGTATTCCTGGGACCTAATCATCCTAGGATCAGGTACCAGACAACTAGAGACAGCCCTTAAACTCAGAGCTGGCTGAAATTATCCAAACTAGTCTAAACCTAAACTTATCTATTCTACTTATCCTGCCTTGCCCGTTCCTTCCCATGAAAATCACAAAACAGTCAATGGGTTTGTCACCAGAACACAGGTGTCGTGAAAACCACAGCTAAACCTAAACCAAAATGGGAAAGGAAAAGACTCACATCAACATTGTCATCATTGGACATGTAGATTTGGGCAAGTCTACCACTACTGGCCATCTCATCTACAAATGTGGTGGGATTGACAAAAGGACTATCGAAAAATTGAGGGGATCCCTGGGTGGTTCAGTGGTTTGGCACCTGCCTTTGGCCCGGGGTGTGATATGGGGGTCCTGGGATCGAGTCCCGCATTGGGCTCCTGGCATGGAGCCTGCTTCTTCCTCTGCCTGACTCTCTGCCTCTCTCTCTCTGTCTCTATCATGAATAAATAAATAAAAATATTTTTTATAAATTTATTTTTTATTGGTGTTCAATTTGTCAACACACAGAATAACACCCAGTGCTCATCTTGTCAAGTGCCCACCTCAGTGCCCACCACCCAGTCACTCCCACCCCCCACCCACCTCCCCTTCCACCACCCCTAGTTCGTTTCCCAGAGTTAGTAGTCTTTCATGTTCTGTCCCCCTTTCTGATATTTCCCACTTATTTTTCTCCTTTCCCCTTTATTCCCTATCACTATTTTTTATATTCCCCAAATGAATGAGACCATATAATGTTTGTCCTTCTCCGATTGACTTATTTCACTCAGCATAACACCCTCCAGTTCCATCCACGTCGAAGCAAATGGTGGGTATTTGTCATTTCTAATGGCGGAGGAATATTAAATAAAATCTTAAAAAAAAAGAAAAATTTGAGAAGGAGGCTGCTGAGATGGGAAAAGGCTCCTTCAAGTATGCCTGGGTCTTGGATAAACTGAAAGCTGAACATGAATGTGGTATCACCATTGCTATCTCCCTGTGGAAATTCGAGACCAGCAAGTATTATGTGACCATCATTGATGCCCCAGGACACAGAAACTTTATCAAAAACATGGTTACAAGCACATCTCAGGCTGACTGTGCTGTCCTGATTGTTGCTGCTGGTGTTGGTGAATTTGAAGCAGGTATCTCCAAGAATGGGCAGACCCGTGAGCATGCCCTTCTGGCTTTCACACTGGGTGTAAAACAACTGTTAGTGTTAACAAAATGGATAAGCCAATGAGCCACCATACAGCCAGAAAAGATAGAGATACAAGGATTCATAAAGGAAGTCAGCACCTACATTAAGAAAATTGGCTACAAAAAAAAAGAAAGAAAGAAAGAAAGAAAGAAAGAAAGAAAGAAAGAAAGAAAGAAAGAAAATTGGCTACAACCCTGATACAGTAGCATGTGTGCCAATTTCTGGCTGGAATGGTGACAACATGATGGAGCCAAGGGCTAATATGTCTTGGTTCAAGGGATGGAAAGCCCCCTGTAAAGATGGGAGTGCCTGTGGAACCACACTGCTTGGAGCTCTGGATTGCATTCTGCCAGCAACTCATCCAACTGATGAGCCCTTGCGTCTGCCTCTCCCAGGACGTCTACAAAATTGGTGGTATTGGTACTGTCCCGGTGGGTCGAGTGGAGACTGGTGTTCTTAAGCCTGGCATGGTGGTCACCTTTGCTCCAGTCAATGTTTCAACTGAAGTAAAGTCTGTTGAAATGCACCATAAAGCTTTGAGTGAGGCTCTTCCTGGGGACAATGTGGGCTTCATTGTCAAGAATGTATCTGTCAAAGATGTTCGTTGTGGCAACATGGCTGGTGCCAGCAAAAATGACCCACCAATGGAAGCAGCTGGCTTCATGGCTCAGGTGATTATCCTGAACCATCCAAGCCAAATCAATGCTGGATATGCACCTGTGCTGGATTGTCACACGGTCCACATTTCTTGCAAGTTTGCTGAGCTGAAGGAGAAGATAGATTGTTGTTCTGGAAAAAAGCTAGAAGATGGTCCCAAGTTCTTGAAATCTGGGGATGCTGCCATTGTTGATATGGTTCCTGGCAAACCTATGTGTGTTGAGAGCTTCTCTGACTCTCCTCCTCTGAGCTATTTTGCTGTGAGTCTTTATGTTCTGTCTCCCTTTCTGATATTTCCTACCCATTTCTTCTCCCTTCCCTTCTATTCCCTTTCACTATTATTTATATTCCCCAAATGAATGAGAACATATAATGTTTGTCCTTCTCAGATTGACTTATTTCACTCAGCATAATACCCTCCAGTTCCATCCACGTTGAAGCAAATGGTGGGTATTTGTCATTTCTAATAGCTGAGGAATATTCCATTGTATACATAAACCACATCTTTTTTTTAAATAATAAATTTATTTTTTATTTGCTAGAAACATCAGGGTTCAGGTGTCCCGGCGTTTCATTGCATCTGCATCTTTGGGGTAAATCCCCAACAGTGCAATTGCTGGGTCGTAGGGCAGGTCTATTTTTAACTCTTTGAGGAACCTCCACACAGTTTTCCAGAGTGGCTGCACCAGTTCACATTCCCACCAACAGTGTAAGAGGGTTCCTTTTTCTCCGCATCCTCTCCAACATTAGTGGTTTCCTGCCTTGTTAATTTTCCCCATTCTCACTGGTGTGAGGTGGTATCTCATCGTGGTTTTGATTTGTGTTTCCCTGATGGCAAGTGATGCAGAGAATTTTCTCATGTGCATGTTGGCCATGTCTATGTCTTCCTCTGTGAAATTTCTGTTCATGTCTTTTGCCCATTTCATGATTGGATTGTTTGTTTCTTTGGTGTTGAGTTTAATAAGTTCTTTATAGATCTTGGAAACTAGCCCTTTATCTGATATGTCATTTGCAAATATCTTCTCCCATTCTGTAGGTTGTCTTTTAGTTTTGTTGACTGTATCCTTTGCTGTGCAAAAGCTCCTTATCTTGATGAAGTCCCAATATTTCATTTTTGCTTTTGTTTCTTTTGCCTTCGTGGATGTATCTTGCAAGAAGTTACTGTGGCCGAGTTCAAAAAGGGTGTTGCCTGTGTTCTCCTCTAGGATTTTGATGGAATCTTGTCTCACATTTAGATCTTTCATCCATTTTGAGTTTATCTTTGTGTATGGTGAAAGAGAGTGGTCTAGTTTCATTCTTCTGCATGTTCCCATTTATTTTTTATACTTTCCCTTTATTCCCTTTCAGTATTTTTATATTCCCCAAATGAATGAGATCCGGTACATGTTTTAAGTGGTGTCCTGGCTCTTGACACTCTCTCCCCATTCCACAGTCCTAGTTGAGGTGCTCACAGATGAATTACCTTCAAATCCTAATAACTTCTAAGCAGAAGTTGGAATGAATGTATGAGGTGCTAATACAGTGTGCTGGTGTGAGATGAGAACATTGTGTGCGCACAGCGTGTGTGTCTACTTTGGACTTGGCTCATAATTGTGTCTTTCCTGGGTGGAGAAAGGAAAGGGATACATTCAATTAAGACTCTTTCAGTCTGACAAGTGGGTGAATCGGCCAGCATATCCTCCTTCAGATTGTTTCCCGCAGTTTCTGAGAAAAAGACACACCTTAGGTAGCTCTGGGTCTCTCTCTTCTAGACCATGGCCTTCATGTGAGAATTATTTTCTCTGGGGACAGAATTCCTGGAAAAGGATGTCTCAGAAATGCTCTTGAGAAGAATGTGGGGACTTTGAGGTTCCACATGGTTTCTAAGCTTTCTGGGAAACTTTAAAAACCTCACTTCACACTGAGAATGCTCAAATCAGGCTCCTTGGGATAAGACTTTCAAAGTCTACTGGGCAACATCCTCATTTGAGTCTTACTTTAGGGACCAGATTACCTGTGAGGAGGACATGGAATGCCCCAGAGGAAAAATAATTTTGCATCATTATATTTTCTGGTTAGGGCCTATTTCCTGGTGACTTTCTCTAGCTTGCAACTATGATGAGAAGAGATGAAGTTCTCTTTCCAGACCTGACCAAGCCAACTGAACTCACTTCCTAATCTTGGATCCTTAACCAGGAGACAGCATATGTTTACCATATATACTTACTTTTGGTTGGTGTACTGTTCAATTTTTGTTGAATAATAAACCAAATACTTAGTGGCTTAAAATAACCACATTTACTTAGTTCATGATTCTGTGGGTTGACAACTTGGGCTGGGCTCCTTTGGGTGGCTCTTCTTTTGGTCTTTGATGGGCTCATTCATGCATCCCCAGTTGGCTGCTGCCCACCTGGGCAGGGTGTGTGTGTGTGTGTGTGTGTGTGTGTGTGTGATTATTACCAACAAGGGAGATGGTGGCAAGGAGGTCTTGGGTCTTTTATCATCTAGAAGATAGCCCAGGCTTATTCACATGGCAGTCAGAGGTTTTCAAGGGCTTTTTGTATTTCTGCTTGCAATATGTTTGCTACTGTCACAATGTCTGAAGCAAGCCACATGGCCAAACCCAGAGTTAGTGTAGGAGGGTACTACCAAAGAGTGGCTGTAGGGAAGCAAAGGATGTGAGATCACCCCTTGCAGTCTCCAATAGTCGTATTTGACATGTGGCCTATGTGCAGAGTGTTGAAATATAGGAATAGAGAGAATCTGAGAACCATTTTGAGGGAAGAGACAGCAGAGATGGGTGACAGATTGCAGGTAAGAGTCAGTGATAACTTCGAGATGTCCAGCCCCAAAAGCGAAAGGATGGTGCTACCACAAATATAAATTGGAATGATTTGGAGCTAGTTTGGGGAACCAACCCTTCTCAAAAGAGATATTTCTGCATCTCTATTACTTTAAGAAGCAGCATGGCAGAAGCAAGTGTACAAAGGCAATAGGGACTCACTTCTGGGGTGAAGGACCAGCTCTGAGGGGTTTGGGGGCAGGGAGTAGGAAGTGAGCTGGAAGCATCAAATGTTTTCTATTGCAAATTATTTTTTAGAAGAGGAAACCAAGGCTCAGAGAGACAAAGTATCTTGCTCAAAGCCACCTAACTAGAAAGCACGAGAAGTAGGATCTAAATACAAGTCTGCTTAGCTTGGGAATTTGTGTTCTTTTTAACACCTCGTGCCCTGTGTTGCATCTTTTGAGGTAACAGAGATCCAGAGATAATTCCTCCTCTCAGAGAGGGACAAGGATGAGGAAGCAGATACAGGTCCAGAGATATGCTGAGATGAAGGTAGAGGTTGTTTCTGAGTTTAGGCTGCACATCTTCCTCCTCTTCTGAAAAGTAACTGATAAGCTCACCAAAAAGAAAAATAGTGGGAAAGGGCAGGGACCAAATGATTCAAGACAGAATATTATCTCACAAGGATGCTTGTCAGGGATTTCAGAGGTGAAGAAATGGATTTATGGGCAGCTGTGAGGGCCAGGTTTGAAGGGAGAGGCATGGAGCCATAATAGGCCAAGTCTGTGGGCTTCATGTTTCTTCTGGATCATGCTATCTTGGAAGCAGAGGAAGAAGAGGCTGACACTGAGGTGAATGTGGTGGACTTGGCATGAGTAGGCAAAGGTCGGGAGAGTGAGCAAAGCCTAAGTGCTGGAAGTCTATCAGTGGTGCATATGAGGATGTAGCTGGAGTCCAAGGAAGTCTGTGATGGTGTGTGCAACTCAAAATTATCCTCAATGTCTCCTTTAATAGCCTGTCTTCCTGGAGTTTCCGAGCTGCCTCTCCATACAGAGGAGCATTTAGACACTGCTGTGTTTTTGAGTGGTCCCTGTTTAGACTCTTGCCCCAGTCTTGACTTCCTCTCCTTTTTCTTTCCCTTATTCCCTGGTATCAAGGAGTGTTGATTTTGGTCTCAGGATTATTCCTACTAACAACCAACTGAGTGAACTTGGAAGCACATGCTCTCAATCATGCCTTCAGATGAGGCCACAGCCCTGGTTGATAGCTTGACTACAACCTCACTAGTCACCTTTAGCCTGAGTTATCCAGCTAATCACCCAGATTATGTCCCACTAGAACTATGAGGTAATGATTGTTCCTTGTTTTAAGCCACCAGGTTTTGTGGGTAACTCATTAAGTGGCAGTCGGTAATCAATACATATTTTGGTACCTGGAAGTGGGGTGCTAACTATAACAAGTATCTAAAATATGGGAGTGGCTTTGGGACCAGGGAGTGGGTAGAAGCCGGAAAAGCTTTAAGGATTTTGAAGAGGACTATTCATGAAAGCTTAACCTTGCAAATAGTTTTGTAGAATTCTTGAACCCTGGAGAGGAGAGCTGTGTTTCCCTGGAAAGTACCTTGTACTACGGCTGTCATTTATTTTGAATCCAAGCCATTTTCCTGATCAGGTTTTTCACTACTTCCTTAACTTGTTGGTTCCTGAGAGTATAGATGAAGGGATTCAAGAGGGGGGCAATAATTGTATTGATTACAGACACTCCTTTGTTGAAATCAACCCCCTTGCCTAGAGAGGGCTTGACATACATGAAGAAGCAGCTGTCATAGCACCTGGTGATCACAATGATATGGGAAGAAGAGGTAGAGAAAGCTTTCCTTCTCTCCTGGACAGAGGGGATCCTTACAATGGTCTGGATGATCTGGACATAAGATATGGTGATCAGCAATACAGTGCTGACCAGCGCCTCAATGGCCAGGGTAAAAGCCACCACCTCTAACACTTGTGGCCTGCTACACACTACTTCCATTAGAGGCATATAGTTACAGAAGAAGTGGTTGATGTGGGTGTTGCATAATGGAAGATGACTGGTCAGGATGACAGGCACGATGATGAAGGAGAATCCTGCCAGCCAGCAGGTGAGGATGAGCCGTGTGCAGACTCTGTTGCTCATGACACTGAGGTAGCAGAGAGGCTGGCAGATGGCAATGTAGTGGTCACAGGCCTTGGGTGTGAGGAGGAGGAACTCTGTAGCCTCCAGGAAGACGTGGAAAAAGTCCTAAGTGATGCAACCAGCAAAACTAATGGTCTTGGTCCCTGTGGCAATGCTGAGCAACATCTTGGGCATGATGACGGTCTGCAACCAAATTTATTAAAAAATTTTTTTAAATTGGAGTTCTATTTTCCAACATATAGCATAACACCCAGTGCTCATCCTGCCAAGTGCCCCCATCAGTGCCCATCACCCGGTCACCCCAACCCCCCACCCACTTCCCCTTCCACTACCCCATGTGCATTTCCCAGAGTTAGGTGTCTCTCATGTTTTGTCACCCTCACTGATATTTTCACTCCTTTCCCTTTATTCCCCTTCACTAATTTTTGTATTCCCCAAATGAATGAGACCATAATGTTTGTCCTTTTTCAATTGACTTATTTCACTCAGCATAATACCCTCAAGGTCCCTCCATGTCAAAACAAATGGTGGGTATTTGTTGTTTCTAATGGTTGAGTAATATTCCATTTCTAGGTAGGACAGATTCTGGAGGAAGAAGTACATAGGGGTTTGCAGGCAGGTGTCCAGTAAGGTCAAGCTGATGACAAGCAGGTTTCCAGAGATGGTCACAAGGAAGGCAAGCAGCAGGAGCAGAAAAACTGCCTCCTGAAGCTCTTTGGTGTCTGTCAGGCCTTGGAGGAAGAACTCAGTCACTATGGTTTGATTGGCCATTGTGGACATCAGCCCTTTCCAGAAATGTGCAAGCCTGGGCAGATAGGAGGATCAGAAATTAGGATGAGGAAGGGGGAAATTTCTCAGAACCTCCATCATTCCTTTACCTATTCACTCTCTCCCTATGTATTCAGGGAAGCAGAGCAGAAGCTTCCAGAGACTCTTCCCTCATCAGAAAAGTCATCTCTTTCAGAATCTTTGAGGAATTCTTGAATGTCAGTGACTTTTCCCTGTCCTTTCCTTCTTCTTCCCTTCCTCTTTTCTTTTAGCTTTCTTTTTGTTTCCTCTGAGAAAGGCTACAGAGAATTCTCTGCTGTTCCCCCAGTTCTCTTTAAAATTGGCAAACACCTATTCATCCTTCAAGATCCAGCCTAAGTGTGACCTCTTCTATGAGGCCTTTCCTGTAAGCCCTAGGTTGAAATAACTACCCTCTCCCAGCACCGCTAACACATGGTTTGCACCTCGGTTCTGTCTCTGTAGAGTCAGTGATGTGGGACCGTGCCTATCATCCCGCCAGGCCACAAATACCCTGATCTCAGTGACTGTTCATCTGTGTTCTTAGCACTTACCTTTCCCTTCTCAGTAGATGCACTGGACTTTTCAGATCTGTATTCACAACAAAATCTACTTTCTAAAGCATTGCTCACGTATGTAGCACATATTTTGGAATAAGAAGTGTTTTTCACCCATCTTACTGTTTACTTACATTGAACCCTTATTAAAAATTATCTAGGGGCACCTGAGTGCACAGTTGATTAAGTGTCTGGCTCTTGGATTTGGCTCAGGTCATGATCTCAGGGTTGTGAGATGAGCCCTGCGTCAGGCTCTGTGCTCAGTGAGAGTCTACTTCAAACTCTCTTTCCCTCTCCCTCTTTCCTTCTCACTGCAGCTTCTCTCTCAAATCAATCAATCAATCTTAAAAAATTTGACATTTGCACCTGGATTGTAAATTATTTGAAAAGAGTGAGTGTCTTGCTTGTTTTTAAAAAAATTTTACCTTATTTATTTATTTATTTATTTTATTTATTTTTGGAGTTCAATTTGCCAACATATACCATAACACCCAGTGCTCATCCCATTAAGTGCCTCCCTCAGTGCCCGTCACCCTAACTCCCCTCCCGCCTCCCTTTCCACTACTCCTTGTTCGTTTCCCAGAGTTAAGAGTCTCTCATGTTCTGTCTCCCTCTCTGATATTTCCCACTCATTTTCTCTCCTTTCCCTTTATTCCCTTTCACTGTTTTTTATATTCCCCAAATGAATGAGACCATATAATGATTGTCCTTCTCCAACTGACGTACTTCACTCATCATAATACCCTCCAGTTCCATTCACCTTGAAGCAAATGGTGAGTATTTGTCATTTTCTAATGGCTGAGGAATATTCCATTGTATACATGGACCACATCTTCTTTATCCATTCATCTTTCGATGGACACTGGGGCTCCTTCGACAGTTTGTGTCTTGCTTATTTTTACTCAGACTTCTTTCCTTCCTGTCAGCTTTACGGGAGTATAATTTACCAATATAATTGTAATATATTTAAAGTATATGATGTGATGACTTGATAAATATATACATTGTGAAAGAATTCCCCCCATGCAGTTAATTTGCACATCCATCACTTCACATATTACCATCTTTTTTTTGGTGAGAACATTTAAGTTCTATTCTCCTAGGAAATTTCAATTATATAATACAGTATTAGCAACTACAATCACTATGCTATACATTAGATCCTCAGACTTTATTCATCTTATAAAAGAAAGTTTGTACTCTTACCAGTCTTTCCCCATTTCTCTCACCCTCTGGCCCATGGTATCCACTATTCTACTCTCTGTTTCTGCAAGTTTAATTTTTTATTTAGATTCTATATATGAAAGATATCATACAGTTATTTGTCTTTCTCTGTCTGGCATATTTAACTTAGTATAATGACATCCAGATTCTTCTATGCTATTGAAAATTGCAAGACTTCCTGCTTTTTTGAGGCTGAATAATATTTCTTTTCTTTTTCTTTTTTTAAAAAAGATTTTATTTACTTATTCATGCGAGACACAGAGCATGCGTGAGAGGCAGAGACACAGGCATGTTTGGGTGTTTTCCATAGTGGCTGTGCCAGTTTGTATTTCTTGTACACAAGAGTTCTCTTTTCTCTACATCCTTATCAGCACTTGTTATCCCTTGTCTTTTTGATAACAGATATCCTAAGAGATGCGAGGTGACGTATCATTGTGGTTTTGATTTGCATTTACGTGATGATTAGTGATGTTGGAATCTTTTCATGTATTGTTGACCTTCTGTGCATTTTGTTTGGAAAAATGTCTATTTAGGTGTTCAGATCCCTTTCTCATACTGATCCCTGGCATGTGATATTTACCTATGATTACTGGGATGGTTCTGACAAGAAATGAAATACTATGAGTCTTATTGTACCAGGTTTTGATAAGAAAGGTAAACCTCACAGAAGTTAAGTATTGTCCGAGGGCCATGCCGAAAATCTAAAAAATAAGTGGAAGCCACTTGAATATTTCCTTACCTTGATCATGGTTCTTTGAGGCTCTCAGGCATATTGTATTACTGAGTAGAAGGTGGACTTTTCTCTAGAGAAATCTGTGGAATTCTTTTTTTTTTTGTTTTTTATTTTTATTTTTATTTTTTGTTTTGTTTGGTTTGGTTTTAGGCCTTTGCCAATTTTACTATTTTATTTTATTTTTTAAAAGATTTTACTTATTTATTCATGACACACACACACACACACACACACACACACACAGAGGCAGATATACAGGCAGAGGGAGAAGCAGGCACCATGCAGGAACTCTGATGCGGGACTCGATCCTGAGTCTCCAGGATCACGCCCTGGGCTGAAGGCAGCGCTACACCGCAGAGCCAATCAGGCTGCCCTATTTTATTTTCTTTGTTTATTTTCTAAAATGGAGTTTGATTTGCCAAAATATAGCATATCATTCCATGCTCATCGCATCAAGTGCCCCCCTCAGTGCCCGTAACCCAGTCACCCCAACTCCTCGCCGACCTCCCCTTCCACTACCCCCTGTTCATTTCCCAGAGTTAGGTGTCTCTCATGTTCTGTCACCCTCACTGATACTTCCCACTCATTTTCTCTCCTTTACGCTTTATTACCTTTCACTATTAATCAGTGGAATTCTCTTTTTTTTTGGTTTCTAGGAAATTTTATTTTATTTTTAAATTTTTATTAAAAAAATTTTTTGGAGTTCAATATGCCAACATATAGCATGACACCAGGTGCTCATCCCGCAAAGTGCCCCCCTCATTGCCCATCACCCAGTCACCCCAACACCTTGCCCACTTCCCATTCCACTACCCCTTGTTCATTTCCCAGAGTTAGGTGTCTCTCATGTTTTGTCACCCTCACTGATATTTTCACTCATTTTCTCTCCTTTCCCTCTATTCCCTTTCACTAATTTTTATATTCTACAAATGAATGAGAACATACACGGTTTGTCCTTCTCTGATTGACTTACTTCACTCAGCATAATACCCTCCAGTACCATCCACGTTGAAGCAAATGGTGGGTATTTGTCGCTTCTAATGGCTGAGTAATATTCCATTGTATACATAAACCACATCTTCTTTATCCATTCATCTTTCGATGGACACCGAGGCTGCTTCCACAGTTTGGCTATTGTGGACATTGCTGCTAGAAACATCGGGGTGCAGGTGTCCCGGCGTTTCACTGCATCTGAATCTTTGGGGTAAATCCCCAACAGTGCAATTGCTGCGTCGTAGGGCAGGTCTATTTTTAACTCTTTGAGGAACCTCCATACAGTTTCCCAGAGTGGCTGCACCAATTCACATTCCCTCCAACAGTGTTAGAGGGTTCTCTTTTCTCCGCATCCTCTCCAACATTTGTTGTTTCCTGCCTTGTTAATTTTCCCCATTCTCACTGGTGTGAGGTGGTATCTCATCATGGTTTTGATTTGTGTTTCCCTGATGGCAAGTGATGCAGAGCATTTTCTCATGTGCATGTTGGCCATGTCTATGTCTTCCTCTGTGAAATTTCTGTTCATGTCTTTTGCCCATTTCATGATTGGATTGTTTGTTTCTTTGGTGTTGAGTTTAATAAGTTCTTTATAGATCTTGGAAACTAGCCCTTTATCTGATATGTCATTTGCAAATATCTTCTCCCATTCTGTAGGTTGTCTTTTAGTTTTGTTGACTGTATCCTTTGCTGTGCAAAAGCTTCTTATCTTGATGAAGTCCCAATATTTCATTTTTGCTTTTGTTTCTTTTGCATTTATACAAAAAAGGAAAAAAGAAACTGGGGCTTAACTAGTAAGAATAGATATTAAAGTGGTTGGTTTAATATAATAGGAGTATAAACATATTGGCCATTCTACATGGAATCCCTCTGCAGCAAGGCCAGCTTATTTACATCTCTCTTCTGTCCAGTTGCCTCCATCAATAGCCACAAGGAAGAAGGTCTTATCCCCACTTCAGACAAAGCCAATCAGAACATTTGTCAGGAGATTATTAGAACTGACTACATCAACTCCATGTGCCCTGGATATCTCTAAGTATGCTGCGATAAGGGAGGAAGGTACTTGGGGTAAGTCAAAGTTTAAGAACACTAAGTAGGGCTTCACTTAGCCTTCATAATATAAGCATTTAGAAATTAATTTTTTTGGGGGGGCACCTGGGTGGCTCAGTTGGTTAAGTGTCTGCCTTTGGCTCAGATCATGATCCCAGGGTCCTGGATCGAGGGCCACATCAGGCTCCTTGCTCAGCGAGGAGTCTGCTTCTCCCTCTGACCCTCCTCCTGATGATGCTCTCTCTCTCTCACTCAAATAAATAATAAAATGTTTGATCAGCAGCAGCAGCTCCTCCGCCCCGGTGGCCGCCCCCCCCGTGGGTCCCTCCCTGGCTGTGGGAGAGACCGAGGTAGAGGGAGGACACAAAGCCATGCTGGCCACACTGGGGACCTTCGCCTCGTCCTGCTGGCTCCTCACCCTCCAGGAGAAACATGGCAGATACTCTCAGTGATACCTTGAAGAAGTTGAAGATAACAGCTGTTGACAGAACCGAAGATAGTTTAGAAGGATGCTTGGATTGTCTGCTTCAAGCCCTGGCTCAAAATAATATGGAAACGAGTGAAAAAAATCCAAGGAAGTGGAATACTTCAGCTGTTTGTAAGTCTGTTGATTCCACAGTCTTCCTGCACAGCCAAAGTAGCTAATGTCATAGCAGAAGTAGCCAAAAATGAATGTATGTGTATTCCATGTATGGATACTGGATTGACTTCACCATTGGTGCAGCTGCTAAATAGCAAAGACCAGGAAGTGCTACTTCAAATGGGCAGGGCTCTGGGAAGCATATGTTACGATAGCCATGAGGGCAGAAGTGCAGTTGATCAAGCAGGTGGTGCACAGATTGTAATTGACCATTTAAGGTCACTATGCAGTATAACAGATCCCACCAATGAAAAGCTCTTGACTGTCTTTTGTGGTATGCTGATGAACTACAGCAATGAGAAAGATTCCCTTCAAGCTCAGCTTATCAATATGGGTGTTATACCTACCGCAGTGAAATTACTGGGCATCCATTGCCAAAATGCAGCTCATACAGAAATGTGTCTTGTTGCATTTGGTAACTTAGCAGAACTTGAGTCAAGTAAAGAACAGTTTGCCAGTATGAACGTTGCTGAAGAGCTAGTAAAACTCTTTAAGAAACAAATAGAACATGATAAAAAGGAAATTATTTTGGAAGTTCTTTCTCTACTGGCAGAAAATGATGCTATTAAACTACATCTGGTTGAAGCAGGCCTGGTAGAGTGTCTACTACAGATTGTTCAGCAGAAAGTGGATAGTGACAAAGGGCATGATATTGCTGAGCTCAAAACCGCTTCAGATCTAATGGTTTTTCTACTTCTTGGATTTGAATCCATGCAGAAATTATTTGAAGAAGGAAAAGGTAATGTGTTTCAAAGGGTGCTGTCCTGGATTCCATTAAATAACCACCAGCTACAGCTTGCTGGAGCATTGGCAATTGCAAATTTTGCCAGAAACGGTGGAAACTGTATCCACATGGTAGACAATGGAATTGTAGAAAAACTTATGGATTTACTGGACAGACATGTAGAAGATGGGAATGTAACTGTACAGCATGCAGCATTAATGACCTCAGAAATCTCGCCATTCCAGTTGTAAAAAAAGCAAAGATGTTATCAGCTGGAGTCACAGAGGCAGTTTTGAAATTCCTTAAGTCTGAAATGCCTCCAATTCAGTTCAAACTTTTGGGAACCTTAAGAATGTTAATAGATGCACAAGCAGAAGCTGCTGAACAACTGGGAAAGAATGTTAAATTAGTGGAGCGTTTGGTAGAATGGTGCAAAGCCAAAGATCATGCTGGTGTGATGGGGGAGTCCAACAGACTGCTGTCTGCCCTCATTCATCACAATAAATCAAAAGATGTAATTAAAACCATTGTACAGAGTGGTGGCACCAAGCATCCTGTTACCATGGCAACTAGTGAACATGTAGTAATGCAGAATGAAGCCCTTGTTGCTTTGGCACTAATAGCAGCTTTAGAGTTGAGCACTGCTGAGAAAGATCTAGAAAGTGCTAAACTTGTACAGAATTCACACAGACTGCTGGAAGATGAAAGAAGTGCTCCGGAAATCAAATATAATTCCACGGTCCTTATTTGTGCTCTCATGGGATCTGAATCTCTACAAAAGGAAGTACAGGATTTGGCCTTTCTAGAGGTTGTATCTAAACATCGCAGTCATGCAGTGAGAGATGAAGAGGGACACTATATCGTACTTAAAGGACCTATCCAACAAGAGGACTTAACAATCATCAGTATATATGCCCCGAATGTGGGAGCTGCTAAACATATCAATCAATTAATAACCAAAGTGAAGAAATACTTAGATAATAATACACTTATACTTGGTGACTTCAATCTAGTGTTGTCTACACTCGATAGGTCTTCTAAGCACAACATCTCCAAAGAAACGAGAGCTTTAAATGATACACTGGACCAGATGGATTTCACAGATATCTACAGAACTTTACATCCAAACTCAACTGAATACACATTCTTCTCAAGTGCACATGGAACTTTCTCCAGAATAAACCACATACTGGGTCACAAATCGGGTCTGAACTGGTACCAAAAGATTAAATCGTCCCCTGCATATTTTCAGACCATAATAACTTGAAATTAGAACTAAATCACAAGAACTTTGGAAGGATTTCAAACACGTGGATGTTAAGACCATATTGCTAGAAGATGAAAGGGTCAACTAGGAAATTAAGGAGGAATTAAAAAAATTCTCGGAAACTAATGAGAATGAAGATACAACCGTTCAAAATCTTTGGGATACAGCAAGAGCAGTCCTGAGAGTGAAATACACCGCAATACAAGCCTCGATCCAAAAACTGGAAAGAACTCAAATACAAAAGCTAACCTTGAACATAAAGGAGCTAGAGAAAAAACAGCAGATAGATCCTACACCCAGCAGAAAAAGAGAGTTAATTAAGATTCGAGCAGAACTCAATGAAATAAAGACCAGAAGAACTGTGGAACAGATCAACAAAACCACGAATTGGTTCTTTTTTTTAAATAAATTAATTTTTTATTGGTATTCAATTAACCAACATACAGAATAACACCCAGTGCTCATCCCGTCAAGTGTACCCCTCAGTGCCCGTCACACATCCACCTCCACCCCCCGCCCTCCTCCCCTTCCACCACCCCTAGTTCGTTTCCCAGTGTTAGGAGACTTTATGTTCTGTCTCTCGTCCTGATATTTCCCACACATTTCTTCTCCCTTCCCTTATATTCCCTTTCACTATTATTTATATTACCCAAATGAATGAGAACATATACTGTTTGTCCTTCTCCGATTGACTTACTTCACTCAGCATAATACCCTCCAGTTCCATCCATGTTGAAGCAAATGGTGGGTATTTGTCATTTCTAATGGCTGAGTAATATTCCATTGTATACATAAACACCCTTCAAAAAGGGTGTTGCCTGTGTTCTCCTCTAGGATTTTGATGGACTCTTGTCTCACATTTAGATCTTTTATCCATTTTTTATCCATTTTGAGTTTATCTTTGTGTATGGTGAAAGAGAGTGGTCTAGTTTCATTCTTCTGCATGTGGATGTCTAATTTTCCCAGCACCATTTATTGAAGAGGCTGTCTTTCTTCCAGTGGATAGTCTTTCCTCCTTTATCGAATATTAGTTGACCATAAAGTTCAGGATCCACTTCTGGGTTCTCTATTCTGTTTCATTGATCTATGTGTCTGTTTTTGTGCCAGTACCACACTGTCTTGATGACCACAGCTTTGTAGTACAACCTGAAATCTGGCATTGTGATGCCCCCAGATATGGTTTTCTTTTTTAAAATTCCCCTGGCTATTCGGGGTCTTTTCTGATTCCGCACAATTCTTAAAATAATGTGTTCTAACTCTCTGAAGAAAGTCCATGGTATTTTGATAGGGATTGCATTAAACATGCACATTGCCCTGGGTAACATTGACATTTTCACAATATTAATTCTGCCAATCCATGAGCATGGAATATTTTTCCATCTCTTTGTGTCTTCCTCAATTTCTTTCATAAGTGTTCTATAGTTTTTAGGGTATAGATCCTTTACCTCTTTGGTTAGGCTTATTCCTAGGTATCTAATGCTTTTGGGTGCAATTGTAAATGGGATTGACTCCTTAATTTCTCTTTCTTCAGTCTCAGTGTATAGAAATGCCACTGATTTCTTGGCATTGGTTTTGTATCCTGCCACACTGCCAAATTGTTGTATGAGTTCTAGCAATCTTGGGACAGAGGCTTTTGGGTTTTCTATGTCAAGTATCATGTCATCGACGAAGAGGGAGAGTTTTGTTGTGCCCAAGATTGCAAATCCGAGAAACCACTGAGGAGCTGACACCGATGCAAACACACGAAGGTTTATTTACAAGCTCGAGCTTGGGTCCAAGTGTACCCGACACAGCGGAGCAGGGATTTGGACCCCAACTAAGAGGCGTAGCAGCTTTATAGGGGCCAGTGGCCCATGGGATACACAGAAAGATGCACAGTCATGTTGGTCCACATGCAGGTGGCCGATTGAATTACACCTTACCCTGTAGTATCCACTTGAGCTGGCCTATTACTTTGGTCAGAATCGGTGCGCAGTTTTGGCGGGCACAAAGCAGGGTTACATTGTTATGAGCCGATTTCCGATTAGGGTGTGCCCAGAGCTTGACTAGGGTGGGGCAGCGCCTTAAGCAATAAGCAGGTTATGTGGGGGGTCATACAGGAGGTGGCAGGTGTAGCACAAAATGGAATAAGTCCTGCTCTGCTTGTCCAGGGGTAGGGGATTTTTGTTAAATTTCCTGGGTCCCACACAGTCGTACCTTTATATGAAAGTATAAAAGCAGAAAGAGTAACCCAAAATTGTGTATTTCACAAAAGCCTATCTAAACTAGTTATGTTCAATGGTGTCTGTCTTGATGCAACAATCTCTAGGAAGACCTTTTTCAGACCTAGCTCCACCACCAATAAGCATGTGAACTTGGACAATCCAATCATCCGAACTCTCAGTTTCTTTCCTGTGCCTCAGAAGAGTAGATCTGCCCTACGACTGAGCAATTACACTGTTGGGATTTTACTTCAAAGATACAGATGTAATGAAACGCTGGGACACCTGCACCCCGATGTTTCTAGCAGCAATGTTCACAATAGCCAAACTGTGGAAGAAGCCTCGGTGTCCATTGAAAGATGAATGGATAATGAAGGTGTAGTATATATATATATATACAATGGAACATTACTCAGCCATTAGAAATGACAAATACCCACCATTTGCTTCAATGTGGATGGAACTGGAGGGTATTATGGTGAGTGAAGTAAGTCAATCGGAGAAGGACAAACATTATATGTTCTCATTCATTTCGGGAAATTAAATAATAGTGAAAGGGAATATAAGGGAAGGGAGAAGAAATGTGTGGGAAATATCAGAAAGGGAGACAGAACATAAAGACTCCTAACTCTGGGAATCGAACTAGGGCTGGTGGAAGGGGTGGAGGGCGGGGATTGGTGGTGAATGGGTGATGGGCACTGAGGGGGGCACTTGACAGGATGAGCACTGGGTGTTATTCTGTATGTTGGCAAATTGAACACCAATAAAAAATAAATTTATTATAAAAAAAAGAAATGACAAATACCCACCATTATCTTCAATGTGGATGGAACTGGAAGGTATTATGCTGAGTGAAATAAGTCAATCAGAGAAGGACAAACATTATATGGTCTCATTCATTAGGGGAATATAAAAAATAGTGAAAGGGAATAAAGGGGATAGGAAAGGAAATGATTGAAAATATCAGTGAGGGTGACAGAACATGAGAGACTCCTAACTCTGGATAATGAACAAGGAGTGGTATAAAGGGAGGTGGGTGGGGGGGTGGGCGTGACAGGGTGGCAGGTACTGTGTGGGCACTTAATGGGATGAGCACTGGGTGTTATTCTATATGTTTCCAAATTGAACACCACTAATAATATATTAATTAATTAATTAAAAAAATAAATAAAGTTATATTTTGCAGTGTTAAAAAAAGAAAGTTTGGAATTTCATAAATGAAAATATGTCTTCTATGGAGAGCAATTATTCTGTATGCTCAACCAGGTATGTTCTAAATAATATCATGTTTAATCTTCCCAACTATATGGCAACTTAAGCTTTATCTCTTTTTTGCAAATGTGCAATTGATACTTTGAAAGATCAAGGAATTTGCCTGAGGTCTGGAGGTGTAACAACCTATGTGATAACTTGATTTGAAAACCACAACAAAGAGACAAAAACTTGCCTTTATTTCATGCATATTTAAAACTGTGAGAACTGGCAAATATTTATAGCTTTTACTTAAGACATGCACAATTTTATTGGTGTTTTACACTCACATTATATAATTAGGCATGGTTATATTATTATGGTATTATCAGAGAGGGTACTAATTACTAATATTATACTTGGCATATATATTGGAACTCTTTTTTATTGGTGTTCAATTTACCAACATACAGAATAACCCCCAGTGCCCGTCACCCAATCACTCCCACCCCCGGCCCTCCTCCCCTACTACCACCCCTAGTTCGTTTCCCAGAGTTAGCAGTCTTTACATTATGTCTCCCTTTCTGATATTTCCCACACATTTCTTCTCCCTTCCCTTATATTCCCTTTCACTATTATTTATATTCCCCACATGAATGAGAACATATAATGTTTGTCCTTCTCCGACTGGCTTACCTCACTCAGCATAATACCCTCCAGTTCCATCCACGTTGAAGCAAATGGTGGGTATTTGTCATTTCTAATAGCTGAGTAATATTCCATTGTATACATAAACCACATCTTCTTTATCCATTCATCTTTCGATGGACACCGAGACTCCTTCCACAGTTTGGCTATTGTGGCCATTGCTGCTATAAACATCGGGGTGCAGGTGTCCCAGCGTTTCATTGCATCTGCATCTTTGCGGTAAATCCCCAACAGTGCAATTGCTGGGTCGTAGGGCAGGTCTATTTTTAACTCTTTGAGGAACCTCCATACAGTTTTCCAGAGTGGCTGCACCAGTTCACATTCCCATCAACAGTGTAAGAGGGTTCCCTTTTCTCCACATCCTCTCCAACATTTATTGTTTCCTGCCTTGTTAATTTTCCCCATTCTCACTGGTGTGAGGTGGTATCTCATTGTGGTTTTGATTTCTATTTCCCTGATGGCAAGTGATGCAGAGCATTTTCTCATATGCTTGTTGGCCATGTCTATGTCTTCCTCTGTGAGATTTCTGTTCATGTCTTTTGCCCATTTCATGATTGGATTGTTTGTTTCTTTGGTGTTGAGTTTAATAAGTTCTTTATAGATCTTGGAAACTAGCCCTTTATCTGATATGTCATTTACAAATATCTTCTCCCATTCTGTAGGTTGTCTTTTAGATTTTTTTTTAAATTCAAATCATTTTATTTTTATTTATTTATTTATTTTTTATGATAGTCACAGAGAGAGAGAGAGAGAGAGGTAGAGACACAGGCAGAGGGAGAAGCAGGCTCCATGCACTGGGAGCCCGATGTGGGATTCGATCCTGGGTCTCCAGGATCGCGCCCTGGGCCAAAGGCAGGCGCCAAACCGCTGCGCCACCCAGGGATCCCTGTCTTTTAGTTTTGTTGACTGTATCCTTTGCTGTGCAGAAGCTTCTTATCTTGATGAAGTCCCAATAGTTCATTTTTGCTTTTGTTTCTTTTGCTTTCGTGGATGTATCTTGCAAGAAGTTACTGTGGCCGAGTTCAAAAAGGGTGTTGCCTGTGTTCTTCTCTAGGATTTTGATGGAATCTTGTCTCACATTTAGATCTTTCATCCATTTTGAGTTTATCTTTGTGTCTGGTAAAGAGAGTGGTCTAGTTTCATTCTTCTGCATGCGGATGTCCAATTTTCCCAGCACCATTTATTGAAGAGGCTGTCTTTCTTCCAATGGATAGTCTTTCCTCCTTTATCGAATATTAGTTGACCATAAAGTCAGGGTCCACTTCTGGGTTCTCTATTCTGTTCCACTGATCTATGTGTCTGTTTTTGTGCCAGTACCACACTGTCTTGATGACCACAGCTTTGTAGTACAACCTGAAATCTGGCATTGTGATGCCCCCAGATATGGTTTTCTTTTTTAAAATTCCCCTGGCTGGGATCCCTGGGTGGCGCAGCGGTTTGGCGCCTGCCTTTGGCCCAGGGCGCGATCCTGGAGAGCCGGGATCGAGTCCCACATCGGGCTCCCGGTGCATGGAGCCTGCTTCTCCCTCTGCCTATGTCTCTGCCTCTCTCTCTCTCTCTCTCTGTGACTCTCATATATAAAAAAAAATTCCCCTGGCTATTTGGGGTCTTTTCTGATTCCACACAAATCTTAAAATAATTTGTTCTAACTCTCTGAAGAAAGTCCATGGTATTTTGATAGGGATTGCATTAAACGTGTATATTTGCCCTGGATACAACAGTTCAAAATCTTTGGGATGCAGCAAAAGCAGTCCTAAGGGGGAAATACATGGCAATACAAGCATCCATTCAAAAACTGGAAAGAACTCAAATACAAAAGCTAACCTTACACATAAAGGAGCTAGAGAAAAAACAGCAAATAGATCCTACACCCAGGAGAAGAAGAGAGTTAATAAAGATTCAAGCAGAACTCAACGAAATCTAGGCCAGAAGAACTGTGGAGCAGATCAACAGAACCAGGAGTTGGTTCTTTGAAAGAATTAATAAGATAGAAAATCCATTTGTCAGCCTTATTAAAAAGAAGAGAGAGAAGACTCAAATTAATAAAATCATGAATGAGAAAGGAGAGATCACTACCAACACCAAGGAAATACAAACGATTTTAAAAACATATTATGAACAGCTATACACCAAAATTAGGCAATCTAGAAGAAATGGACGCATTCCTGGAAAGCCACAAACTACCAAAACTGGAACAGGAAGAAATAGAAAACCTTAATAGGACAATAACCAGGGAGGAAATTGAAGCAGTCATGAAAAACCTCCCAAGACACAAGAGTCCAGGGCCAGATGGCTTCCCAGGGGAATTCTATCAAACGTTTAAAGAAGAAACCATACCTATTCTCCTAAAGCTGTTTGGAAAGATAGAAAGAGATGGAGTACTTCCAAATTCGTTCTATGAGGCCAGCATCACCTTAATTCCAAAACCAAAGACCCCACCAAAAAGGAGAATTACAGACCAATATCCCTGATGAACATGGATGCAAAAATTCTCAACAAGATACTGGCCAATAGGATCCAACAGTACATTAAGAAAATTATTCACCATGACCAAGTAGGATTTATCCCTGGGACACAAGGCTGGTTCAACACCCGTAAAACAATCAATGTGATTCATCGTATCAGCAAGAGAAAAACCAAGAACCATATGATCCTCTCATTAGATGCAGAGAAAGCATTTGACAAAATACAGCATCCATTCCTGATCAAAACTCTTCAGAGTGTAGGGATAGAGGGAACATTCCTCGACATCTTAAAAGCCATCTATGAAAAGCTCACAGCAAATATCATTCTCAATGGGGAAGCACTGGGAGCCTTTCCCCTAAGATCAGGAACAAGACAGGGATGTCCACTCTCACCACTGCTGTTCAACATAGTACCGGAAGTCCTAGCCTCAGCAATCAGACAACAAAAAGACATTAAAGGCATTCAAATTGGCAAAGAAGAAGTCAAACTCTCCCTCTTCGCCGATGACATGATACTCTACGTAGAAAACCCAAAAGTCTCCACCCCAAGATTGCTAGAACTCATACAGCAATTCAGTAGCGTGGCAGGATACAAAATCAATGCCCAGAAATCAGTGGCATTTCTATACACTAACAATGAGACTGAAGAAAGAGAAATTAAGGAGTCAATCCCATTTACAATTGCACCCAAAAGCATAAGATACCTAGGAATAAACCTAACCAAAGATGTAAAGGATCTATACTCTCAAAACTATAGAACACTTCTGAAAGAAATTGAGGAAGACACAAAGAGATGGAAAAATATTCCATGCTCATGGATTGGCAGAATTAATATTGTGAAGATGTCAATGTTACCCAGGGCAATATACACGTTTAATGTAATCCCTATCAAAATACCATGGAGTTTCTTCAGAGAGTTAGAACAAATTATTTTAAGATTTGTGTAGAATCAGAAAAGACCCCGAATGGCCAGGGGAATTTTAAAAAAGAAAACCATATCTGGGGGCATCACAATGCCAGATTTCAGGTTGTACTACAAAGCTGTGGTCATCAAGACAGTGTGGTACTGGCACAATAACAGACACATAGATCAATGGAACAGAATAGAGAACCCAGAAGTGGACCCTGAACTTTATGGTCAACTAATATTCGATAAAGGAGGAAAGACTCTCCATTGGAAGAAAGACAGCCTCTTCAATAAATGGTGCTGGGAAAATTGGACATCCACATGCAGAAGAATGAAACTAGACCACTCTCTTTCACCATACACAACGATAAACTCAAAATAGATGAAAGATCTAAATGTGAGACAAGATTCCATCAAAATCCTAGAGAAGAACACAGGCAACACCCTTTTTGAACTCGGCCATAGTAACTTCTTGCAAGATACATCGACGAAGGCAAAAGAAACAAAAGCAAAAATGAACTATTGGGACTTCATCAAGATAAGAAGCTTTTGCACAGCAAAGGATACAGTCAACAAAACTAATAGACAGCCTACAGAATGGGAGAAGATATTTGCAAATGACATATCAGATAAAGGGCTAGTTTCCAAGATCTATAAAGAACTTCTTAAACTCAACACCAAAGAAACAAACAATCCAATCATGAAATGGGCAAAAGACATGAAGAGAAATCTCACAGAGGAAGACATAGACATGGCCAACACACACATGAGAAAATGCTCTGCATCACTTGCTATCAGGGAAATAGAAATCAAAACCTCAATGAGTTACCACCTCACACCAGTGAGAATGGGGCAAATTAACAAGGCAGGAAACAACAAATGTTGGAGAGGATGCGGAGAAAAGGGAACCCTCTTACACTGTTGGTGGGAATGTGAACTGGTACAGCCACTCTGGAAAACTGTGTGGAGGTTCCTAAAAGAGTTAAAAATAGACCTGTCCTTTGACCCAGCAATTGCACTGTTGGGGATTTACCCCAAAGATTCACATGCAATGAAACGCCGGGACACCTGCACCCCGATGTTTATAACAGCTATGTCCACAATAGCCAAATTGTGGAAGGAGCCCTGGTGTCCATCGAAAGATGAATGGATAAAGAAGATGTGGTTTATGTATAGAATGGAATATTCCTCTGCCATTAGAAACGACAAATATCCACCATTTGCTTCAACGTGGATGGAACTGGAGGGTGTTATGCTGAGTGAAGTAAGTCAATTGGAGAAGGACAAACATTATATGTTCTCGTTCATTTGGGGAATATAAATAATAGTGAAAGGGAATATAAGGGAAGAGAGAAGAAATGTGTGGGAAGTATCAGAAAGGGAGACAGAATATAAAGACTGCTAACTCTGGGAAACGAACTAGGTGTGGTGGAAGGGGAGGAGGGCGGAGGGTGGGGGTGAATGGGTGACGGGCGCTGAGAGGGGCACTTGACAGGATGAGCACTGGGTGTTATTCTGTATGTTGGAAAATTGAACACCAATAAAAAATAAATTTATTTAAAAAAGTAAATTTAAAATTAATTAAAAAAACCCACAATGAGATACCACCTCACACCAGTGAGAATGGGGAAAATTAACAAGGCAGTAAACCACAAATGTTGGAGAGGATGTGGAAATAAGGGAACCCTCTTACACTGGTGGTGGGCACGTGAAATGGTGCAGCCACTCTGGAAAACTGTGTGGAGGTTCCTCAAAGAGTTCAGAGTAAATCTGCCCTACGACCCAGCAATTGCACTATTGGGATTTTACCCCAAAGATACAGATGCAATGAAACGCTGGGACACCTGCACCCTGATGTTTCTAGCAGCAATGTCCACAATAGCCAAACTGTGGAAGAAGCCTCGGTGTCCATTGAAAGATGAATGGATAATGAAGGTGTGGTACATACATATATACAATGGAACATTAGTGAGCACTGGGTGTTATTCTGTATGTTGGCAAATTGAACACCAATAAAAAATAAATTTATTATAAAAAAAAAGAAACGACAAATACCCACCATTTGCTTCAATGTGGATGGAACTGGAGGGTATTATGCTGAGTGAAATAAGTCAATCAGAGAAGGACAAACATTATATGGTCTCATTCATTTGGGGAATATAAAAAATAGTGAAAGGGAATAAAGGGGATAGGAAAGGAAATGATTGAAAATATCAGTGAGGGTGACAGAACATGAGAGACTCCTAACTCTGGATAATGAACAAGGAGTGGTATAAAGGGAGGTGGGTGGGGGGGTGGGCGTGACAGGGTGGCAGGTACTGAGGGTGCACTTAATGGGATGAGCACTGGGTGTTATTCTATATGTTTCCAAATTGAACACCAATAATAATATATTAATTAATTAATTAATTAAAAAAAATAAATAAAGTTATATTTTGCAGTGTTAAAAAAAGAAAGTTTGGAATTTCATAAATGAAAATATGTCTTCTATGGAGAGCAATTATTCTGTATGCTCAACCAGGTATGTTCTAAATAATATCATGTTTAATCTTCCCAACTATATGGCAACTTAGGCTTTATCTCTTTCTTACAAATGTGCAATTGATACTTTGAAAGATCAAGGAATTTGCCTGAGGTCTGGAGGTGTAACAACCTATGTGATAACTTGATTTGAAAACCACAACAGAGAGACAAAAACTTGCCTTTATTTCATGCATATTTAAAACTGTGAGAACTGGCAAATATTTATAGCTTTTACTTAAGACATGCACAATTTTATTGGTGTTTTACGCTCACATTATATAATTTGGGCATGGTTATATTATTATAGTATAGTCAGAGAGGGTACTAATTACTAATATTATACTTGGCATATATATTGGAACTTTTATCAATCAAAGCAGGAAACGCTTCAGCAGTCACTGTTGGTGAGCAAAGAGTGAGAAGACAAAATAGTATAAAGTATTAGCAGTACTATTGAACCAAAAATTCTTATTTGAAGGAAGATTAAATATATGGAGTAATGAATGGACTTAGCACTATATAGAGAATTTTCAACTTTTTAAAAATGGCATAGATTAAATATGCACTCAGTAGCAATGTGCTTTAGGAACTAGATGTTAAGTTATTCATCTCTGAAAAATAATGTCAAGGGAAACAAACTTTACCTAGTGTGGTTATTTGCTAGCTTTTTTTTCCTGTCTCTTTAGACACCGTCCCCTAAGCTTCCTTTTCAAATTCATTACTAATGTGTATGATGTTTTCTATTCCTTGGTGTTCTGTGTGTAGTCCTGTTCTGGCAATTTTTATTCACTGAATTATTCCCTGTGAGCCAGCAGCAAAGAGAATAGATAAAACATGTGGCTCATGCTACATTTTATTTGTGCAGAAACCATACCACATTGTTTAAAACACCTTCTGATATTTTTTCTTCTTCATATAATTGCTCCTTTCTCATGCTCTGTACACAAAGAAATATATTCCCTCTAGATAAAATGGAAATTTTAAGGAAAAAAAACCTTAACATAGAAAGAAAAGGGGTTCACTGAGAGAAATTATGGCACTGGTTTCCAGAATGCTGGTTTCCCTGCATTACAACAGTAGCAACTGCTCTTATGTTTTCTGTTCCAGCCATTCTATTTGTTAGTGATCCTGTATGAAAATTAGAGGTAAGTCAGAAATATAGGAGGCAATGGAGTCTCCCAAACCTTATCATTTCATTGCTTATCAGCTCAATTTTTAATTAGATTAAATAGGGTATATTGGAGTTCTATTTTGCCACTGAATATAGATAGTAGTACATTTTGTTTTATAACATCATTTTTTTCATTCTCTGTTAAGTGAAAAGCAGGAAATTTCCATTTCTGTGCCTGTGTTTCTAACTGAATATAGGCTAGGTAGTACTTTCTTTTAGAGAATAGACTAACTGTAGGTAATTCCTGGCTACATTGAACAGTTATTACTTATATGAATATATCTAAGGTACAAAACCAAACTGACTCCAGTGCTTCATTTGGGAATAAAGACAAAGTTCCATGGTTGTGTCATAAAGACTGAATGAGATAGAATATACAAATCTTTAGTATGTCATTGGGAAAAATATTGCTTTTGCTTAATCACAGTAACCATGAATATTCTGCCCCAAATTGGAAATCAGTTCACACTAAATGAAAATAATGTAAAAAACCAGCTCTTCGGAAAGCATAGTAAGTGCCACATGGTTTATATAGCACTTTCATTTATACCATTTCAATTAATTCCCAAATGCCCTTGAATTTCACATCCATGGTAAACAGAGAAGACTGATACTTAAGAAAATTAAGGACCATTCAAAGTCACAAATCTACTAAGTGGCCCATTTGTATTTTTAACCCATATTTCTCTAACCACAGGGCCTATATACTTTCTGTGATAGTAATCTACCTTAAAGTGTCATAAATAAGAAACTGACACTGTTTTGATAGCATCATCTTATATTCAGGTATGTGTTTTACTTTTTTTCTTTAATTACAAATGACTAAATAAAGAACTGAAACTTGGAGGGTAGGAATTGATAATTGCCATAAACTGCTAGAGATACAATCCTTCCACCCACTCAGTGGGTTCTCTAGAGGAGTCTTTGCTTCACTCAGGAAAAGAGAAGCTGCTAAAGAAAACCTATGTCATGGCCCAAAGTTCAGAAAGATTGAGCAGTTCCAAGTAAATTTAGAGTAATTATGAAGCCAAACTAGATTTTACCCGCAATACTGAATTAAAAAAAAACTTTCCTTCCCTCTAATGTATTATCCTAAACCCTGAACAACTATTTAAAGTAAAAATGAGTGGAAAATATCAGAAAGGGAGACAGAACATGAGAGAACCCTAACACTGGGAAACAAACTAGGGGTGGTGGAAGGGGAGGTGGGCAGGGGGTGGGGGTGAGTGGGACACTTGATGGGATGAGCACTGGGTGTTATTCTGTATGTTGGTAAATTGAACACCAATAAAAATTATTTTATTTAAAAAAAGGAATGATTCGATTCGAATTGAATCAAATCGAATAGGAAAGAATCGAATTGAATCGAATATAAAAGAATTGATCAAATCACATCGAAGAGAATAGAATGGAATCGAATCGAATAGAAAAGAATCGTATTGAATCGAATAGAAAAGAATCGAATCAAATCAAATCGAATAGAATAGAATACAATCGAATTGAATCGAATCGAATAGAAGAGAAGAGAAAAGATTCGAATCAAATTGAATCGAATCGAATAGAAAAGATTCGAATAGAAAAGATTCAAATCGAATCAAATGAATCGAATAGAATAGAATTGATTCGAATCGAATCGAATCGAATAGAAAAGAATCGAATCCAATCGAATCGAATCGAATAGAATAGAAGCGAATCAAATCGAATCAAATCAAATAGAAAAGATTCGAATAGAAAAGATTAGAATCGAATTGAATCGAATGAAATAGAAAAGAATCGAATGGATCGAATAGAAAAGAATCGAATCGAAACTAATTAAGTAGAAAAGAATCCAATATAATAGAATAGAAAAGAATAAATTTGAATCAAATTGCATCGAATTGTGTAGAATAGACAATAATAGAATAGAATAGAATAGAAAAGAATTGAACTGAATCGAATTGAATCGAATAGAAAAGAATCGAATTGAATCGAATTGAATAGAAAAAAATCCAATCAAATCGAATCGAAAAGAATCGAATCGAATAGAATCGAATTGAAAAGAATCGAATCGAATCGAATAGAAAAGAATGATTCGAATTGAATCGAATAGAAAAGAATCGAATCGAGACGAATGGAATTGAATAGAATGGAAAAGAAACGAATCGAATGGAATCAAATAGAAAAGATTCGAATCCAATCGAATCGAATCAAATAGAAAAAATTGAAACAAATCTCATTGAATTGAATCGAATAGAATAGAAAAGAAACGAATTGATTCGAATAGAATAGAAAATAATCGAATCGAGTCTAATAGATTAGAATAGAAAAGAATCAAATTGCTTTGAATCGAATAGAATAGAATAGAATCGAACAGAATAGAAAAAAATTGAATCGAATTGAATCGAATCAAAAGAAAAGAATTGAATCGAATCGAATTGCATCGAATCGAATAGAATAGAAAATAATCGAATCGAATCGATTAGAATAGAATAGAAAATAATCGAATCGAATCGATTAGAATAGAATAGAAAATAATCGAATCGAATAGAATAGAATAGAAAAGAATTGAATCGAATAGAAAGAATCGAATTGAATCGAATCAAATCGAATCGAATCGAAACAAAAGAATCAAATCGAATCGAATAGAATAAGAAGAATCGAATCGAATGAAATAGAAAATAATCGAATAGAATAGAATCTAATAGAATAGATTAGAATAGCAAAGAATAAAATACAATAGAATCGAATTGAATAGAAAAGAATCCAATCGAATCTAATCGAATAGAGAAGAATCGAATCGAATCAAATAGAAAAGAATCGAATAGAATCAAATCAAATCAAGTAGAAAAGAATCGAATAGAAAAGAATCGAATGGAATAGAATCAAATTGAATCGAATCGAAAAGAAAAGAATCAAATAGAATCAAATAAAATAGAAAAGAATCGAATCGATTTAAATCGAAACAAATAGAAAAGATTCGATCGAATCGAATCAAATTGAATCAAAGAGAATAGCAAAGAATTGAATACAATCGAATCAAATCGAATTGAATCAAATAGAAAAGTTCGAATCGAAATGAATCGTATAGAAAAGAATTGAATAGAAAAGAATCGAATCGAATCGAATAGAATGGAATCGAATAGAAAAGAATCGAATAGAATAGAATATTAAAGAATCGAATCGAATTGAGTAGAAGTGAAAAGAATCGAATCCAATCGAATCGAAATGAATAGAAAAGATTAGAATTGAATTGAATCGAATAGAATAGAAAAGAATGGAATGGAATCGAATCGAATAGAAAAGAATTGAATCGAATCGAATCGAAAAGAATCCAATAGAATCGAATAGAATAGAATCGTAAAGAAAGTAATCAAATCGAATAGACAAGAATCGAATCGAATAGAAAATCGAATCGAATCGAATCGATTAGATTAGAAGAGAAACGATTCGATTTGAATTGAATCGAATCAAATAGAAAAGAATCGAATCGAATCGATGAGAAAAAATCGAAACGAATCGATTAGATAAGAAAAGAAACGATTCGATCGAATTGAATCGAATTGAATAGAAAAGCTTCAAATCAAATCGAATCGAATAGAAATGAATCGAATCGAATAGAATATAATAGAAAAGAATCTAATCGAATCGAAAAGGAAAGAATTGAATTGAATCGAATAGAACAGAATAGAAAAGAATCTAATTGAATAGAATAGAATAGAAAATAAATGAATCCATTTGAATCGAATAGAATGGAATAGAATAAAAAAAAGAATGGAATAGAATAAAAAAAGAATGGAATAGAATAGGAAAGAATCAAATCAATCGAATCGAATCGAATTGAAACGAATAGAAAAGAATCGAATCAAATCGAATCGAAAAGAATCCAATCGAATAGAATCGAATAGAAAAAAATCGAATCGAATCGAATAGATAAGAATCGAATCGAATAGAAAAGAATCAAAATGAATCGATTAGATTAGAAAAGATTCAAATCGAATCGAAAAGGAAAGAATGGAATCAAATCGAATAGAATAGAAAATAAACGAATCCAATCGAATTGAATAGAAAGGAATAGAAAAGAATCCAATCAAATCGAATCGAATCGAATAGAAAAGATTCAAATAGAAAAGATTTGAATCGAATTGAATCAAATAGAAAAGAATCGAATCAAATCGAAAAGAAAAGAATCGAATTGAAACGAAAATAATCGAATAGAAGAGAATTGAAACGAATCGAATAGACAGGAATCAAATCGAATCGAATAGAAAAGAATCGAATCGAATTGAATCGAAAAGAATCGAATTGAATCGATTCAAATCGAATAGAATAGAAAATAATCGAATCCGCTTTTTCGCAACGGGTTTGCCGCCAGAACACAGGTGTCGTGAAAACCACCGCTAAACCTAAACCAAAATGGGAAAGGAGAAGACTCACATCAACATTGTCGTCATTGGACACGTAGATTCGGGCAAGTCTACCACTACTGGCCATCTGATCTACAAATGTGGTGGGATCGACAAAAGAACTATCAAAAAATTTGAGAAGGAGGCTGCTGAGATGGGAAAAGGCTCCTTCAAGTATGCCTGGGTCTTGGATAAACTGAAAGCTGAACGTGAATGTGGTATCACCATTGATATCTCCCTGTGGAAATTCGAGACCAGCAAGTATTATGTGACCATCATTGATGCCCCAGGACACAGAGACTTTATCAAAAACATGATTACAGGCACATCTAAGGCTGACTGTGCTGTCTTGATTGTTGCTGCTGGTGTTGGCGAATTTGAAGCAGGTATCTCCAAGAATGGGCAGACCCGTGAGCATGCCCTTCTGGCTTACACACTGGGTGTAAAACAACTAATTGTTGGTGTTAACAAAATGGATTCCACTGAACCACCCTACAGCCAGAAGAGATACGAGGAAATCGTTAAAGAAGTCAGCACCTACATTAAGAAAATTGGCTACAACCCCGACACAGTAGCATTTGTGCCAATTTCTGGTTGGAATGGTGACAACATGCTGGAGCCAAGTGCTAACATGCCTTGGTTCAAGGGATGGAAAGTCACCCGTAAAGATGGGAATGCCAGCGGAACCACACTGCTTGAAGCCCTGGATTGCATTCTGCCACCAACTCGTCCAACTGATAAGCCCTTGCGTCTGCCTCTCCAAGACGTCTACAAAATTGGTGGTATTGGTACTGTCCCAGTGGGTCGAGTGGAGACTGGTGTTCTTAAGCCTGGTATGGTGGTCACCTTTGCTCCAGTCAATGTTTCAACTGAAGTAAAGTCTGTTGAAATGCACCATGAAGCTTTGAGTGAGGCTCTTCCTGGGGACAATGTGGGCTTCAATGTCAAGAACGTATCTGTCAAAGATGTTCGTCGTGGCAACATGGCTGGTGACAGCAAAAATGAACCACCAATGGAAGCAGCTGGCTCCACAGCTCAGGTGATTATCCTGAACCATCCAGGCCAAATCAGTGCTGGATATGCACCTGTGCTGGATTGTCACACAGCTCACATTGCTTGCAAGTTTGCTGAGCTGAAGGAAAAGATAGATCATCGTTCTGGAAAGAAGCTGGAAGATGGTCCCAAGTTCTTGAAATCTGGGTATGCTGCCATTGTTGATATGGTTCCTGGCAAACCTATGTGTGTTGAGAGCTTCTCTGACTATCCTCCTCTGGGCCGTTTTGCTGTTCGTGACATGAGACAGACGGTTGCTGTGGGTGTCATCAAAGCAGTGGACAAGAAGGCAGCTGGAGCTGGCAAAGTCACCAAGTCTGCCCAGAAAGCTCAGAAGGCTAAATGAATATTATCCCCAATACCTGCCACCCCAGTCTTAATCAGTGGTGAACGGTCTCAGAACTGTTTGTGTCAATTGGCCATTTAAGTTTAATAGTAAAAGACTGGTTAATGATAACAATGCATCATAAAACCATCAGAAGGAAAGGAGAATGTTTTGTGGACCATTTGTGTTTTTTTTTTTGTGTGTGCGTGTGTGGCAGTTTTAAGTTATTAGTTTTTAAAATCAGTACTTTTTAATGGAAACAACTTGACCAAAAATCTGTCACAGAATTTTGAGACCCATTAAAACAAAAGTTTAATGAGAAAAAAAGAAAATAATCAAATCCAATCGAATTGAATCGAATAGAATAGAATAGAATAGAAAAGAATCGAATCGAATTGAATAGAATCGAATAGAAAAGATTCGAATAGAAAAGATTCGAATTGAATTGAATGAAATAGAAAAGAATCGAATCAATGGAATAGAAAAGAATCGAATCGAATTGAGTAGAAAAGAATCGAATCAAATCTAATAGAATAGAATAGAATAGAAATGAATAGAACTTAATCGAATCGAATCGAATAGAAAAGAATCGAATCGAATTGAATTGAATAGAAAAGAATGGAATGGAATCGAATCGAATAGAAAAGATTCGAATAGAATTGAATACAATCGAATCGAATAGAAAAGGATCGAATCGAATCGAATAGAGTATTAAAGAATTAAATAGAATGGAGTAGAATTGAAAAGAATTGAATCGAATCGAATAGAAAAGAATTGAATCGAATCAAATAGAAATAAATCGAATAGAAAAAAACGAATCAAATAGAATATTAAAGAATCGAATCGAATTGAGTATAATTGAAAAGAATCGAATCGAAGCAAACAAATAGAAAAGATTCGAATCAAATTAAATCGAATAGAATAGAAAAGAATCGAATCAAATCGAATAGAAAAGAATCAAATCGAATCGAAAAGAATAGAAAAGAATCGAATCGGGGGGGAGGAGCAAGATGGCGGAAGAGTAGGGTCTCCAAATCACCTGTCTCCACCAAATTACCTAGAAAACCTTCCAATCATCCTGAAAATCTATGAATTCGGCCTGAGAATTAAAGAGAGAACACCTGGAATGCAACAGTGAGAAGAGTTCGCACTTCTATCAAGGTAGGAAGACGGGGAAAAAGAAGTAAAGAAACAAAGGCCTCCAAGGGGGAGGGGCCCCGCGAGGAGCCGGGCTGAGGCCGGGGCGAGTGTCCCCAGGACAGGAGAGCCCCGTCCCAGAGAAGCAGGAGCTGCACCGACCTTCCCGGGCGGAAAGGGGCTCGTGGGGACTTGGAGCAGGACCCAGGAGGGCGAGGATGCCCTCGGGTTCCCTGAGACAGTAACAGAGCAACTGCGCGCCCAGGAGAGTGTGCCGAGCTCCCTAAGGGCTGCAGCGTGCACGGCGGGACCTGGCGGGACCCGGAGCAGCCAGGAGGGGCTCGGGCGGCGGCTCCGCGGAGGGGGCTGCGCGGGTCCCGGGAGCAGCTCGGAGGGGCTCGGGCAGAGGAAGAGGCTCCGTGCGGAGGGGGCTGCGCGGTTCCAGGAGCAGCTCGGAGGGGCTCGGGCGGCGGCTCCACGGAGGGGGTTGCGCAGCCCGGGAGCGCGAATCCAGCAGTGCAGGCTCCGGAGCACAGGGCGCCGGGACACAGCCCAGGATCCGGCCTCCCCCGGGACAGGCAGAGGCCAGGAGGGCCCAGGACACCAAGGACGCTCCTGCCCCGAGCTGAGCAGATCAGCGGCCCCGCCCGGGAGCCTCCAGGCCCTGCAGACAGAGCTGGCCCCGCCACTGGGGCTGTTCCTCCTGCGGCCTCACGGGGTAAACAACCCCCACTGAGCCCTGCACCAGGCAGGGGCACAGCAGCTCCCCGAACTGCTAACACCTGAAAATCAGCACAACAGGCCACTCCCCCAGAACACCAGCTAGACTGACAACTTCCAGGAGAAGCCAAGGGACTTAAAGTACACAGAATCAGAAGATACTCCCCGGTGGTTCTTTTTTTTTTTTTTTTTTTGCTTTTTGATTTGTTTCCTTCCCCACCTCCTTTTTTTTCTCCTTTCTTTTTCTTTCTCTTTTTCTTCTTTTTTTTTCGTTTTTTTTTCTTCCCTTTTTTTTCTTTCTCTTTTCTTTCCTTCTTTCTCTCCTCTCTTTTTCTCTTTTTCCCAATACAACTTGCTTTTGGCCACTCTGCACTGAGCAAAATGACTAGAAGGAAAACCTCACCTCAAAAGAAAGAATCAGAAACAGTCCTCTCTCCCACAGAGTTACAAAATCTGGATTACAATTCAATGTCAGAAAGCCAATTCAGAAGCACTATTATACAGCTACTGGTGGCTCTAGAAAAAAGTATAAAGGACTCAAGAGACTTCATGACTGCAGAATTTAGAGCTAATCAGGCAGAAATTAAAAATCAATTGAATGAGATGCAATCCAAACTAGAAGTCCTAACGACGAGGGTTAACGAGGTGGAAGAACGAGTGAGTGACCTAGAAGACAAGTTGATAGCAAAGAGGGAAACTGAGGAAAAAAGAGACAAACAATTAAAAGACCATGAAGATAGATTAAGGGAAATAAACGACAGCCTGAGGAAGAAAAACCTACGTTTAATTGGGGTTCCCGAGGGCGCCGAAAGGGACAGAGGGCCAGAATATGTATTTGAACAAATTCTAGCTGAAAACTTTCCTAATCTGGGAAGGGAAACAGGCATTCAGATCCAGGAAATAGAGAGATCCCCCCCTAAAATCAATAAAAACCGTTCAACACCTCGACATTTAATTGTGAAGCTTGCAAATTCCAAAGATAAGGAGAAGATCCTTAAAGCAGCAAGAGACAAGAAATCCCTGACTTTTATGGGGAGGAGTATTAGGGTAACAGCAGACCTCTCCACAGAGACCTGGCAGGCCAGAAAGGGCTGGCAGGATATATTCAGGGTCCTAAATGAGAAGAACATGCAACCAAGAATACTTTATCCAGCAAGGCTCTCATTCAAAATGGAAGGAGAGATAAAGAGCTTCCAAGACAGGCAGCAACTAAAAGAATATGTGACCTCCAAACCAGCTCTGCAAGAAATTTTAAGGGGGCCTCTTAAAATTCCCCTTTAAGAAGAAGTTCAGTGGAACAGTCCACAAAAACAAAGACTGAATAGATATCATGATGACACTAAACTCCTATCTCTCAATAGTAACTCTGAATGTGAACGGGCTTAATGACCCCATCAAAAGGCGCAGGGTTTCAGACTGGATAAAAAAGCAGGACCCATCTATTTGCTGTCTACAAGAGACTCATTTTAGACAGAAGGACACCTACAGCCTGAAAATAAAAGGTTGGAGAACCATTTACCATTCGAATGGTCCTCAAAAGAAAGCAGGGGTAGCCATCCTTATATCAGATAAACTAAAATTTACCCCAAAGACTGTAGTGAGAGATGAAGAGGGACACTATATCATACTTAAAGGATCTATTCAACAAGAGGACTTAACAATCCTCAATATATATGCTCCGAATGTGGGAGCTGCCAAATATATAAATCAATTATTAACCAAAGTGAAGAAATACTTAGATAATAATACACTTATACTTGGTGACTTCAATCTAGCTCTTTCTATACTCGATAGGTCTTCTAAGCAAAACATCTCCAAAGAAACGAGAGCTTTAAATGATACACTGGACCAGATGGATTTCACAGATATCTACAGAACTTTACATCCAAACTCAACTGAATACACATTCTTCTCAAGCGCACATGGAACTTTCTCCAGAATAGACCACGTATTGGGTCACAAATCGGGTCTGAACCGATACCAAAAGATTGGGATTGTCCCCTGCATATTCTCAGACCATAATGCCTTGAAATTAGAACTAAATCACAACAAGAAGTTTGGAAGGACCTCAAACACGTGGAGGTTAAGGACCATCCTGCTAAAAGATAAAAGGGTCAACCAGGAAATTAAGGAAGAATTAAAAAGATTCATGGAAACTAATGAGAATGAAGATACAACCGTTCAAGTCTTTGGGATGCAGCAAAAGCAGTCCTAAGGGGAAATACATCGCAATACAAGCATCCATTCAAAAACTGGAAAGAACTCAAATACAAAAGCTAACCTTACACATAAAGGAGCTAGAGAAAAAACAGCAAATAGATCCTACACCCAAGAGAAGAAGGGAATTAAAAAAGATTCGAGCAGAACTCAACGAAATCGAGACCAGAACTGTGGAACAGATCAACAAAACCAGGAGTTGGTTCTTTGAAAGAATTAACAAGATAGATAAACCATTAGCCAGCCTTATTAAAAAGAAGAGAGAGAAGACTCAAATTAATAAAATCATGAATGAGAAAGGAGAGATCACTACCAACACCAAGGAAATACAAACGATTTTAAAAACATATTATGAACAGCTATACGCCAATAAATTAGGCAATCTAGAAGAAATGGACGCATTCCTGGAAAGCCACAAACTACCAAAACTGGAACAGGAAGAAATAGAAAACCTGAACAGGCCAATAACCAGGGAGGAAATTGAAGCAGTCATCAAAAACCTCCCAAGACACAAGAGTCCAGGGCCGGATGGCTTCCCAGGGGAATTTTATCAAACGTTTAAAGAAGAAACCATACCTATTCTCCTAAAGCTGTTTGGAAAGATAGAAAGAGATGGAGTACTTCCAAATTCGTTCTATGAGGCCAGCATCACCTTAATTCCAAAACCAGACAAAGACCCCACCAAAAAGGAGAATTACAGACCAATATCCCTGATGAACATGGATGCAAAAATTCTCAACAAGATACTGGCCAATAGGATCCAACAGTACATTAAGAAAATTATTCACCATGACCAAGTAGGATTTATCCCTGGGACACAAGGCTGGTTCAACACCCGTATAACAATCAATGTGATTCATCATATCAGCAAGAGAAAAAACCAAGAACCATATGATCCTCTCATTGGATGCAGAGAAAGCATTTGACAAAATACAGCATCCATTCCTGATCAAAACTCTTCAGAGTGTAGGGATAGAGGGAACATTCCTCGACATCTTAAAAGCCATCTATGAAAAGCCCACAGCAAATATCATTCTCAATGGGGAAGCACTGGGAGCCTTTCCCCTAAGATCAGGAACAAGACAGGGATGTCCACTCTCACCACTGCTGTTCAACATAGTACTGGAAGTCCTAGCCTCAGCAATCAGACAACAAAAAGACATTAAAGGCATTCAAATTGGCAAAGAAGAAGTCAAACTCTCCCTCTTCGCCGATGACATGATACTCTACATAGAAAACCCAAAAGTCTCCACCTCAAGATTGCTAGAACTCATACAGCAATTCGGTAGCGTGGCAGGATACAAAATCAATGCCCAGAAGTCAGTGGCATTTCTATACACTAACAATGAGACTGAAGAAAGAGAAATTAAGGAGTCAATCCCATTTACAATTGCACCCCAAAGCATAAGATACCTAGGAATAAACCTAACCAAAGATGTAAAGGATCTATACCCTAAAAACTATAGAACACTTCTGAAAGAAATTGAGGAAGACACAAAGAGATGGAAAAATATTCCATGCTCATGGATTGGCAGAATTAATATTGTGAAAATGTCAATGTTACCCAGGGCAATATACACGTTTAATGCAATCCCTATCAAAATACCATGGACTTTCTTCAGAGAGTTAGAACAAATTATTTTAAGATTTGTGTGGAATCAGAAAAGACCCCGAATAGCCAGGGGAATTTAAAAAAGAAAACCATATCTGGGGGCATCACAATGCCAGATTTCAGGTTGTACTACAAAGCTGTGGTCATCAAGACAGTGTGGTACTGGCACAAAAACAGACACATAGATCAGTGGAACAGAATAGAGAATCCAGAAGTGGACCCTGAACTTTATGGGCAACTAATATTCGATAAAGGAGGAAAGACTATCCATTGGAAGAAAGACAGTCTCTTCAATAAATGGTGCTGGGAAAATTGGACATCCACATGCAGAAGAATGAAACTAGACCACTCTCTTTCACCAGACACAACGATAAACTCAAAATGGATGAAAGATCTAAATGTGAGACAAGATTCCATCAAAATCCTAGAGAAGAACACAGGTAACACCCTTTTTGAACTCGGCCATAGTAACTTCTTGCAAGATACATCCACGAAGGCAAAAGAAAGAAAAGCAAAAAATGAACTATTGGGACTTCATCAAGATAAGAAGCTTTTGCACAGCAAAGGATACAGTCAACAAAACACAAAGACAACCTACAGAATGGGAGAAGATATTTGCAAATGACGTTATCAGATAAAGGGCTAGTTTCCAAGATCTATAAAGAACTTCTTAAACTCAACACCAAAGAAACAACAATCCAATCATGAAATGGGCAAAAGACATGAACAGAAATCTCACAGAGGAAGACATAGACATGGCCAACATGCACATGAGAAAATGCTCTGCATCACTTGCCATCAGGGAAATACAAATCAAAACCACAATGAGATACCACCTCACACCAGTGAGAATGGGGAAAATTAACAAGGCAGGAAACAAACAAATGTTGGAGAGGATGTGGATAAAAGGGAACCCTCTTACACTGTTGGTAGGAATGTGAACTGGTGCAGCCACTCTGGAAAACTGTGTGGAGGTTCCTCAAACAGTTAAAAATATACCTGCCCTACGACCCAGCAATTGCACTAGTGGGGATTTACCCCAAAGATACAGATGCAATGAAACGCCGGGACACCTGCACCCCGATGTTTATAGCAGCAATGGCCACGATAGCCAAACTGTGGAAGAAGCCTCGGTGTCCAACGAAAGATGAATGGATAAAGAAGATGTGGTTTATGTATACAATGGAATATTACTCAGCTATTAGAAATGACAAATACCACCATTTGCTTCAACGTGGATGGAACTGGAGGGTATTATGCTGAGTGAAGTAAGCCAGTCGGAGAAGGACAAACATTATATGTTCTCATTCATTTGGGGAATATAAATAATAGTGAAAGGGAATATAAGGGAAGGGGGAAGAAATGTGTGGGAAATATCAGAAAGGGAGACAGAACGTAAAGACTGCTAACTCTGGGAAACGAACTAGGGGTGGTAGAAGGGGAGGAGGGCGGGGGGTGGGAGTGATGGGAGTGAATGGGTGACGGGCACTGGGGGTTATTCTGTATGTTTAGTAAATTGAACACCAATAAAAAATAATTAAAAAAAATTAAAAAAAGAAGAATCGAATCAAATCGAATCGAAAAAATCGAAATCAAATTGCATAGAAAACGAATAGAAAGAATCAAATTGAATTCGAATAGAAAAAATTCGAATCGAATCGAATCGAATATAAAAAAGAATTGAATAGAACGAATCAAATAGAAAAGAATCGGAATTGAATCAAAAATGAATAGAAAAGAAAATGAATGAATCGAAATCAATTAGAAAGAAAAGAAATGATTCGAATCGAATTGAATCGAATCAAATAGAAGAATCGATTAGAATATAAACAAAAAACCGAATAATTCGAATCGAATAGAAAATAGAATCGACGAATATAAAAGAATCGAATTGAATAGAAAAGAATCGAATAGAATCAATAGAAAGAATTGAATTGATCGAATCGAATCAAATAAAAATAATCGAATGGAATCAAATCAAGTCGAATCGAATCGAATACAAAAGAATCAAATTGAATAGAATGGAATCGAATCGAATAGAAAAGAATTGAATCGAATCAAATAGAAAAGATTCGAATAGAATCAATTCGAATCAAATAGAATAGAATAGCAAAGAATAAAATACAATCGAATCAAATCGAATCGAATAGCAAAGAATCCAATTGAATCGAATCGAATAGAGAAGAATCGAATCGAATCGAATAGAAACAATCGAATGGAATAGAATCAAATCGAATCGAATCGAAAAGAAAAGAATTGAATCGAATAGGATAGATTAGAAAAGAATAGATTGAATTGTTCGAATCGAATCAATAGATAGCAAAGTATTGAATACAATTGAATCGAATCGAACAGAAAAGAATCCTAATGAATGAATCTATATATAAAAAGAATCGAATCGAATCGAGTAGAAAAGAATCGAATGGAATCGAAATCAAAAGAATAGAACAGAAAGAAAACAATCGAATCGCCTCGAAGAGAAAAGAATCGAATCGAATAGAATCAAATCGAATAGAAAAGAATCGAATCAAATCGAATTGGATCGAATAAATAGAAAAGAATTGAATCGAATCGAATCGAATAGAAAAGAATCGAATCGAAATACCATCGAATCGAATAATAGAATAGAATATTAAAGAATCGAATAGAACGAGTAGAATTGAAAAGAATGGAATCGAATCAAATTGAATAGAAAAGAAATCGAATCGAACCGAATAGAGAGAGAATTGAATCGAATATTAAAGAATCGAATCGAATCGAGTAGAATTGAAAAGAATCGAATCGAATCAAAACAAATAGAAAAGAAGATTCGAAGAGAATAGAAAAGAATAGAATCGAATCGAATAGAAAAGAATCGAATCGAATCGAAAAAGAATAGAAAAGAATCGAATCGAATTGATAAGAATCCAATCAAATCAAATATAGAATCGAATAGAAAAGAATCGATTCGAATTGAATCAAATAGATAAGAATCAATCAAATTGAATAGAAAAGAATCGAATAGAATGAATGATTAAATTAGAAAAGAAGAAAAGAAACGATTCGATTAGAATTGAATCCATACGAATAGAAAGAATCGAACCAAATCGAATCGAATAGAATATAATCGAATTGGGGATCCCTGCTTGCGCAAAGCGGTTGGCGACTGCCTTTGCCGGGGGTGATCCTGGAGACCCGGGATCGAATCCCAAGTTGGCTCCGGTGCATGGACCTGCTTCTCCCTCTGCCTGTGTCTCTGCCTCTCTCTCTCTCTGTGTGACTATCATAAATAAATAAAATTAAAAAAAGAAAATAATCGAATCGAATCAAATCGATTAGATTAGAAAAGAAACGATTCGAATCGAATCGAATAAAAAAGAATCGAATCAAATAGAATAGAATAGAATAGAAAAGAATCGAATCAAATCGAATCGAATAGGAACGAATTGAATGAAAACCGAATAGGAATATAAAAGAAACGAATAGAATGATTCGAATCTAAAGAATAGAATAGAAAACAATTGAATCAAATGAATCAAATAGAAAAACATTTTGAATAGAAAGGATTCGAATCGAATCGAATGAATCGAATAGAAAAGAATCGAATCAAATCGAATCGAATAGATTTTAAAAGAAACGATTTCGATTCGCTTGAATCAAATTGAATACAAAAAGAATCGAATAGAATCGAGTAGAAAAGAATCGAATCGTATCGAAAAGAAGAGAATCGAATAGAAATCTAATAGAAAAGATTCGAATAGAATCGACTCAAAGAACAGAATCGAATCGAAAAATAGAAAAGAATCGAATCGAATTGAATCGAGTAGAAAAGAATCAAATTGAATTTAATCTAATCGAAAAATAAAGTTCGAATAGAATCGAATCGAACAGAATCAAAGAGAATCAAATTGAATCGAGTAGAAAAGAATCGAATCGAATTGAATCGAGTCGACTAGAAAAGAGCGAATCGAAGGGAAGAAATCGAATCGAATCGAATATAAAAAGAATCAAATCGATTCGAATCAAATAGAAAAGAATCGAAAGGATCGAATTGAATCGAAAGATACCACCTCACACCAGTGAGAATGGGGAAAATTAACAAGGCAGGAAACAACAAATGTTGGAGAGGATGTGGATAAAAGGGAACCTCTTACACTGTTGGTAGGAATGTGAACTGGTGCAGCCACTCTGGAAAAACTGTGTGGAGGTTCTCAAACAGTTAAAAATATACCTGCCCACGACCCAGCACTTGACTAGTGGGGATTTACCCCAAAGATACAGAGCCCATGAAAACGCGGGACACCTGCACCCCGATGTTTATAGCAGCAATGGCCACGATAGCCAAACTGTGGAAGAAGCCTCGGTGTGTCAACGAAAGATGATGGATAAAGAAGATGTGGTTTATGTATACAATGGAATATTACTCAGCTATTAGAAATGACAAATACCACCATTTGCTTCAACGTGTGGATGGAACTGGAGGGTATTATGCTGAGTGAAGTAAGCCAGTCGGAGAAGGACAAAACTTATAGTTCTCATTCATTTGGGAATATAAAATAATAGTGAAAGGGTATATAGAGGAAGGGGAAGAAATGTGTGGAAATATCAGAAAGGGAGACAGAACGTAAAGACTGCTAACTCTGGGAAACGAACTAGGGGTGGTATAGAAGGGGAGGAGGGCGGGGGGTGGGAGTGAATGGGGTATGGGTGACGGGCACTGGGGGTTATTCTGTATGTTAGTAAATTGAACACCAATAAAAAATAATTATAATGAGAATGAAGATACAACAGTTCAAAATCTTTGGGATGCAGCAAAAGCAGTCCTAAGGGGGAAATACATCGCAATACAAGCATCCATTCAAAAACTGGAAAGAACTCAAATACAAAAGCTAACCTTACACATAAAGGAGCTAGAGAAAAAACAGCAAATAGATCCTACACCAGCAGAAGAAGAGAGTTAATAAAGATTCAAGCAGAACTCAACGAAATCGAGACCAGAAGAACTGTGGAACAGATCAACAGAACCAGGAGTTGGTTCTTTGAAAGAATTAATAAGATAGATAAACCATTAGCCAGCCTTATTAAAAAGAAGAGAGAGAAGACTCAAATTAATAAAATCATGAATGAGAAAGGAGAGATCACTACCAACACCAAGGAAATACAAACGATTTTAAAAACATATTATGAACAGCTATACGCCAATAAATTAGGCAATCTAGAAGAAATGGACGCATTCCTGGAAAGCCACAAACTACCAAACTGGAACAGGAAGAAATAGAAAACCTGAACAGGCCAATAACCAGGGAGGAAATTGAAGCAGTCATCAAAAACCTCCCAAGACACAAGAGTCCAGGGCCAGATGGCTTCCCAGGGGAATTCTATCAAACGTTTAAAAAGAAAACCATACCTATTCTCCTAAAGCTGTTTGGAAAGATAGAAAGAGATGGAGTACTTCCAAATTCGTTCTATGAGGCCAGCATCACCTTAATTCCAAACCAGACAAAGACCCCACCAAAAAGGAGAATTACAGACCAATATCCCTGATGAACATGGATGCAAAAATTCTCAACAAGATACTGGCCAATAGGATCCAACAGTACATTAAGAAAATTATTCACCATGACCAAGTAGGATTTATCCCTGGGACACAAGGCTGGTTCAACACCCGTAAAACAATCAATGTGATTCATCATATCAGCAAGAGAAAACCAAGAACCATATGATCCTCTCATTAGATGCAGAGAAAGCATTTGACAAAATACAGCATCCATTCCTGATCAAAACTCTTCAGAGTGTAGGGATAGAGGGAACATTCCTCGACATCTTAAAAGCCATCTATGAAAAGCCCACAGCAAATATCATTCTCAATGGGGAAGCACTGGGAGCCTTCCCCTAAGATCAGGAACAAGACAGGGATGTCCACTCTCACCACTGCTGTTCAACATAGTACTGGAAGTCCTAGCCTCAGCAATCAGACAACAAAAAGACATTAAAGGCATTCAAATTGGCAAAGAAGAAGTCAAACTCTCCTCTTCGCCGATGACATGATACTCTACATAGAAAACCCAAAAGTCTCCACCCCAAGATTGCTAGAACTCATACAGCAATTCGGTAGTGTGGCAGGATACAAAATCAATGCCCAGAAATCAGTGGCATTTCTATACACTAACAATGAGACTGAAGAAAGAGAAATTAAGGAGTCAATCCCATTTACAATTGCACCCAAAAGCATAAGATACCTAGGAATAAACCTAACCAAAGAGGTAAAGGATCTATACCTCAAAACTATAGAACACTTCTGAAAGAAATTGAGGAAGACACAAAGAGATGGAAAAATATTCCATGCTCATGGATTGGCAGAATTAATATTGTGAAAATGTCAATGTTACCCAGGGCAATATACACGTTTAATGCAATCCCTATCAAAATACCATGGACTTTCTTCAGAGAGTTAGAACAAATTATTTTAAGATTTGTGTGGAATCAGAAAAGACCCCGAATAGCCAGGGGAATTTTAAAAAAGAAAACCATATCTGGGGGCATCACAATGCCAGATTTCAGGTTGTACTACAAAGCTGTGGTCATCAAGACAGTGTGGTACTGGCACAAAAACAGACACATAGATCAATGGAACAGAATAGAGAACCCAGAAGTGGACCCTGAACTTTATGGTCAACTAATATTCGATAAAGGAGGAAAGACTATCCATTGGAAGAAAGACAGTCTCTTCAATAAATGGTGCTGGGAAAATTGGACATCCACATGCAGAAGAATGAAACTAGACCACTCTCTTTCACCATACACAAAGATAAACTCAAAATGGATGAAAGATCTAAATGTGAGACAAGATTCCATCAAAATCCTAGAGAAGAACACAGGCAACACCCTTTTGAACTCGGCCACAGTAACTTCTTGCAAGATACATCCACGAAGGCAAAAGAAACAAAAGCAAAAATGAACTATTGGGACTTCATCAAGATAAGAAGCTTTTGCACAGCAAAGGATACAGTCAACAAAACTAAAGACAACCTACAGAATGGGAGAAGATATTTGCAAATGACATATCAGATAAAGGGCTAGTTTCCAAGATCTATAAAGAACTTATTAAACTCAACACCAAAGAAACAAACAATCCAATCATGAAATGGGCAAAAGACATGAACAGAAATCTCACAGAGGAAGACATAGACATGGCCAACATGCACATGAGAAAATGCTCTGCATCACTTGCCATCAGGGAAATACAAATCAAAACCACAATGAGATACCACCTCACACCAGTGAGAATGGGGAAAATTAACAAGGCAGGAAACAACAAATGTTGGAGAGGATGCGGAGAAAAGGGAACCCTCTTACACTGTTGGTGGGAATGTGAACTGGTGCAGCCACTCTGGAAAACTGTGTGGAGGTTCCTCAAAGAGTTAAAAATAGACCTGCCCTACGACCCAGCAATTGCACTGTTGGGGATTTACCCCAAAGATACAGATGCAATGAAACGCCGGGACACCTGCACCCCGATGTTTATAGCAGCAATGTCCACAATAGCCAAACTGTGGAAGGAGCCCGGTGTCCATCGAAAGATGAATGGATAAAGAAGATGTGGTTTATGTATACAATGGAATATTACTCAGCCATTAGAAATGACAAATACCCACCATTTGCTTCAACGTGGATGGAACTGGAGGGTATTATGCTGAGTGAAGTAAGTCAATCGGAGAAGGACAAACATTATATGTTCTCATTCATTTGGGGAATATAAATAATAGTGAAAGGGAATATAAGGGAAGGGAGAAGAAATGTGTGGGAAATATCAGAAAGGGAGACAGAATATAAAGACTGCTAACTCTGGGAAACGAACTAGGGGTGGTGGAAGGGGAGGAGGGCGGGGGTGGGGGTGAATGGGTGACGGGCACTGAGGGGGCACTTGACAGGATGAGCACTGGGTGTTATTCTGTATGTTGGAAAATTGAACACCAATAAAAATAAATTTATTTAAAAAAGTAAATTTAAAATTAATTAAAAACCCACAATGAGATACCACCTCACACCAGTGAGAATGGGGAAAATTAACAAGGCAGTAAACCACAAATGTTGGAGAGGATGTGGAAATAAGGGAACCCTTTACACTGGTGGTGGGCACGTGAAATGGTGCAGCCACTCTGGAAAACTGTGTGGAGGTTCCTCAAAGAGTTCAGAGTAAATCTGCCCTACGACCCAGCAATTGCACTATTGGGATTTTACCCCAAAGATACAGATGCAATGAAACGCTGGGACACCTGCACCCTGATGTTTCTAGCAGCAATGTCCACAATAGCCAAACTGTGGAAGAAGCCTCGGTGTCCATTGAAAGATGAATGGATAATGAAGGTGTGGTACATACATATATACAATGGAACATTAGTGAGCACTGGGTGTTATTCTGTATGTTGGCAAATTGAACACCAATAAAAAATAAATTTATTATAAAAAAAAGAAACGACAAATACCCACCATTTGCTTCAATGTGGATGGAACTGGAGGGTATTATGCTGAGTGAAATAAGTCAATCAGAGAAGGACAAACATTATATGGTCTCATTCATTTGGGGAATATAAAAAATAGTGAAAGGGAATAAAGGGGATAGGAAAGGAAATGATTGAAAATATCAGTGAGGGTGACAGAACATGAGAGACTCCTAACTCTGGATAATGAACAAGGAGTGGTATAAAGGGAGGTGGGTGGGGGGTGGGCGTGACAGGGTGGCAGGTACTGAGGGTGCACTTAATGGGATGAGCACTGGGTGTTATTCTATATGTTTCCAAATTGAACACCAATAATAATATATTAATTAATTAATTAATTAAAAAAATAAATAAAGTTATATTTTGCAGTGTTAAAAAAAGAAAGTTTGGAATTTCATAAATGAAAATATGTCTTCTATGGAGAGCAATTATTCTGTATGCTCAACCAGGTATGTTCTAAATAATATCATGTTTAATCTTCCCAACTATATGGCAACTTAGGCTTTATCTCTTTCTTACAAATGTGCAATTGATACTTTGAAAGATCAAGGAATTTGCCTGAGGTCTGGAGGTGTAACAACCTATGTGATAACTTGATTTGAAAACCACAACAGAGAGACAAAAACTTGCCTTTATTTCATGCATATTTAAAACTGTGAGAACTGGCAAATATTTATAGCTTTTACTTAAGACATGCACAATTTTATTGGTGTTTTACGCTCACATTATATAATTTGGGCATGGTTATATTATTATAGTATAGTCAGAGAGGGTACTAATTACTAATATTATACTTGGCATATATATTGGAACTTTTATCAATCAAAGCAGGAAACGCTTCAGCAGTCACTGTTGGTGAGCAAAGAGTGAGAAGACAAAATAGTATAAAGTATTAGCAGTACTATTGAACCAAAAATTCTTATTTGAAGGAAGATTAAATATATGGAGTAATGAATGGACTTAGCACTATATAGAGAATTTTCAACTTTTTAAAAATGGCATAGATTAAATATGCACTCAGTAGCAATGTGCTTTAGGAACTAGATGTTAAGTTATTCATCTCTGAAAAATAATGTCAAGGGAAACAAACTTTACCTAGTGTGGTTATTTGCTAGCTTTTTTTTCCTGTCTCTTTAGACACCGTCCCCTAAGCTTCCTTTTCAAATTCATTACTAATGTGTATGATGTTTTCTATTCCTTGGTGTTCTGTGTGTAGTCCTGTTCTGGCAATTTTTATTCACTGAATTATTCCCTGTGAGCCAGCAGCAAAGAGAATAGATAAAACATGTGGCTCATGCTACATTTTATTTGTGCAGAAACCATACCACATTGTTTAAAACACCTTCTGATATTTTTTCTTCTTCATATAATTGCTCCTTTCTCATGCTCTGTACACAAAGAAATATATTCCCTCTAGATAAAATGGAAATTTTAAGGAAAAAAACCTTAACATAGAAAGAAAAGGGGTTCACTGAGAGAAATTATGTCCAGAATGCTGGTTTCCCTGCATTACAACAGTAGCAACTGCTCTTATGTTTTCTGTTCCAGCCATTCTATTTGTTAGTGATCCTGTATGAAAATTAGAGGTAAGTCAGAAATATAGGAGGCAATGGAGTCTCCCAAACCTTATCATTTCATTGCTTATCAGCTCAATTTTTAATTAGATTAAATAGGGTATATTGGAGTTCTATTTTGCCACTGAATATAGATAGTAGTACATTTTGTTTTATAACATCATTTTTTCATTCTCTGTTAAGTGAAAAGCAGGAAATTTCCATTTCTGTGCCTGTGTTTCTAACTGAATATAGGCTAGGTAGTACTTTCTTTTAGAGAATAGACTAACTGTAGGTAATTCCTGGCTACATTGAACAGTTATTACTTATATGAATATATCTAAGGTACAAAACCAAACTGACTCCAGTGCTTCATTTGGGAATAAAGACAAAGTTCCATGGTTGTGTCATAAAGACTGAATGAGATAGAATATACAAATCTTTAGTATGTCATTGGGAAAAATATTGCTTTTGCTTAATCACAGTAACCATGAATATTCTGCCCCAAATTGGAAATCAGTTCACACTAAATGAAAATAATGTAAAAAACCAGCTCTTCGGAAAGCATAGTAAGTGCCACATGGTTTATATAGCACTTTCATTTATACCATTTCAATTAATTCCCAAATGCCCTTGAATTTCACATCCATGGTAAACAGAGAAGACTGATACTTAAGAAAATTAAGGACCATTCAAAGTCACAAATCTACTAAGTGGCCCATTTGTATTTTTAACCCATATTTCTCTAACCACAGGGCCTATATACTTTCTGTGATAGTAATCTACCTTAAAGTGTCATAAATAAGAAACTGACACTGTTTTGATAGCATCATCTTATATTCAGGTATGTGTTTTACTTTTTTCTTTAATTACAAATGACTAAATAAAGAACTGAAACTTGGAGGGTAGGAATTGATAATTGCCATAAACTGCTAGAGATACAATCCTTCCACCCACTCAGTGGGTTCTCTAGAGGAGTCTTTGCTTCACTCAGGAAAAGAGAAGCTGCTAAAGAAAACCTATGTCATGGCCCAAAGTTCAGAAAGATTGAGCAGTTCCAAGTAAATTTAGAGTAATTATGAAGCCAAACTAGATTTTACCCGCAATACTGAATTAAAAAAAAACTTTCCTTCCCTCTAATGTATTATCCTAAACCCTGAACAACTATTTAAAGTAAAAATGAGTGGAAAATATCAGAAAGGGAGACAGAACATGAGAGAACCCTAACACTGGGAAACAAACTAGGGGTGGTGGAAGGGGAGGTGGGCAGGGGGGGGGGGTGAGTGGGACACTTGATGGGATGAGCACTGGGTGTTATTCTGTATGTTGGTAAATTGAACACCAATAAAAATTATTTTATTTAAAAAAGGAATGATTCGATTCGAATTGAATCAAATCGAATAGGAAAGAATCGAATTGAATCGAATATAAAAGAATTGATCAAATCACATCGAAGAGAATAGAATGGAATCGAATCGAATAGAAAAGAATCGTATTGAATCGAATAGAAAAGAATCGAATCAAATCAAATCGAATAGAATAGAATACAATCGAATTGAATCGAATCGAATAGAAGAGAAGAGAAAAGATTCGAATCAAATTGAATCGAATCGAATAGAAAAGATTCGAATAGAAAAGATTCAAATCGAATCAAATGAATCGAATAGAATAGAATCGATTCGAATCGAATCGAATCGAATAGAAAAGAATCGAATCCAATCGAATCGAATCGAATAGAATAGAAAAGCGAATCAAATCGAATCAAATCAAATAGAAAAGATTCGAATAGAAAAGATTAGAATCGAATTGAATCGAATGAAATAGAAAAGAATCGAATGGATCGAATAGAAAAGAATCGAATCGAAACTAATTAAGTAGAAAAGAATCCAATATAATAGAATAGAAAAGAATAAATTTGAATCAAATTGCATCGAATTGTGTAGAATAGACAATAATAGAATAGAATAGAATAGAAAAGAATTGAACTGAATCGAATTGAATCGAATAGAAAAGAATCGAATTGAATCGAATTGAATAGAAAAAAATCCAATCAAATCGAATCGAAAAGAATCGAATCGAATAGAATCGAATTGAAAAGAATCGAATCGAATCGAATAGAAAAGAATGATTCGAATTGAATCGAATAGAAAAGAATCGAATCGAGACGAATGGAATTGAATAGAATGGAAAAGAAACGAATCGAATGGAATCAAATAGAAAAGATTCGAATCCAATCGAATCGAATCAAATAGAAAAAATTGAAACAAATCTCATTGAATTGAATCGAATAGAATAGAAAAGAAACGAATTGATTCGAATAGAATAGAAAATAATCGAATCGAGTCTAATAGATTAGAATAGAAAAGAATCAAATTGCTTTGAATCGAATAGAATAGAATAGAATCGAACAGAATAGAAAAAAATTGAATCGAATTGAATCGAATCAAAAGAAAAGAATTGAATCGAATCGAATTGCATCGAATCGAATAGAATAGAAAATAATCGAATCGAATCGATTAGAATAGAATAGAAAATAATCGAATCGAATCGATTAGAATAGAATAGAAAATAATCGAATCGAATAGAATAGAATAGAAAAGAATTGAATCGAATAGAAAGAATCGAATTGAATCGAATCAAATCGAATCGAATCGAAACAAAAGAATCAAATCGAATCGAATAGAATAAGAAGAATCGAATCGAATGAAATAGAAAATAATCGAATAGAATAGAATCTAATAGAATAGATTAGAATAGCAAAGAATAAAATACAATAGAATCGAATTGAATAGAAAAGAATCCAATCGAATCTAATCGAATAGAGAAGAATCGAATCGAATCAAATAGAAAAGAATCGAATAGAATCAAATCAAATCAAGTAGAAAAGAATCGAATAGAAAAGAATCGAATGGAATAGAATCAAATTGAATCGAATCGAAAAGAAAAGAATCAAATAGAATCAAATAAAATAGAAAAGAATCGAATCGATTTAAATCGAAACAAATAGAAAAGATTCGATCGAATCGAATCAAATTGAATCAAAGAGAATAGCAAAGAATTGAATACAATCGAATCAAATCGAATTGAATCAAATAGAAAAGTTCGAATCGAAATGAATCGTATAGAAAAGAATTGAATAGAAAAGAATCGAATCGAATCGAATAGAATGGAATCGAATAGAAAAGAATCGAATAGAATAGAATATTAAAGAATCGAATCGAATTGAGTAGAAGTGAAAAGAATCGAATCCAATCGAATCGAAATGAATAGAAAAGATTAGAATTGAATTGAATCGAATAGAATAGAAAAGAATGGAATGGAATCGAATCGAATAGAAAAGAATTGAATCGAATCGAATCGAAAAGAATCCAATAGAATCGAATAGAATAGAATCGTAAAGAAAGTAATCAAATCGAATAGACAAGAATCGAATCGAATAGAAAATCGAATCGAATCGAATCGATTAGATTAGAAGAGAAACGATTCGATTTGAATTGAATCGAATCAAATAGAAAAGAATCGAATCGAATCGATGAGAAAAAATCGAAACGAATCGATTAGATAAGAAAAGAAACGATTCGATCGAATTGAATCGAATTGAATAGAAAAGCTTCAAATCAAATCGAATCGAATAGAAATGAATCGAATCGAATAGAATATAATAGAAAAGAATCTAATCGAATCGAAAAGGAAAGAATTGAATTGAATCGAATAGAACAGAATAGAAAAGAATCTAATTGAATAGAATAGAATAGAAAATAAATGAATCCATTTGAATCGAATAGAATGGAATAGAATAAAAAAAGAATGGAATAGAATAAAAAAAGAATGGAATAGAATAGGAAAGAATCAAATCAATCGAATCGAATCGAATTGAAACGAATAGAAAAGAATCGAATCAAATCGAATCGAAAAGAATCCAATCGAATAGAATCGAATAGAAAAAAATCGAATCGAATCGAATAGATAAGAATCGAATCGAATAGAAAAGAATCAAAATGAATCGATTAGATTAGAAAAGATTCAAATCGAATCGAAAAGGAAAGAATGGAATCAAATCGAATAGAATAGAAAATAAACGAATCCAATCGAATTGAATAGAAAGGAATAGAAAAGAATCCAATCAAATCGAATCGAATCGAATAGAAAAGATTCAAATAGAAAAGATTTGAATCGAATTGAATCAAATAGAAAAGAATCGAATCAAATCGAAAAGAAAAGAATCGAATTGAAACGAAAATAATCGAATAGAAGAGAATTGAAACGAATCGAATAGACAGGAATCAAATCGAATCGAATAGAAAAGAATCGAATCGAATTGAATCGAAAAGAATCGAATTGAATCGATTCAAATCGAATAGAATAGAAAATAATCGAATCCGCTTTTTCGCAACGGGTTTGCCGCCAGAACACAGGTGTCGTGAAAACCACCGCTAAACCTAAACCAAAATGGGAAAGGAGAAGACTCACATCAACATTGTCGTCATTGGACACGTAGATTCGGGCAAGTCTACCACTACTGGCCATCTGATCTACAAATGTGGTGGGATCGACAAAAGAACTATCAAAAAATTTGAGAAGGAGGCTGCTGAGATGGGAAAAGGCTCCTTCAAGTATGCCTGGGTCTTGGATAAACTGAAAGCTGAACGTGAATGTGGTATCACCATTGATATCTCCCTGTGGAAATTCGAGACCAGCAAGTATTATGTGACCATCATTGATGCCCCAGGACACAGAGACTTTATCAAAAACATGATTACAGGCACATCTAAGGCTGACTGTGCTGTCTTGATTGTTGCTGCTGGTGTTGGCGAATTTGAAGCAGGTATCTCCAAGAATGGGCAGACCCGTGAGCATGCCCTTCTGGCTTACACACTGGGTGTAAAACAACTAATTGTTGGTGTTAACAAAATGGATTCCACTGAACCACCCTACAGCCAGAAGAGATACGAGGAAATCGTTAAAGAAGTCAGCACCTACATTAAGAAAATTGGCTACAACCCCGACACAGTAGCATTTGTGCCAATTTCTGGTTGGAATGGTGACAACATGCTGGAGCCAAGTGCTAACATGCCTTGGTTCAAGGGATGGAAAGTCACCCGTAAAGATGGGAATGCCAGCGGAACCACACTGCTTGAAGCCCTGGATTGCATTCTGCCACCAACTCGTCCAACTGATAAGCCCTTGCGTCTGCCTCTCCAAGACGTCTACAAAATTGGTGGTATTGGTACTGTCCCAGTGGGTCGAGTGGAGACTGGTGTTCTTAAGCCTGGTATGGTGGTCACCTTTGCTCCAGTCAATGTTTCAACTGAAGTAAAGTCTGTTGAAATGCACCATGAAGCTTTGAGTGAGGCTCTTCCTGGGGACAATGTGGGCTTCAATGTCAAGAACGTATCTGTCAAAGATGTTCGTCGTGGCAACATGGCTGGTGACAGCAAAAATGAACCACCAATGGAAGCAGCTGGCTCCACAGCTCAGGTGATTATCCTGAACCATCCAGGCCAAATCAGTGCTGGATATGCACCTGTGCTGGATTGTCACACAGCTCACATTGCTTGCAAGTTTGCTGAGCTGAAGGAAAAGATAGATCATCGTTCTGGAAAGAAGCTGGAAGATGGTCCCAAGTTCTTGAAATCTGGGTATGCTGCCATTGTTGATATGGTTCCTGGCAAACCTATGTGTGTTGAGAGCTTCTCTGACTATCCTCCTCTGGGCCGTTTTGCTGTTCGTGACATGAGACAGACGGTTGCTGTGGGTGTCATCAAAGCAGTGGACAAGAAGGCAGCTGGAGCTGGCAAAGTCACCAAGTCTGCCCAGAAAGCTCAGAAGGCTAAATGAATATTATCCCCAATACCTGCCACCCCAGTCTTAATCAGTGGTGAACGGTCTCAGAACTGTTTGTGTCAATTGGCCATTTAAGTTTAATAGTAAAAGACTGGTTAATGATAACAATGCATCATAAAACCATCAGAAGGAAAGGAGAATGTTTGTGGACCATTTGTGTTTTTTTTTTTGTGTGTGCGTGTGTGGCAGTTTTAAGTTATTAGTTTTTAAAATCAGTACTTTTTAATGGAAACAACTTGACCAAAAATCTGTCACAGAATTTTGAGACCCATTAAAACAAAAGTTTAATGAGAAAAAAAGAAAATAATCAAATCCAATCGAATTGAATCGAATAGAATAGAATAGAATAGAAAAGAATCGAATCGAATTGAATAGAATCGAATAGAAAAGATTCGAATAGAAAAGATTCGAATTGAATTGAATGAAATAGAAAGAATCGAATCAATGGAATAGAAAAGAATCGAATCGAATTGAGTAGAAAGAATCGAATCAAATCTAATAGAATAGAATAGAATAGAAATGAATAGAACTTAATCGAATCGAATCGAATAGAAAAGAATCGAATCGAATTGAATTGAATAGAAAAGAATGGAATGGAATCGAATCGAATAGAAAAGATTCGAATAGAATTGAATACAATCGAATCGAATAGAAAAGGATCGAATCGAATCGAATAGAGTATTAAAGAATTAAATAGAATGGAGTAGAATTGAAAAGAATTGAATCGAATCGAATAGAAAAGAATTGAATCGAATCAAATAGAAATAAATCGAATAGAAAAAAACGAATCAAATAGAATATTAAAGAATCGAATCGAATTGAGTATAATTGAAAAGAATCGATCGAAGCAAACAAATAGAAAAGATTCGAATCAAATTAAATCGAATAGAATAGAAAAGAATCGAATCAAATCGAATAGAAAAGAATCAAATCGAATCGAAAAGAATAGAAAAGAATCGAATCGGGGGGGAGGAGCAAGATGGCGGAAGAGTAGGGTCTCCAAATCACCTGTCTCCACCAAATTACCTAGAAAACCTTCCAATCATCCTGAAAATCTATGAATTCGGCCTGAGAATTAAAGAGAGAACACCTGGAATGCAACAGTGAGAAGAGTTCGCACTTCTATCAAGGTAGGAAGACGGGGAAAAAGAAGTAAAGAAACAAAGGCCTCCAAGGGGGAGGGGCCCCGCGAGGAGCCGGGCTGAGGCCGGGGCGAGTGTCCCCAGGACAGGAGAGCCCCGTCCCAGAGAAGCAGGAGCTGCACCGACCTTCCCGGGCGGAAAGGGGCTCGTGGGGACTTGGAGCAGGACCCAGGAGGGCGAGGATGCCCTCGGGTTCCCTGAGACAGTAACAGAGCAACTGCGCGCCCAGGAGAGTGTGCCGAGCTCCCTAAGGGCTGCAGCGTGCACGGCGGGACCTGGCGGGACCCGGAGCAGCCAGGAGGGGCTCGGGCGGCGGCTCCGCGGAGGGGGCTGCGCGGTCCCGGGAGCAGCTCGGAGGGGCTCGGGCAGAGGAAGAGGCTCCGTGCGGAGGGGGCTGCGCGGTTCCAGGAGCAGCTCGGAGGGGCTCGGGCGGCGGCTCCACGGAGGGGGTTGCGCAGCCCGGGAGCGCGAATCCAGCAGTGCAGGCTCCGGAGCACAGGGCGCCGGGACACAGCCCAGGATCCCGGCCTCCCCCGGGACAGGCAGAGGCCAGGAGGGCCCAGGACACCAAGGACGCTCCTGCCCCGAGCTGAGCAGATCAGCGGCCCCGCCCGGGAGCCTCCAGGCCCTGCAGACAGAGCTGGCCCCGCCACTGGGGCTGTTCCTCCTGCGGCCTCACGGGGTAAACAACCCCCACTGAGCCCTGCACCAGGCAGGGGCACAGCAGCTCCCCGAACTGCTAACACCTGAAAATCAGCACAACAGGCCACTCCCCCAGAACACCAGCTAGACTGACAACTTCCAGGAGAAGCCAAGGGACTTAAAGTACACAGAATCAGAAGATACTCCCCGGTGGTTCTTTTTTTTTTTTTTTTTTTGCTTTTTGATTTGTTTCCTTCTCCCACCTCCTTTTTTTTTCTCCTTTCTTTTTCTTTCTCTTTTCTTCTTTTTTTTTCGTTTTTTTTTTCTTCCCTTTTTTTTCTTTCTCTTTTCTTTCCTTCTTTCTCTCCTCTCTTTTTCTCTTTTTCCCAATACAACTTGCTTTTGGCCACTCTGCACTGAGCAAAATGACTAGAAGGAAACCTCACCTCAAAAGAAAGAATCAGAAACAGTCCTCTCTCCCACAGAGTTACAAATCTGGATTACAATTCAATGTCAGAAAGCCAATTCAGAAGCACTATTATACAGCTACTGGTGGCTCTAGAAAAAAGTATAAAGGACTCAAGAGACTTCATGACTGCAGAATTTAGAGCTAATCAGGCAGAAATTAAAATCAATTGAATGAGATGCAATCCAAACTAGAAGTCCTAACGACGAGGGTTAACGAGGTGGAAGAACGAGTGAGTGACCTAGAAGACAAGTTGATAGCAAAGAGGGAAACTGAGGAAAAAAGAGACAAACAATTAAAAGACCATGAAGATAGATTAAGGGAAATAACGACAGCCTGAGGAAGAAAACCTACGTTTAATTGGGGTTCCCGAGGGCGCCGAAAGGGACAGAGGGCCAGAATATGTATTTGAACAAATTCTAGCTGAAAACTTTCCTAATCTGGGAAGGGAAACAGGCATTCAGATCCAGGAAATAGAGAGATCCCCCCCTAAAATCAATAAAAACCGTTCAACACCTCGACATTTAATTGTGAAGCTTGCAAATTCCAAAGATAAGGAGAAGATCCTTAAAGCAGCAAGAGACAAGAAATCCCTGACTTTTATGGGGAGGAGTATTAGGGTAACAGCAGACCTCTCCACAGAGACCTGGCAGGCCAGAAAGGGCTGGCAGGATATATTCAGGGTCCTAAATGAGAAGAACATGCAACCAAGAATACTTTATCCAGCAAGGCTCTCATTCAAAATGGAAGGAGAGATAAAGAGCTTCCAAGACAGGCAGCAACTAAAAGAATATGTGACCTCCAAACCAGCTCTGCAAGAAATTTTAAGGGGGCCTCTTAAAATTCCCCTTTAAGAAGAAGTTCAGTGGAACAGTCCACAAAAACAAAGACTGAATAGATATCATGATGACACTAAACTCCTATCTCTCAATAGTAACTCTGAATGTGAACGGGCTTAATGACCCCATCAAAAGGCGCAGGGTTTCAGACTGGATAAAAAAGCAGGACCCATCTATTTGCTGTCTACAAGAGACTCATTTTAGACAGAAGGACACCTACAGCCTGAAAATAAAAGGTTGGAGAACCATTTACCATTCGAATGGTCCTCAAAAGAAAGCAGGGGTAGCCATCCTTATATCAGATAAACTAAAATTTACCCCAAAGACTGTAGTGAGAGATGAAGAGGGACACTATATCATACTTAAAGGATCTATTCAACAAGAGGACTTAACAATCCTCAATATATATGCTCCGAATGTGGGAGCTGCCAAATATATAAATCAATTATTAACCAAAGTGAAGAAATACTTAGATAATAATACACTTATACTTGGTGACTTCAATCTAGCTCTTTCTATACTCGATAGGTCTTCTAAGCAAAACATCTCCAAAGAAACGAGAGCTTTAAATGATACACTGGACCAGATGGATTCACAGATATCTACAGAACTTTACATCCAAACTCAACTGAATACACATTCTTCTCAAGCGCACATGGAACTTTCTCCAGAATAGACCACGTATTGGGTCACAAATCGGGTCTGAACCGATACCAAAAGATTGGGATTGTCCCCTGCATATTCTCAGACCATAATGCCTTGAAATTAGAACTAAATCACAACAAGAAGTTTGGAAGGACCTCAAACACGTGGAGGTTAAGGACCATCCTGCTAAAAGATAAAAGGGTCAACCAGGAAATTAAGGAAGAATTAAAAAGATTCATGGAAACTAATGAGAATGAAGATACAACCGTTCAAGTCTTTGGGATGCAGCAAAAGCAGTCCTAAGGGGGAAATACATCGCAATACAAGCATCCATTCAAAAACTGGAAAGAACTCAAATACAAAAGCTAACCTTACACATAAAGGAGCTAGAGAAAAAACAGCAAATAGATCCTACACCCAAGAGAAGAAGGGAATTAATAAAGATTCGAGCAGAACTCAACGAAATCGAGACCAGAACTGTGGAACAGATCAACAAAACCAGGAGTTGGTTCTTTGAAAGAATTAACAAGATAGATAAACCATTAGCCAGCCTTATTAAAAAGAAGAGAGAGAAGACTCAAATTAATAAAATCATGAATGAGAAAGGAGAGATCACTACCAACACCAAGGAAATACAAACGATTTTAAAAACATATTATGAACAGCTATACGCCAATAAATTAGGCAATCTAGAAGAAATGGACGCATTCCTGGAAAGCCACAAACTACCAAAACTGGAACAGGAAGAAATAGAAAACCTGAACAGGCCAATAACCAGGGAGGAAATTGAAGCAGTCATCAAAACCTCCCAAGACACAAGAGTCCAGGGCCGGATGGCTTCCCAGGGGAATTTTATCAAACGTTTAAAGAAGAAACCATACCTATTCTCCTAAAGCTGTTTGGAAAGATAGAAAGAGATGGAGTACTTCCAAATTCGTTCTATGAGGCCAGCATCACCTTAATTCCAAAACCAGACAAAGACCCCACCAAAAAGGAGAATTACAGACCAATATCCCTGATGAACATGGATGCAAAAATTCTCAACAAGATACTGGCCAATAGGATCCAACAGTACATTAAGAAAATTATTCACCATGACCAAGTAGGATTTATCCCTGGGACACAAGGCTGGTTCAACACCCGTATAACAATCAATGTGATTCATCATATCAGCAAGAGAAAAACCAAGAACCATATGATCCTCTCATTGGATGCAGAGAAAGCATTTGACAAAATACAGCATCCATTCCTGATCAAAACTCTTCAGAGTGTAGGGATAGAGGGAACATTCCTCGACATCTTAAAAGCCATCTATGAAAAGCCCACAGCAAATATCATTCTCAATGGGGAAGCACTGGGAGCCTTTCCCCTAAGATCAGGAACAAGACAGGGATGTCCACTCTCACCACTGCTGTTCAACATAGTACTGGAAGTCCTAGCCTCAGCAATCAGACAACAAAAAGACATTAAAGGCATTCAAATTGGCAAAGAAGAAGTCAAACTCTCCCTCTTCGCCGATGACATGATACTCTACATAGAAAACCCAAAAGTCTCCACCTCAAGATTGCTAGAACTCATACAGCAATTCGGTAGCGTGGCAGGATACAAAATCAATGCCCAGAAGTCAGTGGCATTTCTATACACTAACAATGAGACTGAAGAAAGAGAAATTAAGGAGTCAATCCCATTTACAATTGCACCCCAAAGCATAAGATACCTAGGAATAAACCTAACCAAAGATGTAAAGGATCTATACCCTAAAAACTATAGAACACTTCTGAAAGAAATTGAGGAAGACACAAAGAGATGGAAAAATATTCCATGCTCATGGATTGGCAGAATTAATATTGTGAAAATGTCAATGTTACCCAGGGCAATATACACGTTTAATGCAATCCCTATCAAAATACCATGGACTTTCTTCAGAGAGTTAGAACAAATTATTTTAAGATTTGTGTGGAATCAGAAAAGACCCCCGAATAGCCAGGGGAATTTTAAAAAAGAAAACCATATCTGGGGGCATCACAATGCCAGATTTCAGGTTGTACTACAAAGCTGTGGTCATCAAGACAGTGTGGTACTGGCACAAAAACAGACACATAGATCAGTGGAACAGAATAGAGAATCCAGAAGTGGACCCTGAACTTTATGGGCAACTAATATTCGATAAAGGAGGAAAGACTATCCATTGGAAGAAAGACAGTCTCTTCAATAAATGGTGCTGGGAAAATTGGACATCCACATGCAGAAGAATGAAACTAGACCACTCTCTTTCACCAGACACAACGATAAACTCAAAATGGATGAAAGATCTAAATGTGAGACAAGATTCCATCAAAATCCTAGAGAAGAACACAGGCAACACCCTTTTTGAACTCGGCCATAGTAACTTCTTGCAAGATACATCCACGAAGGCAAAAGAAAGAAAAGCAAAAATGAACTATTGGGACTTCATCAAGATAAGAAGCTTTTGCACAGCAAAGGATACAGTCAACAAAACACAAAGACAACCTACAGAATGGGAGAAGATATTTGCAAATGACGTTATCAGATAAAGGGCTAGTTTCCAAGATCTATAAAGAACTTCTTAAACTCAACACCAAAGAAACAAACAATCCAATCATGAAATGGGCAAAAGACATGAACAGAAATCTCACAGAGGAAGACATAGACATGGCCAACATGCACATGAGAAAATGCTCTGCATCACTTGCCATCAGGGAAATACAAATCAAAACCACAATGAGATACCACCTCACACCAGTGAGAATGGGGAAAATTAACAAGGCAGGAAACAACAAATGTTGGAGAGGATGTGGATAAAAGGGAACCCTCTTACACTGTTGGTAGGAATGTGAACTGGTGCAGCCACTCTGGAAAACTGTGTGGAGGTTCCTCAAACAGTTAAAAATATACCTGCCCTACGACCCAGCAATTGCACTAGTGGGGATTTACCCCAAAGATACAGATGCAATGAAACGCCGGGACACCTGCACCCCGATGTTTATAGCAGCAATGGCCACGATAGCCAAACTGTGGAAGAAGCCTCGGTGTCCAACGAAAGATGAATGGATAAAGAAGATGTGGTTTATGTATACAATGGAATATTACTCAGCTATTAGAAATGACAAATACCCACCATTTGCTTCAACGTGGATGGAACTGGAGGGTATTATGCTGAGTGAAGTAAGCCAGTCGGAGAAGGACAAACATTATATGTTCTCATTCATTTGGGGAATATAAATAATAGTGAAAGGGAATATAAGGGAAGGGGGAAGAAATGTGTGGGAAATATCAGAAAGGGAGACAGAACGTAAAGACTGCTAACTCTGGGAAACGAACTAGGGGTGGTAGAAGGGGAGGAGGGCGGGGGGTGGGAGTGAATGGGTGACGGGCACTGGGGGTTATTCTGTATGTTAGTAAATTGAACACCAATAAAAAATAAATTAAAAAAAATTAAAAAAAAGAAAAGAATCGAATCAAATCGAATCGAAAAGAATCGAATCAAATTGAATAGAAACGAATAGAAAAGAATCAAATTGAATCGAATAGAAAAGATTCGAATCGAATCGAATCGAATATAAAAGAATTGAATCGAATCGAATCAAATAGAAAAGAATCGAATTGAATCAAAATGAATAGAAAAGAAATGAATTGAATCGAATCAATTAGACTAGAAAAGAAATGATTCGAATCGAATTGAATCGAATCAAATAGAAGAATCGATTAGAATATAAAAAAACCGAATCAATTCGAATCGAATAGAAAATAGAATCGACGAATATAAAAGAATCGAATTGAATAGAAAAGAATCGAATAGAATCAATAGAAAGAATTGAATTGATCGAATCGAATCAAATAAAAATAATCGAATGGAATCAAATCAAGTCGAATCGAATCGAATACAAAAGAATCAAATTGAATAGAATGGAATCGAATCGAATAGAAAAGAATTGAATCGAATCAAATAGAAAAGATTCGAATAGAATCAATTCGAATCAAATAGAATAGAATAGCAAAGAATAAAATACAATCGAATCAAATCGAATCGAATAGCAAAGAATCCAATTGAATCGAATCGAATAGAGAAGAATCGAATCGAATCGAATAGAAACAATCGAATGGAATAGAATCAAATCGAATCGAATCGAAAAGAAAAGAATTGAATCGAATAGGATAGATTAGAAAAGAATAGAATTGATTCGAATCGAATCAAATAGAATAGCAAAGTATTGAATACAATTGAATCGAATCGAACAGAAAAGAATCCTAATGAATTGAATCTAATATAAAAGAATCGAATCGAATCGAGTAGAAAAGAATCGAATGGAATCGAATCAAATAGAATAGAACAGAAAACAATCGAATCGCCTCGAAGAGAAAAGAATCGAATCGAATAGAATCAAATCGAATAGAAAAGAATCGAATCAAATCGAATTGAATCGAATAGAAAAGAATTGAATCGAATCGAATCGAATAGAAAAGAATCGAATCGAATACCATCGAATTGAATAGAATAGAATATTAAAGAATCGAATAGAATCGAGTAGAATTGAAAAGAATGGAATCGAATCAAATTGAATAGAAAAGAATCGAATCGAACCGAATAGAGAAGAATTGAATCGAATATTAAAGAATCGAATCGAATCGAGTAGAATTGAAAAGAATCGAATCGAATCAAAACAAATAGAAAAGATTCGAATAGAATAGAAAAGAATAGAATCGAATCGAATAGAAAAGAATCGAATCGAATCGAAAAGAATAGAAAAGAATCGAATCGAATTGATAAGAATCCAATCAAATCAAATATAGAATCGAATAGAAAAGAATCGATTCGAATTGAATCAAATAGATAAGAATCGAATCAAATTGAATAGAAAAGAATCGAATAGAATTGAATTGATTAAATTAGAAAAGAAACGATTCGATTAGAATTGAATCCATACGAATAGAAAAGAATCGAACCAAATCGAATCGAATAGAATATAATCGAATTGGGGATCCCTGCTTGGCGCAGCGGTTTGGCGACTGCCTTTGCCCAGGGCGTGATCCTGGAGACCCGGGATCGAATCCCAAGTTGGGCTCCCGGTGCATGGAGCCTGCTTCTCCCTCTGCCTGTGTCTCTGCCTCTCTCTCTCTCTGTGTGACTATCATAAATAAATAAAAATTAAACAAAGAAAATAATCGAATCGAATCAAATCGATTAGATTAGAAAAGAAACGATTCGAATCGAATCGAATAAAAAAGAATCGAATCAAATAGAATAGAATAGAATAGAAAAGAATCGAATCAAATCGAATCGAATAGGAAAGAATTGAATGAAACCGAATAGAATATAAAAGAAACGAATAGAATGGATTCGAATCTAATAGAATAGAATAGAAAACAATTGAATCAAATTGAATCAAATAGAAAACATTTGAATAGAAAGGATTCGAATCGAATCGAAATGAATCGAATAGAAAAGAATCGAATCAAATCGAATCGAATAGATTTTAAAAGAAACGATTCGATTCGAATTGAATCAAATTGAATACAAAAGAATCGAATAGAATCGAGTAGAAAAGAATCGAATCGTATCGAAAGAAGAGAATCGAATAGAATCTAATAGAAAAGATTCGAATAGAATCGACTCAAAAAGAAAAGAATCGAATCGATCAAATAGAAAAGAATCGAATCGAATTGAATCGAGTAGAAAAGAATCAAATTGAATTTAATCTAATCGAAATAAAGATTCGAATAGAATCGAATCGAACAGAATCAAAGAGAATCAAATTGAATCGAGTAGAAAAGAATCGAATCGAATTGAATCGATTAGACTAGAAAAGATCGAATCGAATGGAAGAGAATCGAATCGAATCGAATATAAAAGAATCAAATCGATTCGAATCAAATAGAAAAGAATCGAAAGGATCGAATTGAATCGAATACAAAAAATCAAATTGAATCGAATCAAATAGAATAGAAAAGAATTGAATCCAATCGAATAGAATAGAAAAGAATTGAACCAATTGAATTGAATCAAATCGAATAGAATAGAAAAGAATCGAATCAAATTGAATTGAATTGAAAAGAAAAGATTAGAATAGAAAAGATTCGAATCGAATCGAATCAAAAAGATTCGAATAGAATAGAATCACAAAGACTAGAAAAGAATCGAATTGAATAGAAAAGAAGCGAATCAATTCTAATAGAATAGATAAGAATCAAATAGATTCGAATCGAATCGAATAGAAAAGAATCGATCTAAGCGAATCGATTAGATTAGAAAAGAAACGATTCGATTTGAATTGAACCGAATCGAATAGAAAAGAATCGAATTGAATCAAAGAGAAAAGAATCGAATCCAATCAAATAGAAAAGAATCAAATCGAATCGAATCGAATTGAATAGAAAAGAATCGAATTGAATCGAGAAGAATTGAAAAGAATCAAATTGAATCAAATGGAAACGAATCGAAACGAATTGAATAGAAAAGAATCCGAACGAATCGAATCTAATATAAAAGAATCGAATCGAATCAAGTAGAAAAGAATCGAATCGAATCAAATCGAATCGAATAGAAAAGAATCGAATCGAATCGAATATTAAAGTATCAAATCGAATCGAGTAGAATTGAAGAGAATCAAATCGAAACGAATAGAAAAGATTAGAATCAAATTGAATCGAATAGAATAGAAAAAATCGAATTGAATAGAATCGAAAAGAATCGATTCGAATCAAACTGAAAAGAATCCAATCGAATCAAATAGAATAGAATCGCATAGAAGAATCTAATCGAATCGAATTGAAAAGAATCAAATAGAATCGAATCGCATGGAAAAGAATAGAAACAAAACGAATTGAATCGACTCGAATCGAATAGAAAAGAATCGAATCGAAACGAAAAGAATCGAAACGAATCGAATCGGATCAAAAGGAGTAGAATGAAAAGAATCGTATCGAATCGAATCGCAAGGAATCGAATAGAATCAAACCACATTGAAAAGAATCGAATCGAGGGATCCCTGGGTGGCGCAGCGGTTTGGCGCCTGCCTTTGGCCCAGGGCGCGATCCTGGAGACCCGGGATCGAATCCCACGTCAGGCTCCCGGTGCATGGAGCCTGCTTCTCCCTCTGCCTGTGTCTCTGCCTCTCTCTCTCTCTCTGTGACTATCATAAATAAAAAATAAAATAAAATAAAATAAAACCTTTAAAAAAAATAAAAGAATCGATTCGAAAAGAATCGAATCTAATGGAATCGAAAAAAATCGAATCAAATCGAATCGAATTGAATCGAAAAGAATACAGTTGTATCAAATCGAAATCGAATCGAATCGAATCGAAAAGAATCATATCGAATCTAATTGAATTGAAAAGAATCAAATCAAGAAGTATCGAATCAAATCGAAAAGATTCAAATCGAATCGAATAGAAAAGACTAGAACGAAAAGAATCGAATCGAATCGAATCATATCGAATTGAAACAAAAAGAATAAAATAGAATCGAGTAGAAACGAAGCAAAAAGAATCGCATCGAATCGAAAGGAATCGAATTGAATTGAAAAGAATCGAAGTGAATCGAATCAAATAGAAAAGAATCGAATAGAAAAGAATCGAATCGAATCGAATATACTCGAATCGAATCGAAAAGAATCGAATCGAATCGAAAATAATCGAAACGAAACGAAACGAATCGAATCGAAAAGAATCTAATCGAATCTAATCGAATAGAAAAGAATCGAATTGAATTGAAAAGAATCGAATCGAATTGAAAAGAATCGAATCGAATCGAAAAGAATCTAATCGAATCTAATCAAATCGAAAAGAATCGAATTGAATTGAATAGAACAGAATTGAATCGAATCGACAAGAATCTAATCGAATCGAAAAGAATCGAATTGAATTGAATCGAACAGAATCGAATCGAATCGACAAGAATCGAATCGAATGGAAAGGAATCGAATCGAATCAAAAATAATCGAATTGAACCGAAAGAATCGAATTGAAAAGAATCGAATTTAATCGAAAAGAATCGAATCGCATCGAAAAGAATCGAGTCAGGGATCCCTGGGTGGCGCAGCGGTTTGGCGCCTGCCTTTGGCCCAGGGCGCGATCCTGGAGATCCGGGATCGAATCCCACATCAGGCTCCCGGTGCATGGAGCCTGCTTCTCTCTCTGCCTCTCTCTCTCTCTCTCGCTCGCTCTCTCTCTGTGACTATCATAAATGAATAAAAAATTAAAAAAAAAGAAAAGAATCGAGTCGAAAATGATCGAATCAACGAAATGCAAAGAATTGAATAAAAAAGAATCAAATCGAATTGAAAATAATCGAATCGAAAGGAATCAAATTGAATCGAAAGGAATCGAATCCAAATGAATCATATCGAAGAGTCGATCAAAAAGAATCGAACTGATTCGAAAAAAACTAATTGAATCGAATCGAATCGAAAATAATAGAAACAAATCGAAATGAATTGATGTAAATTGAAAAGAATCAAATCGAATTGAAAAGAATCGAATCGAATCAAATCGAATAGAAAAGAATCGAATTGAATTGAATCGAAAAGAATCGAATCGAATCGACAAGAATCAAAAAGAATCAAATCGAATCGACAAAAAGAATCGCATTGTATCAAGTAGAATCGATCGAAAAGAATCTAATCGTGTTGAAAAAATCGAATCGAATCGAAAAGAATTTAATCAAAAAGAATCGAATAGAATCAAGAAGAATCGAACCGAATCATATAGAAAAGAATTGAATCAAATCGAATCGAAAAGAATCAAAAAGAATCGAATTGAATCGAAAAGAACCGAATCGAATCGAATCGAAAAGAATCGAATAGAAAAGAATCGAATCGAATCCAAATGAATCGAATTGGAAAGACTTGATCGAAAAGAATGAATCGATTTGTTTCGATTCGATTATTTTCAATTTGATTCGATTTGTTCTTTTTCGAATCGATTCGATAGTTTTTGATCGACTCTTTTCGATTCGATTCACTTGGATTCGATTCGTTTCGATTCGATTCTTTTCGATTTGATTCGATTCGATTCTTTTCGATTCGATTCAATTCTTTTCTATATGATTCAGTTCGATTCGAGTCGATTCTTTTTGATTCAATTCTTTTCGATTCGATTCGATATGATTTTTTCAACTCGATTCGATTCTTTTCGATTCGATTCTACTTGATTCAATTCGATTCTTTTCGATTCGATTCTTGTCAATTCTATTCGATTCTTTGTGATTCAACTCAATTCGATTCTTTTCGATTCGATTCTTTTCGATTTACCTCATTTCATTTCGATTCGATTCAATTATTTTCGATTCGATTCGACTCGTTTTTTTCGAATCGATTCATTCTTTTTGATCGAGTCTTTTCGATTCGATTCATTTGGATTCGATTCGATTCGATTCGTTTCGATTCGATTCGATTCTTTTCGATTTGTCGATTTGATCCTTTTCAATTTGATTCTTTTTGATTCGATTCGATTCTTTTCGATTCAATTCAATTCTTTTCTATTCTATTCTTTTCAATTCAATTTGACTCTTTTCATTCGATTCGATTCAATTCGAATCTATTCAATTCAATTCTTTTCGATACGATTGTTTTCCATTCGATTCTATTCGATTCGATTCTTTTCAATTCGATTCAATTCTTTTCGAGTCGATTGATTCTATTTGAATCTATTCGATTAGATTATTTTCAATTTGATTCTTTTCGATTTGATTCGATTCGGTTCTTTTCGATTCGATTCGATTCGATTCAATTCTTTTCGATTCAATTCAATTTCTTTGATTCGATTTGTTTCGATTCTTTTCAATTCGATTCTTTTCGATTTTATCGATTCGATTCTTTTTGATTCGAATCGATTCGATTTGATTCTTTTCGATTGGATTCGATTGATTCGATTCATTTCAATTCGATTCAATTGAAATCAATTTTTTCGATTCGATTAGTTTCTTTCCGATCAATACGATTCTATTCTTTTTGTTTCGATTCCATTCGATTCTTTCCGATTCTGTTCGATTCGATTCTCTCCATTCGATTACATTCGATTCTTTTTGATTTGACTTGATTCTATTCGTTTCAATTCTTTTTGATTCGATTCTTTTGACTTGATTCAATTCATTTCGATTTGATTATTTTTGATTCGATTTGATTCGATTCTTTTCATTCAATTCGATTAGATTCTTTTCTATTTGATTTGGTTCGATTCTTTTCTATTTGATTCGATTCTTTTTTATTCAATTCTTTTCAATTCGAGTCGATATTTTCAAATCAAATCGATTCATTTCGATTCGATTCTACTTGATTCAATTCGATTCTTTTTTATTCGATTTGATTAGATTCTTTTCGATTCGATTCGATTCGATTCTTTTTGATTCAATTCAATTCGATTTTTTTCTATTCGATTTGATTCAATTCGATTTTTTTCTATTCGATTCTATTCTTTTCGAATCAATTCAATTCAATTTGATTATTTTCGATTCGATTCAATTCTTTTCGAATCAATTAGATTCAATTCTTTTCGAATCAACTCGATTCGATTTGATTATTTTTGATGCGATTCAATTGGATTCAATTCTTTTTTTCGTATCGATTCGATTCTTTTCGATCAACTCTTCGATTCGATTCATTTGGATTCAATTCATTTCCATTCGATTCCATTCGATTCGATTCTTTCGATTCGATTTGATTCTTTACGATTCGATTCGATACTTTTCAATTCAATTCTTTTTGATTCGTCAATTTGATTCTTTTCAATTCGATTCTTTTTAATTTGATTCAATTTTTTTCCATTCGATTAGATTCTTTTTGATTCGATTCTTTTCGATTCAATTCGATTCATTTTGATCATATTCGATTCTTTTTGATTCAATTCTTTTCGATTCGATTTGATTTTTTCAACTCGAGTTGATTCTTTTTGATTCGATTCTACTTGATTCAATTCGATTCTTTTTGATTCGATTCGATTCATTTCAATTTGATTCTTTTCAATTCGATTCGATTCTTTTCGATTCACTTGGATCGATTCTTTCAGATTCGATTTGATTTGATCGATTCTTTTCGATTCAATTCGATTCTTTTCAATTCGATTCAATACTTTTCGATTCTTTTCAATTCGATTCGATTCGATTATTTTCTATTCGATTCAATTCGATTCGATTCGTTTTTTTCTAATCGATTTGATTCTTTTCGATCTACTCTTCGATTCGATTCATTTGGATTTGATTCGTTTCAATTCGATTCAATTCTATTCCTTTCCATTCAATTCTTTTTGATTTGATTTGGTTCTTTTCGATTCGATTCTTTTCGATTCGATTCTTTTCGATTGGTCGATTTGATTCTTTTTGATTCGATTCGATTCTTTTCGATTCGTTTTTTTATTCAATTCGAAAGTTTTTGATCAGATTCGATTCTTTTTTATTTAATTCTTTGGATTCGATTCGATTCGATTTTTTTAACTCGATTTGATTCTTTGATTTGATTCTACTTGATTCAATTCGATTCATTTCATTTGGATTCGATTCAATTCTTTTCGATTTGATTCTTTTCGATTTGATTTGATTCGATTCTTTTTCGATTAGATTCGATTCTTTTCGATTCTTTAAATTCAATTCGATTAGATTCGATTATTTTAGATTCGATTCTATTCCATTCCATTCTTTTCTATTCAATTCGATTCGATTATTTTCTATATGACTCAGGTCGATTCTTTTCAATTCAATTCGATTCTTTTTGATTCAATTCTTTTTGATTCGATTCGATTTTTTCAACATGATTAGACTCTTTTTGATTCGATTCTACTTGATTCAATTCGATTCTTTTCGATTCAATTCAATTCGATTCGATTAAATTCGAATCTATTCGAATCAATTATTTTCGATTTGATTATTTTAGATTTGATTTGATTCGATTCGATTATTTTCAATTTGATTCGATTCTTTTCGATTCGATTCGATTTGATTGAATCTATTCGATTAGATCTTTTCAATTCGATTCTTTTCGATTTTATTCGATTTGATTCTTTTCTATTCGAATCGATTCGATTCGATATTTTTCGATTTGATTCAATTGGATTCTTTTTTATTTGATTTGATTCCATTCGGTTCGATTCATTTCAATTCGATTCGATTCAAATCGATTTTTTCAATTCGATTGGATTCTTTTCGATCAATACGATTCTATTCTCTTTGTTTCAATTCCATTCGATTCTTTTCAATTCTCTTTGATTCGATTCTTTTCCATTCGATTACATTCGATTCTTTTCGATTCGACTTGATTCTATTCGTTTCAATTCTTTTTGATTCGATTCTTTCGATTCGATTCGTTTTGATTCGATTTTTTTATTCGACTCAATTCGATTATTTTTGATTCGATTCGAATCGATTCTTTTCTATTTGATTTGGTTCGATTCCTTTCGATTCAATTCGATTATTTTTGATTCAATTCTTTTCGATTAAATTCGATTCAATTTTTTCAACTCGATTCGATTCTTTTTGATTTGATTCTACTTGATTCAATTCGATTCTTTCCTATTCGATTTGATTTGATTTGATTCGATTCGATTCTTTTCGATTCTTTTCTATCTATTCAATTCGATTAGATTCTTTTCGATTCTTTTCAATTCGATTCAATTCAATTATTTTTGATTCTATTCAATCGAATTGATTCGTTTATTTTGAATCGATTCGATTCTTTTTGATTGACTTTTCAATTCGATTCATTTGGATTCGATTTGTTTCGCTTCGATTCGATTCGATTCCTATCAATTCGATTCGTTTCGATTCGATTCGATTCAATTCGTTTCGATTCGATTCGATTCTTTTCGATGCGATTCTTTTTGGTTCGTTTATTCGATTCTTCTCGATACGATTCTTTTCGATTCGATTCGATTTTTTCAATTCGATTCAATTCTTTTCTATTCGATTCTACTTTATTCAATTCGATCCTTTTGATTCGATTCGATTAGATTCTTTTTGATTTCATACTTGTCGATTCGATTTGATTCCTTTCGACTCAATTCGATTTGATTCTTTTTGATTCGATTTGATTCGATTCGATTCTTTTCGAATCGATGATTCTTTTTAATTTGATTCGATTCTTTTCGATTCTTTTCAATTCGATTCGATTTGATTCAATTATTTTCGATTCGATTCAATACGATTCTTTTCATTCGCTTCAATTCGATTGTTTTCTATATGATTCGGTTCAATTCTATTCGATTTGATTCGATTCTATTTGATTGAATTCTTTTTGATTCGATTCGATTCTTTTCGATTAGATTCGATTCTTTTGTATTCGATTTGATTTGATTCGATTCTTTTCGATTCGATTCGATTCTTTTCAATTCGATTCAATCCTTTTCGATGTTTTTCAATTCATTTAAATTCGATTCGATTATTTTCATTCAATTCGATTAGAATCGTGCTTTTTCGAATCGATTCGATTCTTTTCGATCGACACTGTTCGATTCGATTTGATTCTTTTCGATTCGATTCTTTTCGATTCAATTCTTTTCGATTCAATTAGTTTCTTTCGGTTCGATTCTTTTCGATTCGATTCAATCATTTTCATTTTTTTAATTTTTATTTATTTGTGATAGTCACACAGAGAGAGAGAGGCAGAGACACAGGCAGAGGGAGAAGCAGGCTCCATGCACCGGGAGCCTGATGTGGGATTCGATCCCAGGTCTCCCGGATCGCGCCCTGGGCCAAAGCAGGCGCCAAACCGCTGCGCCACCCAGGGATCCCTCAATCATTTTCGATTCGATTAGATTCTTTCAATTCGATTCGATTCTTTTCAATTCAATTCAATTCAATTCGATTCTCTTCTATTCGATTTGATTTGATTTGATTCTTTTCGATTCGATTCGTTTCTTTTCAATTCAATTCGATTATTTTCTATTTTTTTCAATTCGTTTCGATTCGATTCGATTATTTTCATTCGATTTGATTAGAATCGTGCTTTTTCGAATCGATTCGATTCTTTTTGACCGACACTTTTCGATTCCATTTGATTCTTTTCGACTCGATTCTTTTCGATTCAATTCTTTTCGATTCGATTCTTTCGGATTCAATTAGATTCTTTTCTATTCGGTTCCATTCGATTCTTTTCGATTCAATTCAATTTGATTCCTTTCTTCTCGATTCGATTCGATTCATTTCGGTTGGATTCTTTCGATTCGATTCGCTTCGATTCATTTCGATTCAATTCGTTTCGATTCGATTCTTTTCGATTCACTTCGATTCTTTTCGATTCAATTCGTTTCGATTCGATTCTTTTCGATTTGATTAGAATCTTTTCGCTTCGATTCGATTCCTTTCGATTTGATTCTTTTCGATTTGTTTTGATTCGATTCTTTTTGATTCAATTCGATTCTTTTAGATTCGATTCGATTCTTCTCGATTCGATTCGATTTGATTCGAAACTCTTCAATTCTTTTCGATTCGATTTGATTAGATTCGATTCTTTTCGATTTGATTCATTTCTTTTTGATTTGATTCTTTTCGATTTTTTCTATTCGATTCTTTTTATTTGATTTGATTCGATTATTTTCGATTCAATTTGATTTGATTCTTTTCGATGCAATTCGATTCTTTTCAATTCGATTCGATTTCATTCGATCCTTTTTGATTCGATTCGATTCTTTTCGATTCACTTCGATTCTTTTCGATTCAATTCATTTCGATTCGATTCTTTTCGATTTGATTAGAATCTTTTCGCTTCGTTTCGATTCCTTTCGATTTGATTCTTTTCGATTTGTTTTGATTCGATTCGATTCTTTTCGATTCAATTCGATTCTTTTAGATTCGATTCGATTCTTGATTCGATTCGATTTGATTCGAAACTCTTCAATTCAATTCTTTTCAATTCGATTTGATTCGATTCAATTCTTTTCGATTCGATTCATTTCTTTTTGATTTGATTCTTTTCGATTTTTTCTATTAGATTCTTTTTATTTGATTTGATTTGATTATTTTCGATTCAATTTGATTTGATTCTTTTCGATGCGATTCGATTCTTTTCAATTCGATTAGATTTCATTCGATCCTTTTTGATTTGATTCGATTCTTTTCGATTTGATTCAATTCGATTTGATTCAATTTTTTTCAATTTGATACGATTTTTTTCATTTTGATTCGATAGTTTTTGATTCGTTTCTTTTCAATTCTATTCGATTCTTTTTGTTTCGATTCGATTTGATTCGAATCTTTCGATTTGAGTCTTTTCGATTCGAATTCCTTTCTTTTAGAATCGATTCAATTAGATTCGATTCTTTTCGAATCGATTCGATTTGATTCGATTCGATTCTTTTCGCTTCCTTTCGATTGGATTCTTTTGATTCGGTGCGATTCGATTTGATTTTTTTCGATCGATTCAATTTGATTAGATTCTTTTCGATTCGATTCGATTCCATTCTTTTCTATTCGAATCGATTCAATTTGATTCTTTTAAATTTGATTTGATTCGATTCTTTTTGATTCGATTCGATTCTGTTAGATTCGATTCAATTTGATTCTTTTTGATACGATTTGATTTTTTTCAATTCAGTTTGATTCTTTCTGATTCGATTTGTTTCAATTCTTTTCGATTCCATTCGATTCGATTAGATTCTTTTCAATTCGAAAGGATTCAATTCTTTTCGATTCGATTCGATTCTTTTTGATTGGATTCGATACCATTCGGTTCGATTCATTTCAGTTCGAATAGATTCGATTTGATTTTCTTCGATTCGATTTGATTCTTTCGATTAAATTCCATTCAATTCTTTTCGTTTTGATTCCATTCGATTCTTTTCGATTCTCGTCGATTCGATTCTTTTCCATTCAATTACATTCGATTCTTTTCGATACAACTAGATTCTATTCGTTTCGATTATTTTCGATTTGATTCGATTCTATTCGATTGGATTCTTTTCAATTTGATTCTTTCAATTAGATTTGATTCCTTTTGATTCGATTAGATATGATTCGATTCTTTTCAAGTCCATTCGACTCTATTCTTTTCTATTAGACTCGATTCGATTTTTTCTATTCGATTCAATTCCATTCGAAACTCTTCGATTCAGTTCTTTTCGATTCGATTCGATTCGATTCAATTCTTTTCGATTCGTTTCGATTTTTCTCTATTCGATTCTTTTTATTTGATTTGTTTTGATTATTTTCGATTCAATTCGATTTGATTCTTTTTTATTCAATTCGATTCTTTTCGATTCATTTTGATTGATTCAATTCAATTTTTTTCGATTCGATACGATTTTTTTGTTTCGATTCGATAGTTTTCGATTAGTTTCTTTTTGATAATATTCGATTCGATTCTTTTTGATTAGATTCGATTTGATTCAAATATTTCGATTCGAGTCTTTTCACTTCCATTCGATTGGATTCTTTTGATTCGGTGCGATTCTATTCGATATTTTTTTATTCGATTTGATTATTTTCTATTTGATTCGATTCAATTCTTTTCGATTCGAATTGATTCGATTCGATTCTTTTTGTTTCGATTCGATTCGATTCTTTTAGATTCGATTTGATTCTTTTAGATTCGATTCAATTAGATTCTTTTAGATTCGATTCGATTCGATTTTTTTATTCGATTCAATTCTTTTCGATTCGATTTGATTCTTTTCAATTCGATCGATTCGATTCTTTTCGATTTGATTCGATTCTTTTCTATTCGATTCAATTCGATTAAATTCGATTGGATTCTATTCTATTCAATTTGATTCGATTCGACTCTCTTCTATTTGATTCAATTCGATTCTTTTCTATTCGATTCGATTCCATTCTTTTCTGTTCGATGCGATTCGATTGATTCTTTTATATTCGATTCGATTTGATTCTTTCCTATCCGATTTGATTCGAATTGAATAATTCTTTTTCTTTTTTTCTAATAAAATTATTTTTATAGGTGTTCAATTTACCAACATACAGAATAACACCCAGTGCTCATCCCATCAAGTGTCCCCCTCAGTGCCCGGCACCCACTCACCCCCACCCCCCGCCCACCTCCCCTTCCACCACCCCTAGTTTGTTTCCCAGTGTTAGGGTTCTCTCATGTTCTGTCTCCCTTTCTGATATTTCCCACTCATTTTTACTTTAAATAGTTGTTCAGGGTTTAGGATAATACATTAGAGGGAAGGAAAGTTTTTTTTTAATTCAGTATTGCGGGTAAAATCTAGTTTGGCTTCATAATTACTCTAAATTTACTTGGAACTGCTCAATCTTTCTGAACTTTGGGCCATGACATAGGTTTTCTTTAGCAGCTTCTCTTTTCCTGAGTGAAGCAAAGACTCCTCTAGAGAACCCACTGAGTGGGTGGAAGGATTGTATCTCTAGCAGTTTATGGCAAATATCAATTCCTACCCTCCAAGTTTCAGTTCTTTATTTAGTCATTTGTAATTAAAGAAAAAAAGTAAAACACATACCTGAATATAAGATGATGCTATCAAAACAGTGTCAGTTTCTTATTTATGACACTTTAAGGTAGATTACTATCACAGAAAGTATATAGGCCCTGTGGTTAGAGAAATATGGGTTAAAAATACAAATGGGCCACTTAGTAGATTTGTGACTTTGAATGGTCCTTAATTTTCTTAAGTATCAGTCTTCTCTGTTTACCATGGATGTGAAATTCAAGGGCATTTGGGAATTAATTGAAATGGTATAAATGAAAGTGCTATATAAACCATGTGGCACTTACTATGCTTTCCGAAGAGCTGGTTTTTTACATTATTTTCATTTAGTGTGAACTGATTTCCAATTTGGGGCAGAATATTCATGGTTACTGTGATTAAGCAAAAGCAATATTTTTCCCAATGACATACTAAAGATTTGTATATTCTATCTCATTCAGTCTTTATGACACAACCATGGAACTTTGTCTTTATTCCCAAATGAAGCACTGGAGTCAGTTTGGTTTTGTACCTTAGATATATTCATATAAGTAATAACTGTTCAATGTAGCCAGGAATTACCTACAGTTAGTCTATTCTCTAAAAGAAAGTACTACCTAGCCTATATTCAGTTAGAAACACAGGCACAGAAATGGAAATTTCCTGCTTTTCACTTAACAGAGAATGAAAAAAATGATGTTATAAAACAAAATGTACTACTATCTATATTCAGTGGCAAAATAGAACTCCAATATACCCTATTTAATCTAATTAAAAATTGAGCTGATAAGCAATGAAATGATAAGGTTTGGGAGACTCCATTGCCTCCTATATTTCTGACTTACCTCTAATTTTCATACAGGATCACTAACAAATAGAATGGCTGGAATAGAAAACATAAGAGCAGTTGCTACTGTTGTAATGCAGGGAAACCAGCATTCTGGACATAATTCCTCTCAGTGAACCCCTTTTCTTTCTATGTTAAGGTTTTTTTCCTTAAAATTTCCATTTTATCTAGAGGGAATATATTTCTTTGTGTACAGAGCATGAGAAAGGAGCAATTATATGAAGAAGAAAAAATATCAGAAGGTGTTTTAAACAATGTGGTATGGTTTCTGCACAAATAAAATGTAGCATGAGCCACATGTTTTATCTATTCTCTTTGCTGCTGGCTCACAGGGAATAATTCAGTGAATAAAAATTGCCAGAACAGGACTACACACAGAACACCAAGGAATAGAAAACATCATACACATTAGTAATGAATTTGAAAAGGAAGCTTAGGGGACGGTGTCTAAAGAGACAGGAAAAAAAAGCTAGCAAATAACCACACTAGGTAAAGTTTGTTTCCCTTGACATTATTTTTCAGAGATGAATAACTTAACATCTAGTTCCTAAAGCACATTGCTACTGAGTGCATATTTAATCTATGCCATTTTTAAAAAGTTGAAAATTCTCTATATAGTGCTAAGTCCATTCATTACTCCATATATTTAATCTTCCTTCAAATAAGAATTTTTGGTTCAATAGTACTGCTAATACTTTATACTATTTTGTCTTCTCACTCTTTGCTCACCAACAGTGACTGCTGAAGCGTTTCCTGCTTTGATTGATAAAAGTTCCAATATATATGCCAAGTATAATATTAGTAATTAGTACCCTCTCTGACTATACTATAATAATATAACCATGCCCAAATTATATAATGTGAGCGTAAAACACCAATAAAATTGTGCATGTCTTAAGTAAAAGCTATAAATATTTGCCAGTTCTCACAGTTTTAAATATGCATGAAATAAAGGCAAGTTTTTGTCTCTCTGTTGTGGTTTTCAAATCAAGTTATCACATAGGTTGTTACACCTCAAGACCTCAGGCAAATTCCTTGATCTTTCAAAGTATCAATTGCACATTTGTAAGAAAGAGATAAAGCCTAAGTTGCCATATAGTTGGGAAGATTAAACATGATATTATTTAGAACATACCTGGTTGAGCATACAGAATAATTGCTCTCCATAGAAGACATATTTTCATTTATGAAATTCCAAACTTTCTTTTTTTAACACTGCAAAATATAACTTTATTTATTTTTTTAATTAATTAATTAATATATTATTATTGGTGTTCAATTTGGAAACATATAGAATAACACCCAGTGCTCATCCCATTAAGTGCACCCTCAGTACCTGCCACCCTGTCACGCCCACCCCCCACCCACCTCCCTTTATACCACTCCTTGTTCATTATCCAGAGTTAGGAGTCTCTCATGTTCTGTCACCCTCACTGATATTTTCAATCATTTCCTTTCCTATCCCCTTTATTCCCTTTCACTATTTTTTATATTCCCCAAATGAATGAGACCATATAATGTTTGTCCTTCTCTGATTGACTTATTTCACTCAGCATAATACCCTCCAGTTCCATCCACATTGAAGCAAATGGTGGGTATTTGTCATTTCTTTTTTTTTATAATAAATTTATTTTTTATTGGTGTTCAATTTGCCAACATACAGAATAACACCCAGTGCTCACTAATGTTCCATTGTATATATGTATGTACCACACCTTCATTATCCATTCATCTTTCAATGGACACCGAGGCTTCTTCCACAGTTTGGCTATTGTGGACATTGCTGCTAGAAACATCAGGGTGCAGGTGTCCCAGCGTTTCATTGCATCTGTATCTTTGGGGTAAAATCCCAATAGTGCAATTGCTGGGTCGTAGGGCAGATTTACTCTGAACTCTTTGAGGAACCTCCACACAGTTTTCCAGAGTGGCTGCACCATTTCACGTGCCCACCACCAGTGTAAGAGGGTTCCCTTATTTCCACATCCTCTCCAACATTTGTGGTTTACTGCCTTGTTAATTTTCCCCATTCTCACTGGTGTGAGGTGGTATCTCATTGTGGGTTTTTTTAATTAATTTTAAATTTACTTTTTTAAATAAATTTATTTTTTATTGGTGTTCAATTTTCCAACATACAGAATAACACCCAGTGCTCATCCTGTCAAGTGCCCCTCTCAGCGCCCGTCACCCATTCACCCCCACCCTCCGCCCTCCTCCCCTTCCACCACACCTAGTTCGTTTCCCAGAGTTAGCAGTCTTTATGTTCTGTCTCCCTTTCTGATACTTCCCACACATTTCTTCTCTCTTCCCTTATATTCCCTTTCACTATTATTTATATTCCCCAAATGAACGAGAACATATAATGTTTGTCCTTCTCCAATTGACTTACTTCACTCAGCATAACACCCTCCAGTTCCATCCACGTTGAAGCAAATGGTGGATATTTGTCGTTTCTAATGGCAGAGGAATATTCCATTCTATACATAAACCACATCTTCTTTATCCATTCATCTTTCGATGGACACCAGGGCTCCTTCCACAATTTGGCTATTGTGGACATTGCTGTTATAAACATCGGGGTGCAGGTGTCCCGGCGTTTCATTGCATGTGAATATTTGGGGTAAATCCCCAACAGTGCAATTGCTGGGTCGTAGGGCAGGTCTATTTTTAACTCTTTTAGGAACCTCCATACAGTTTTCCAGAGTGGCTGCATCAGTTCACATTCCCATCAACAGTGCAGGAGGGTTCCCTTTTCTCCGCATCCTCTCCAACATTTGTTGTTTCCTGCCTTGTTAATTTTCCCCATTCTCACTGGTGTGAGGTGGGATCTCATCGTGGTTTTAATTTGTATTTCCCTGATGGCAAGTGATGCAGAGCATTTTCTCATGTGTGTGTTGGCCATGTCTATGTCTTCCTCTGTGAGATTTCTCTTCATGTCTTTTGCCCATTTCATGATTGAATTGTTTGTTTCTTTGGTGTTGAGTTTAATAAGTTCTTTACAGATCTGGGAAACTAGCCCTTTATCTGATACGTCATTTGCAAATATCTTCTCCCATTCTGTAGGTTGTCTTTTAGTTTTGTTGACTGTATCCTTTGCTGTTCCAAAGCTTCTTATCTTGATGAAGTCCCAATACTTCATTTTTGCTTTTGTTTCTTTTGCCTTCGTGGATGTATCTTGCAAGAAGTTACTGTGGCCGAGTTCAAAAGGGTGTTGCCTGTGTTCTCCTCTAGGATTTTGATGGACTCTTGTCTCACATTTAGATCTTTCATCCATTTTGAGTTTATCTTTGTGTATGGTGGAAGAGAGTGGTCTAGTTTCATTCTTCTGCATGTGGATGTCCAATATTCCCAGCACCATTTATTGAAGAGACTGTTTTTTTTAAGAAATTTATTTTTTATTGGTGTTCAATTTATCAACATACAGAATAACACCCATTGCTCATCTCGTCAAGTGCCCCCCTCAGTGCCCGTCACCCATTCACCCCACCCCCCGCTTTCCTCTGCTTCCATCACCCCTAGTTCGTTTCCCAGAGTTAGGAGTCTTTATGTTCTGATTTTTGCTATTTATTATCCTTTCCTGCTTTTCAGGTTGAGGAGGCATTATACGTGTTCATTAGTGTTTTTCTTTCCTTCTGATATAAAATTCTTATTTTGTTCCCTACGAAGGAACTCGTGAAGAATAAGGCAAAATTAATTAAACTATTCTTAAAATGTCTTCACACTTGGATCCTGATTCATTTAAGTCAATTTTCAAATAAATCTTATTTATTAGAAAAAAAAGCAAAGATTTATAGGGAAATTGAGAAGATAGTACAGAGAATTCTCATGCACTCGCACTCAATTTCTCCAATTATTGATATCTTATATTAGTATGGTACAAATATTAGCTAATGAATAAATATTAAAATATTTGCATTAACCAAAGACCATACATTATTCAGAAATTCCTTAGTTTTTGCTGAGTTACCATCCCTCATATCACATTCCATTTGTCCTCATGTTTTCTTAGGCTCCTCTGGATTGTGACAGTTTTTCAGCCTTTCCTTGTTGTTGTTAAACTGGAACACTTTGAGAAGTAGAGTATTTTGTACAATTTTCCTCAGTTGGGACATGTCTGTTGTTTATCTCATGATTGAACTGTGATTGTGGATGATATACAGAGATATACTGCCATTTTTATTATATCATATAAAGGATAGATACTATCAACATGATTTATCAGTCTTGGTATGATTTGATCATCTTGCTGAGGTAGTGTTTGTCAGCTTTCTCCATAGTAAAGTGATTCTTTATTATTATTATTATTATTATTATTATTATTATTTATTATTTTATTTTAACTTTTTCTTAATATATTTTGTAGAAGGAAGTTACTATGTGTATTCCACACATAAGAGTGGGAAGCTATGCTCATCAACTTGAGGGTGGAATGTCTGCACAAATTGTTTGAAATTCTTCTACATGGGAGATTTCTCTTCCTTCTGGGTTTGTTTGTTTCTTTTTCAAAGATGTTATTTATTTATTTGAGAGAGACAGGAGAGAAAAAGCATGAGCGAGAGGGGCAGAGGGAGAGGGAGAAGCAGGTTTCCTGCTGAACAGGGAGCCTGCCTTGGGACCTGGATCATGATCTGAGCCTAAGGCAGAAGCTTAACTGACTGAGCCACCCAGGTGCCCCTCTCTTTCTTTCACAATTTTTAATATTAGTATAGATTCATGGATATTTATTTTTTACGCTTTGGGTTATAATCCAGCACTACTTATTTTGTTGCTTATATTGTCTCCTCTCTGGCCACGGGAGCTCTTTCAGTTGACACCTGTGTCCCTTTAACATATTTCCATCAGTATGGAGTCTTCTGTCTGTTCATAAATTTTTAAAAGACAAACTTTATGTAAATCTCATTTTTGATTGGCACATTGTTTCTCTCCCCGTCCCTATCTTTGCCTCCTTCCCTCTCTCTTCATTGTTTCATTTCTTTATTTATTATGATCTGAAAATAGGAAAGGACATAGGATCTCAAATTTTGCTATTTTAAGGTAAATCAATTCTCCTTGGTGCCTAGCCAGTGGTTCTCAAATGTTAGTGTGCAAAAGAATAACCTGGAGAGCTTGTTAATATGGCCAGCCAACATTTTAATTTTTTAAGTTAAAGGAAGGGGCAGCTTAGGATTCTGCATGTTAATCGGTACACTCAGAAATAATAATGGAGTTCTTTGAGGGCTTTGCTTTGAAAAGCAGCGAGCATGAGGGCAGATGGTTGTTCTGATACACATATTTATTATTTCTAGTGGCTTGGACCCATATACCCACCGCTTGTGATAAAAAGGGATATAGATTTGGGGATTTTCTATCGCCATAGGAAAGAACCCTAAAATACTCAGGATCTATGCTCAGAGTTAGTTTTATATTTTAGCATTTGAGTATATATAAGATCCCCCATCTTTTTGTGCTCAGTATAGAGTGTTTAGGACCCCACAGCAGCATTTTAGGTCTGAGAGGGAACTGAGGGATCATCAGCTCTGGTCCTCTCTTCTGAGGCACAGGAAAGACACTGAGAGTTCGGAGGATTGGAGTGTCCAATTCACATGCTTATTGGTGGTGGAGCTAGGTATGAAAAAGGTCTTCCTAGAGATTGTTGCATCAAGACAGACACCATTGAACATAACTCGTTTAGATAGGCTTTTGTGAAATACACAATTTTGGGTTACTCTTTCTGCTTTTATACTTTCATATAAAGGTACGACTGTGTGGGACACAGGAAATTTAACAAAAATCCCCTACCCCTGGACAAGCAGAGCAGGACTGATTCCATTTTGTGCTACACCTGCCACCTCCTGTATGACCCCCCACATAACCTGCTTATTGCTTAAGGCATGCCCCACCCTAGTCAAGCTCTGGGCACACCCTAATCGGAAATCGGCTCATAAATTGTAACCCTGCTTTGTGCCCGCCAAAACTGCGCACCGATTCTGACCAAAGTAATAGGCCAGCTCAAGTGGATACTACAGGGTAAGGTGTAATTCAATCGGCCACCTGCGTGTGGACCGACATGACTGTGCATCTTTCTGTGTATCCCATGGGCCACTGGCCCCTATAAAGCTGCTACGCCTGTTAGTCTCGGGGTCCAAGTCCCTGCTCCGCTGTGTCGGGTACACTTGGACCCAAGCTCGAGCTTGTAAATAAACCCTCGTGTGTTTGCATCGGTGTCGGCTTCTCGGTGGTTTCTCGGATTCGCAATCTTGGGCACAACAAAACTCTCCCTCTTTGCCGATGACATGATACTTGACGTAGAAAACCCAAAAGCCTCTGCCCCAAGATTGCTAGAACTCATACAACAATTTGGCAGCGTGGCAGGATACAAAATCAATGCCCAAAAATTAGTGGCATTTCTATACACTGAGACTGAAGAAACAGAAATTAAAGAGTCAATCCCATTTACAATTGCACCCAAAAGCATTAGATACCTAGGAATAAGCCTAACCAAAGAGGTAAAGGATCTATACCCTAAAAACTATAAAACACTTATGAAAGAAATTGAGGAAGACACAAAGAGATGGAAAAATATTCCATGCTCATGGATTGGCAGAATTAATATTGTGAAAATGTCAATGTTACCCAGGGCAATGTGCATGTTTAATGCAATCCCTATCAAAATACCATGGATGTTCTTCAGAGAGTTAGAACAAATTATTTTAAGAATTGTGTGGAATCAGAAAAGACCCCGAATAGCCAGGGGAATTTTAAAAAAGAAAACCATAGCTGGGGCCTCACAATGCCAGATTTCAGGTTGTACTACAAAGCTGTGGTTATCAAGACAGTGTGGTACTGGCACAAAACAGACACATAGATCAATGGAACAGAATAGAGAACCCAGAAGTGGAATCTGAACTTTATGGTCAACTAATATTTGATAAAGGAGGAAAGACTATCCACTGGAAGAAAGACAGCCTCTTCAATAAATGCTGCTGGGAAAATTGGACATCCACATGCAGAAGAATGAAACTAGACCACTCTGTTTCACCAAACACAAAGATAAACTCAAAATGGATGAAAGATCTAAATGTGAGACAAGAGTCCATCAAAATCCTAGAGGAGAACACAGGCAACACCCTTTTTGAACTTGGGCACAGTAACTTCTTGCAAGATACATCCACGAAGGCAAAAGAAACAAAAGCAAAAATGAAGTATTGGGACTTCATCAAGATAAGAAGCTTTGGAACAGCAAAGGATACAGTCAACAAAACTAAAAGACTACCTACAGAATGGGAGAAGATATTTGCAAATGACATATCAGATAAAGGGCTAGTTTCCCAGATCTGTAAAGAACTTATTAAACTCAACACCAAAGAAACAAACAATTCAATCATGAAATGGGCAAAAGACATGAAGAGAAATCTCACAGAGGAAGACATAGTCATGGCCAACACGCACATGAGAAAATGCTCTGCATCACTTGCCATCAGGGAAATACAAATCCAAACCACAATGAGATACCACCTCACACCAGTGAGAATGGGGAAAATTAACAAGGCAAGAAACCACAAATGTTGGAGAGGATGCGGTGAAAAGGGAACCCTCCTGCACTGTTGGTGGGAATGTGAACTGGTGCAGACACTCGAAAACTGTGTGGAGGTTCCTCAAGGAGTTAAAATTGGACCTGCCCTACGACACAGCAATTGCACTGTTGGGGATTTACCCCAAAGATACAGATGCAATGAAATGCCGAGATACCTGCACCCCGATGTTTGTAGCAGCAATATCCACAATAGCCAAATTGTGGAAAAAAGCCTCAGTGTCCATCGAAAGATGAATGGATAAAGAAGATGTGGTTTATGTATACAGTAGAATATTACTCAGTCATTACAAATGACAAATACCCACCATTTGCTTCAACGTGGATGGAACTGGAGGGTATTATGCTGAGTGAAATGAGTCAATTGGAGAAGGAGAAACATTATATGTTCTCATTCGTTTGGAGAATATAAATAATAGTGAAAGGGAATAGAAAGGAAGGGAGAAGAAATGGTTAGGAAATATCAGAAAGGGAGACAGAATTAAAGACTGTAACTCTGGGAAACGAACTAGGGGTGGTGGAAGGAGAGGAGGGCGGGGGTGGGGGTGAATGGGTGATGGGCACTCAGGGGGGCACTTGATGGGATGAGCACTGGGTGTTATTCTGTATGTTGGCAAATTGAACAACAAAAAATAATTTATTATTAAAAAAAATTCCATCTGCAGTCAGTGTGGAACTGAGAGGGACCGCATGTGAGCTCAACTCTCAGAAGGATGTTCCCCAGAGAGACTGCTTTCAACTACGTTCTCACATATGGAAGTTAGTATGTAGCTCCAATCTACGGGAGGAAGGAATTCCTCAGAAGTCGATGGACTGAGCTAAGAGACACTTGCCTTTCACAAAACTTGTGTCCCGCATCGAATGAAATCCTGTGGAAGACAACCGTACAGGCAGTCAGGATGGGGGAGCCACTGGCCAAAAGCTCAACTCTCAGAAGTGTGTATATCTTGGAGGTTGATGTCTGCTAGAAACTCATTTACAGAAGTCAGAACCTAGCACTACTCTAATTGAACAAAGCCATTGGCAATCGTTGCATTGAACGCAGATACACGTGAGTACAGGCCTGACACTTCCACATGTTTTTCACACAACCTCTTCCGGCATGTTACATAAGGATGTTAGGAGTTATGTCTACAGACAGTCAGGATGCGGGAGGGCCCTGCCCTGAGCTCAGCACTCACGAGGAAGCATGCCTAGAAGCCAGCTTTCATCTGGCTGCGTTCGTATTGTAGTGAGAAGAGAGCGGCAATCTCAGTCAGGAGGTTCCATGAATACCGCACTACTGCACCTGGAGACACACCTTCCAAGCCTGCAATTTTCCACTTGCATCGCACGAGCTTCTGACAAACATCTCTAGTGAGGATGTTCGAAACTTCATCTGCAAGCAGTGTAGAACTGTGAGGAACTGTGTGTGAGCTCACCTCTCAGAAGGAAGTTCCCTTGGACACTGCATTCCACTCGCTTCTCACGTATGGAAGTTAGTATGTAGCGCCGATAATGACAGGAATTCCTCGAAAATCGCTGGATTGAGCTTAGAGACAGTAGTCTTGTGGGTCTTCACCTTCCACTTACCTCTCACACTACTTCTGTCACGCATCGAACCTAGGCCTCTTAGGAGCGAAGACATGCATTCAGGATGTGGCAGGTACCGGCTATAAGCTCAACTCTCAGAAGTGCGTTTGCCTTGGGGCAGATGTCTGCTTGCCACTCATTTATGGGAGTTAGAACGTAGCTACACTCTAATTGAACAAGGCTGTTGGAAATCGCTGTATTGGACTCAGATACATGTGAGTACAGGCCTAACACTTCCACATGCTTTTCACACAACCTCTTCCAGCACCTCACTTAAGGATGATAGGAGCTATGTCTACAGGCAGTCAGGATGCAGGAGGGTCCTGCCCTGAGCTCAGCTCTCACAAGGAAGCATCCCTAGAAGCCAGCTTTCAACTAGCTGCATTCTTATGACTGTGGTGTCCTTCTAACCTAACCTATACTTGGTCACTCCAGTCCCCAACTGGGCCTCAGCTGGACCTGGTGCCTCTGGTACTTAGCTTGGCCTCACTTGGACCAGGTGACTGTGTTCCCACCTGGGCCTCAACTGGTCTTATGACATTAGTCCCTACCTGGGCCTCACCCAGACCAGGTGACTCTGTTCCACCTGGGCCTCACCTGGACCTGGTGAATCTGGTCCCCTCCTGGGTATGAACTGGCCCTCCCTGGTGACTCTGGTCCTCATGTGCGCCTCACCTGAACCTGGTGACTCTTGTACCCACCTGGGCATCATCGGGATATGGTTACTCTATTTCCCAAGTGAGACTCTGGAACATTTAACTTTGGTCCTCACCTGGGCCTCACCTGGACCTGGTGACTCTGGTTCCCACATGAATCTCACCTGGACCTGCTGTCCCTGCTGTTCTTCTACCCTCACCTGTACCTGGTGACTCCAGTCCCCCCCACCCCAGGCCTCACCTTGATTTGGTGACTCTGGTCCTCAGCTTGGTTTCACCTGGATCTGGTGACTGTGGTACCCACCTGGGCCTCACTTGGACCTGGTGACTCTGATCCCCATCTGGGCCTCACCTGGCCCTGTTGACTCTGGTCCTCAACTGGGTATAATTGGGACCCGGTTACTGTGTTCCACAACTGGGCCTCACCTGAACCAGGTGACTCTGGTCCCCCTCTGGGTCTCACCCTGACCTGGTGACTGTGAACCCCACTTTGGCCTGATTTGGACCTGCTGACTCTGGTTGCCACCTGCGCCTCACCTCGAACTGTTGACTCTGGTTCTTTCAAGGGCCTCCCCTGTACCTGGTGATTCTAGTCCCCACCTGGGCCTCACCTGGACGTGGTGACTGTTGTCACCACGTGGGACTCACCTGGACCTGGTTACTGTGTTCCACACCTGGGCCTCACATAGATCTGGTGACCATGGTCCCCAGCCAGCCTCACACGGACCTGTTGCCTCTGGTCCCGACCTGGGCCTCACGTGTACCTGGTAACTCTGGTCCTCACCTGGGCCTCATCTGGACCTGGTGACTCTGGTCCTCACCTGGGCCTCACCTGGATCTGGTGACTCTGGTCCTCAGTTTGGCCTCACCTGGACCTGGTGACTCTCGTCCCCACTTTGACCTAACTCAGACCTGGTGAATCTCGTCCCCACCTAGGCCTCACCCAGACCTGGTGACTCTTGTCCCCAGCTATGCCTCAACTCAACCTGATGAATCTGGTCCTCACGTGGGCCTCACATGGACCTGGGACTCAGCTGGATAGAGTGGCTCTGGTTCCCACATGGGGCTCACCTGATCCTGGTGACTGTGGTCTCCTTCTATGCCTCACCGGGACCTGGTGACTCTGATCCCCATCTGGGCCTCGCATGACCCTAGTGACTCTGGTCCTCGCCTAGGCATCATTGGGACCTGGATACTCTATTCCACACCTGGGCCTCACTTTGACCGGGGACCTCTGGTCCCACTATGGGCCTCACCCTTAACTGGTTACTCTGGTCCCCCTGGTCGTGACCTGGCAAGGGACTCTGGTCCTCCTCTGGGCCTCACCCTAACCTGGTGACTCTGGTCCCCACCTGGGCTTCACTTGGACCTGGTGAATCTGGTCCTTACCTGATCCTCACACAGACCTGGTGATTCTGGTCATCACCTGGGTCTCACTTGGGCTTGGTGAATCTTGTTGCCACCTGGGCCTCACCTGGACCTCGTGACCGTAGTCCGCACCTGGGCCTCACCTGGATCTGGGTCTCCGGCTCCCATATGGGGCTCTCCTGGACCTGGTTCCTGTGGTCTCCTTCTTGTCCTCACCTGGAACTCGTGACTCTGATCCACATTTGGGCCTCACCTGGACCTGGTGACTCTGGTCCTTACCTGGGCATCATTGGGACCTGGTTACTCTCTTCTATACCTGGGACTCACCTGGACCTGGTGACTCTGGTCTCCCTCTGGACCTCACCCTGACCTGGTGACTGTGGTCCCACCTGGGCCTCACCTGGACCAGGTGACTGGTTCCCACATGGACCTCACCTGGACCTGGTGAATCTGGTCCTCACATGGGCAACATGGGACCTGGTTACTCAGTTCGACATCGGGGCCTAGTGACTCTAGTCCCCCTCTGGGCCTCACCCTGATGTGGTGACTCTGGTCCCCACGTGGATGTCACCTGGACCGGCTGACTCTGGTCCCCCTCTGGGCCTCACCCGGAGGTGGGGACTCTGGGCCTCAGCTAGGCCTCAACTGGACCTGGTGAATCTGCTCCCCACTTGGGCTTCGTCTGGACCTTGTGACTCTGGTCCCACCTGGGCATCATTGGGACATGGTTACTCTGTTCCCCACCTGGGACTCACCTGTACCTGATAACTTTGATCCACACTTGGCCTCACCTGGCCCTGATGACTGGGCCCCACCTGGGCCTCAATCTGGACCTGGTGACTCTCATTCCCACATGAACCACACCTGGACCTGGTGACTCTGGTGTCCTTCTAGCCTCACATTTACCTGGTGACTCCGGTCCCCACCAGGGCCTCACCTGGATCTGGTGACTCTGGCCTGCAGGTTGGCCTCACCTGGACCTGGTGAGTGTGGTTACCACCTGGGCCTCACCCGTACCTGGTGACTCAGGTCCCCACGTGGGCCTCACTTGGACCTGGTGAATCTGGTCCTTACCTGGTCCTCACCTGGACCGGGTGACTCTGGTCACCACCTGGGCCTCACCTGGACCTGGTGAATCTGGTCCTCATCTGGGCCTCACCCAGTCCTGGTGACTTTAGTCCCCACCTGGGCCTCACCTGGACCTGATTGCTGTGGTCTCCTTCTTGGCCTCACCTGGAACTGGTGACTCTGATCCTATCTGGGCCTCACCCAGACCTGGTGACTCTGGTCCTCACCTAGGCATCATTGGGACCTGGTTACTCTGTTCCACACCTGAGCCTCACCTGGACATGATGACCCTGGAACCCTCTGGGCCTCACCCTGACCTGGTGACTCTGGTCCCCATCTGGATGTCACCTGGACCAGGTGATTCTGGTATCCCTCTGGGCCTCAACCAGACCTGGTGACTCTGGTCCTCAACTGGGCCTCACCTGGACCTAGTGAATATGCTCCCCACCTGGCCTCATCTGGACCTGGTGACTCTGGTCCCTACCTCGGCCTCATCAGGACATGGTTACTCTATTCCCCACTGGGACTCACCTGGACCTCGTAACTCTGGTCCTCACTTTGGCCTCTTCTGTACCTGGTGACTATGGCCCCACCTGGGCCTCACCTGGACCTGGTGTTACACTGTTCCGTAACAGGGACCCACCTGGACCTGTTAACTCTGGTCTTCACCTGGGCCACACCTGGACATGGTGACACTGGTTCCCACCTGGGTCTCACCGGGACCTGGTGAGTCTGGGCCCACCTGGGCCTCACCTGTAACTGGTGACTCTCGTTCCCACATGGACCTCATGTGGACCTGGTGGCTGTAGTGTTTCTAGCTTCTCATGTACCTGGTGACTCTGGTCCCCACCAGGGCCTCACCTGGACCTGGTGATTGTGGTTGCCACCTGCGCCTCACCTGGACCTGGTGATTCTGGTCCCCACCGGAGCCTCACCCATACCTGGTGACTTAGGTCCCCACGTGGGCCTCACTTGGACCTGGTGAACCTGGTCCTTACCTGGTCCTCACCCAGACCTGGTGACTCTGGTCACCATCTGTGCCTCACCTGGCCCCAGTGACTCTGGTCCCCACCTGGACCTGGTGACTGTGGTCCCCACCTGGGCCTCACCTGGACCTGATGACTCTGATCCCCACCTGGGCCTCACCTGTGTCTTACCGGGACCTGGTGACTCTGGTCCTCAGCTTGGCCTCACCTGGATCTGGTAACTGGTCCCCACCTGGGCCTTACCTGGACCTGGTGTCTCTGGTACCTATCTAGGCATCATCAGGACAGGGTTTCTCTGTTCCCCACCTGGGACACACCTGGATCTGTTAACTTTGGTCCTCACCTGGCCTCACATGTACCTGGTGACTCTGGTTCCCACATGGACCTCACCTGGACCTTGTGTCTCTCGTTTCCTTCTAGGCTCATCTGTACCTGGTGACTCCGGTCCCCACCTGGGCCTCACCTGGGCCAGGGGATTCTTGTCCCCTCCTGGGCCTCACCTGGACCGGGTGACTCTGGTTTGCACATGAACCTCACCTGGAGCTGGTACCTGTGGTGTCCTTCTGGCCTCACCTGGACATGGTGACTCTGGTCCCCATCTGGGCCTCACCTGGCCCTGGGGACACTGGTCCTCAGCTTGGCCTCACCTGGACCTGCTGAGTGTGGTTGCCACCTGGGTCTCACCTGGACCTGGTGACTCTGGTCCCCACCGGGGCCTGACCCGGACCTGGCGAATCTGGTCCTTACCTGTTCCTTACCCAGACCTGGTGACTGGTCATCACCTGGGCCTCACCTGGTCTTGGTGAATCTGGCCCCCACCTGGGCTTCACCTGGACCTGGTGACTGTGGTCCCCACCTGGGCTCAAATGGACCTGGTGGCTCTGGTTCCCACATGGGGCTCACCTGGACCTGGGTCCTGTGGTCTCTTTCTAGGCCTCACCTGGACCTGGTGACTCTGATCCTTATCTCGGCCTCATCTGTACCTGGTGACTCTGGTGTCCTCTTGTGCCTCAGCTGGACCTGTTGACTCTTGTCCTCAGTTTTGCCTTACCTGGACCTGGAGACTGTGTCCCCACCTGGGCCTCACCCAGACCTTGTGACTTTGGTCCCCACCTGGGCCTTACCTGGAGTTGGTGAATCTGGTCCCCACCTGGGATTCATCTGGACCTGGTGAATCTGGTTGCCACCTGGGCCTCACCTGGACCTGGTGCCTCTGGGCTCCACCTGGGCCTCAACCTGGACCTGGTCTTTTTGGTCCCCACCTGAGCCTCATCTGGTCCTGGTGGCTCTGGGTCCCACATGGGGCTCACCTGTACCTGCTGACTGTGGTCCTCACGTGGTCCTCACCCAGACCTGGTGACTGGTATGTGAGGAGTCTGCTCCAGATTCCCCCTCTCCCTCCACCCCTCCCCACTGCACCCTCTCTCAAGTAAATCTTCTGAAAATTCACATCAAGACATGTGAGCATCTTTATCCCCTCTTCAGAGGTGCCTTCATATGTGTAATGACCATTTTAATGCCTTTCATTGACCCACCGTGAGTCCCATCAGAAACCCCTTTTCTTTGATATTATTGAAGTACAGTCAACACACAATGTTACAGTAGTTTCAGGGCTACGACCTAGTGATTTGATAATTCTGTGCATACTCAGATCTCCCCACGAGAAGTGTCATCACCATCTGTCCCCATACAAAGTTGTCACAATAGTACTGACTCTATTGCCTAGGCTGTACTTTCTAAATATCTGTGAATTATTTATTTGAGAACCAGATGCTTATAGCTCTTAATATGCTTCGTCTATTTTGCCCATCTCCCACCGGCTTCCCCTCTGGCTATCAGTCACCATGATCCATCACATTAACAAGAGAAAGGACATGGGCAGCCCGGGGGGGGGGCTCAGCGGTTTAGCGCCTGCCTTTGGCCCAGGGCGTGATCCTGGATTCCTAGGATTGAGTCACACGTCGGGTTCCCTACATGGAGCCTGCTTCTCCCTCTATGTCTCTGACTGTGTCTCTGCATCTCTCTCGCTCTCTCTTGCTCTCTCGCTCTCTGTCTCTCATGGGTAAATAAATAAAATCTTAAAAACAAAAACAAGAGAAAGGACAAAGGCATACGATCCTCTCAAGTGTTGCATAAAAAGCATTTAACAAAATACAACATAAAAAGAATAGCGGGTTTTTAAATTTTTTTTTTTTTTTTTGGCATTGTGGGTTTTGAGGAAACGTATATCAGCAGAATAAAGGCCATGTAGGAAGGCCCGCAGCTGTCATCATCCTCACGGGTGAAATCTTGAAATCATCTCCCCTAAGAGCAGGAACAAGCCAAGGAAGTCCCCTCTCAGCACTGGAAGTCCTACCGTAGTCAACAGACAGGAAACAGAAAAGGTTCCACACCTGTAAGGGGGACATCAAACTGTCCCTATTTGCTGAAGATGTGGCATTAGAAACAGGAAACCCGAGAGACTCCACCAAAAACTGTCAGAACTAATGAGTAAATTCAGTAAAGTTGTGGGACAACAAATGAACAGAGATCAGTAGCCTTGCTGTGTCCCGACAATGAGCACTCAGAAAGGAAATTAAGGACACGACTCCTTATCAGGAGCATCCAAAAGAACAAAATAATTAGACTGAACCAAGAGAGTGCAAGATTTGTACACTGAAAATTACAAGACTTTGAGGGGACATCCTGGGCTCGTGGGGTTGGAGCCTTCATCTTGTTAAAATGTCCACAGTTCCAGAAGCCACCCGCAGTTCCAATGTCATTCCTATCAAAATCATGGTGGCCGATTTTCCAAATAGAAAAAGCACTCATAACATTCGTCCGCCCCCACAAATGACCCTGGACAGCAAATCAGTATAGGAGAAGCGGGACAGAGCAGGACGCAGCACTCTCCTATTTCAAACGATGTCACAGAGACACAGGATAAAGCAGTGTGCTTCTCGGGCCCCCGGCTGGCTCCGTTGGTTAAGCATCCGACTCCTGACTTCACCCTTGGTCTTGATCTCGGGGTCATGAATTCTAGCCCTGTGCTGAACTGTGGACGAGGCATGGAGCCTACTTAAACAAACCAAACCCACAGGAGTGTGGTTCTGGCATAAGCTGAAGGAGCAGAATAGAGAGCCTGGAAGAAATGCACTCCGATACCGTCAACTGATTTTTAACTTAATTTAATTTAAACCCAATTAATTAAGAGTATAGTGTATTATACTTTCAGAGGTAGAATTCAGGGATTCACCAGTTGGAGATAAAACCAGGGCTCATGACATCACGTGCCCTCCTTCATGCCCATCTACCAGTTACCCTGTCCCTCCACTCCCCTCCCCTCCAGCGACCCTCAGTTGTTTCCTGTGATTGAGTCTTTTTTTCCTCCATCTCTGTTTGCATCTTATTTGTTTTTCCTTCCCTTCACAGATGCCCATCTGCTTTGCTTCTTTAATTTCACCTATGAATGCAACCATACGGTAATTTTCTTTCCTGACTGACTATTTCACTTAACATGATCCATCTAGTTCTATCCATGTCATTGCAAATGGCAAGATTTCCTTCTCTTTGAGAGCTGAGTAACATTCCTATCATCTATCTATCTATCTATCTATCTATCTATCTATCTATCTATCAATCATCTATGACCATCATCTATCTCCCATCCTCTTTATCCATCATCTGCCCGAGGGCACCAAGGATCCTCCCACAGTGTGGCTACTGTGGACCCAGCTGCTATGGATATTGGGGTGCAGGTGTCCCTGAGTCTCACTGCATCTGTATCTTCGGAGTGTGCTCCAGGCCGTGCACCTGCCGACCACAGGGTGGCTCTATTTGTAACTTCCTGAGGAGCCTCCACACTGTTTCCAGGGCAGTTGCACCAGCCCGCGGTCCCACCCCACAGTGGAAGAGGGTTGAGTGAGTTTTGCAGGACGTGGTAAAAGTCTGCTCCACATTTCATTTCGCGTCCTGTGGGCTCCATTCATTGTACTTAAGTATTTCTGGGGAAGCCGGGTGTTGGGCTCCTTTCAGTGAGACGTTTCCGAAGCTCACAGGCCTCAGCTGGAGCCTGGAAGGAGGCAGGTGGGGCCCCGGGCTCGGGGACTCTGCCTCCTGCATGGCTTCCTGCAGTGCCTGAACGTCCCGCAGGGGGCACCCGAGCCCAGGCCCCACCCAGGGGGCGCGCATGCGCTGTATGCCTCGTCCGCCTGCACTAACAGGAGCCCACCTGTGCTGGGGAGGTCTGAGGAGGACGTGGGGCCGTGTCCACGCTGATGAGCCCCAGCCTCCTCAGGACCCGCGGTGAGGCTTCAGGGGGACATTGGGCCGCATCCACGCTGACAGGAGCCCCTGTGCCGCCTCAGGACCCACAGGGAGGCTTCAGGAAGATGTGGCCCACATCAACTCTGGCAGGAGCTCCGGGGCCCCTCAAGACCCAAGTTGAGGCTTCTGGAAGATGGGGCCATATCCACGGTGACAGGAGCCCCGGCCTCCTCAGAACCCGCGGTTTTGCTTCGGGAGGACGTGGGGCCACGTCCACACAAAAGGACGCTGACCTCCTCAGGACACCCGGTTGTAGACTTCGGGAATTATGGGGATATGCTATGCGGACAGAAGACCCCCCAGCCTTGTCTGTGGATGTGGGGACTGCACCACACTGACAGGAGTCTCCGGCCTCCTCAGCACCCACTGTGAAGGTTTGGAAGATTTGGGGCCGTGTCCAGGCTGACAGGAGCCCCAGCCTCCTCAGGTCTTATGGTGAGGCTTGAGAAAAATGTGGGGCCACGCCAACACTGATAGGACCCCCGTCCTCCTCAGGACCTGCACTTTGGCTTCAGGACATATGGGGCTGCATCTATGTCTCCACATCTGGAGAGATGTGGCTCTGAGAAAAGGTGCACTAAGAAACATTGTCACAGTTTCAGTATTCCCTCCCCACGATTTGTGAGACCCAATAACTTCCAAACTCCTTTTTTCCTCCTTTTTGTTTTGGATGGCAATGCTGCTCTGTGACTTACCTACACAATCAATGAGTGAGTAAGTATCACAACAGTTCAACTCTGTGGAGAGAACCCAAGGGTCTGCCGGGAAGTATGAAGGAGAACTGTGGACTTGCTTGTTTTGCTTTCAGAAATCAGCACTAAGGATCCTGATAGGAAGTTTCAAAAGACTGCAGGTAGTACTCTGGGGACATAGATCGAAACCCGGTGGGGACGGAGCCTGTCTCTGTGCCTGCCATATAGAAGGCGTATAGACGTCATTTTGGAATGAATGGGTGTTGAATAAATAGGAGAATCTGTGTATGCTGGGTCTGTTTCAGGTCACTGATTCATACTTAGGGAGAGACATTAATCCAGGGAATGGTTCTCTGACAAGTCCTGGGAAAATGTATCCTAAGTTATTTTTTAAAGATTTATTTATTTATTCATTCAGAGAGAGAGAGAGAGAGAGGCAGAGACACAGGCAGAGGGAGAAGCAGGGCTCCATGCAGGAAGCCCGATGTGGGACTCGATCCCCGTCTCCAGGATCACACCCCGGGCTGCAGTCGGTGCTAAACCGCGGGCCACCAGGGCTACCCCCCCCTTTTTTTTTAAGATTTATTTAATATCCTAAGTTATTTGAAAAGGAAGTAGTAAGATAGATAAGGAGTTCAGAATTGAGAAAATATTAAATCGTTTGAGGAAAGTAAAGATGTTGATCACGGAAGTGGGTTTCTTGCAATTTACTCACTTATAGCTTGTATATTCTGAACAGAAAAAAAGAAAGGGAAGGAACCGCATGTGCTTGAGGTCATCAATTTCATCTGTAAAAAGGAAATAATACCGCCTGTCCCCATAACACTGTTGTGAGGACTAGAAGTGATGGCTGTGATGTAAAGAGTTGCTAGGTCCAGTCACCATAAAATGTAAAACATTTATTAATATAGCTACCAATGTAGCTGCAATATACTTTTATTTTTTTATTTATTTATTTATTTATTTATTTATTTATTTATTTATTTATGAGAGAGAGAGAGAGAGGCAAAGACACAGACATGCGGGGAGCCTGACATGGGACTCCATCCTGCGTCTCCAGCATCACACACCGGGCTGAAGGCAGCGCTAAATCGCTGAGCCACCGGGGCTGCCCTGCAATATACTTTTAAAAGTATATTTTAATTATTCATTCATGAGAGAGAGAGAGAGAGGCAGAGACACAGGCAGATGGAGAGGCAGGCTCCATGCAGGGAGCCCGAAGTGGGACTCCATCCTGGGTCTCCAGGATCACGTCCTGGGAAGAAGGCAGTGCTAAACGGCTGAGCCTTCCAGGCTGCCCTTTTTCAAGTCTTCTTAAAACACACAATTTGACTTCTTTCCAGTGAAGTTTTATGTGAGTTGGTGTACCTATCAATTAAAAGCTGTGGGGTATGGATCCCAGGCTGCCCCTAAGGTGCATGTTCAGAGCCCTTCCAACTCCTCCAAGTGCAGCCTGGAAACCGCCGAGCTGGTCTGAGGCCACATCCACAGCTGTGGGAACCAAGTGCCAGAGGCAGTCACGATTTCTGGACCAGAAACCCAGTTCTCTCCTGAAGCATCTGAGTCAGGGAATTGGTTTTACTCAGGGCAGGGTGAAAAAACCTCACACGATCAGGATTTCTCTGATCCCAAGAAAAATGCTTAGCATTTTTTTGTTGGTTTCTTTTTTCTCATGTTACTTGACTGTTTCTCTTGTCACATTGCCTTACTTCCTTTGGGAATTAGTTTTGGAAAGAAATCACTCACATAATGAAAATGATCTAGAAACTCAGGTTAACAAAATTTTCTAGCCAGTGTGGATATGTGTGATTCACAGTTGCTTTAAGCTGACAGAAGTTTGTTTGCACAAATTAATAACAATTTTAATAAACGGACTTTACTGTTCACTGCTAAAAATATTCCTGTCAGAGGGGCAAGATGGCCGAAGAGTAGGGTCCCCAAGTCACCTGTCCCCACCAAATTACCTAGCTAACTTTCAAATCATCCTGAAAACCTATGAAATTGGCCTGAGATTTAAAGAGAGAACAGCTAGAGTTCGCATTTCTATCAAGGTGGTTCCCACCTGGGCCTCACTTGGACCTGGTGACTGTGGTTCCCACCTGGGCCTCAGCCAGACCTGGTGACTCTAGTCCCCAACTGGGCCTCACCTAGGCCAAGTGACTCTGGTCCCCATCTGGGCCTCATGTGGACCTGGCGACTGTGGTCTCCACCTTGATCTCACCTGGACCTGGTGACTCCGGTCCCCACCTGGGCCTCACCTGGACATGGGAGCTGTGAACTTCATCTGGACCTGGTGACTGTGGTCCCCACCTGGGCCTCACTGTACCTGGTGACTGGGCTCCTCAGCTACCAATGACTAGGATCCAGGATGGACCCTTAGTTGCTACTGATACTGGGACCATCCCTAGGGTCTCACTTGTTCCTGGTCACTATGGTCCTTGTCTGGGCTGACCTGGCTCATCCTTGGCTCTGATCCTCTCCTGGGCCTCCCCTGCTCTTGCAGGTATGGTCCCCCCTCTCGTGGGTGTATAGTGTCTATGGTCCCTTCTGGGCCTCACCTGATGGTACTGGGCCATGATATTGGCCCTTTGCAAGGCCAGCAGGGTCTCCGAGTCCTCCTGCATGGTGCTGGAATCCAAACACATCCAAGAATGATGGCGCATGAGAACCTTCCAAGGACACATGCGTCAGGGTGCTCCCCGAGGGCAGGTCCCCCGCCCTCTGACCGGAGCCGGAGACAACCCCATAGCCCTGAGGGGCACAGGCTGGGCTGGAACATCACACACGGGCCCTCACTGCCTGTCTGTCGCTCGCCCACCTACAGTCCACCTTCCCAGCCACTGTCCCAGAACACGCCATCATGCTGGGATCAGAGCGCTCCCACCCCGGTATCAGGAGCACATGGGCGGGGGACCCAGGAGGCTCCGGGGAACTGCCGATCTGATGCTCGGGGTGATGTCTCCCAGCCCGGGGGAGATCGAAGGTTTCTCTTAGATTCCACAAGCACAACAAACAAGGGGAGAAAGCAACGGACTGGACTTCATCAAAATTAAAACCTGATGCCAGCAAGAGTGCGACCAAACTCCCCACCCTGAGGGCAACGATGTGAGAATGTCCTGAGGGGGGTTTGGGGGGAGCACGAGGGACTCCACGTTCCAGTGTGTGAAGACCAAGCCTGTTCACTGGCCAGGGGGACCCAGCAGGCCCTGACCGTTCTTCTCTGACCACAGGGTTGGGCGGGGAGGTGTCATCCCTGTCGGGGTCCATGCATCTAGGATGGGCTAGAAAGGTCATGAATTGGGTCTCCCTGCACAGCACGGGGCTTACAGGGGAGCGGGGGTCCTGGGGGAGCTTCCGAACTCCAACTGCAGCCTCCTTCCCTGGACAGGGCCTTAGGGGGCCGCCCTCACCCTGTGGGGCTGTGGAAGGGCTGCAGGAGCTGCTCGCAGTCATCACATTGGGGTCGGGGTGTTTTGGACCCCAGCCCGGGAGGCCAGCGCCCCCACCTGGATTCACAGGCCCCAGAGTGGCCCGCGGGGAGCAGGCATCAGCGGCCACTCACCTGTGACCTGTTGCTGTGTGAGCGCCTCCTCTTTATGCACCGGGGTACTGGGGAGGGTGGGAGAGTTGGGGAACTGGGGAGAGTGGGAGTTCTGGGGTATTGGGGAGAGTGGGAGAGTTGGGGAACTTGGGAGAGTGGGAGTTCTGGGGTACTGGGGAGAGTGGGAGTACTGGGGTATTGGGGAGAGTGGGAGTACTGAGCTACTGGGGAGAGCGGGAGAGTCGGGTCACTGTGAGCCAGATCCGGAGCACGAGGGTTTCCGAAGGTCTGCAGATGCACAGTGAGCGCCAGGCAGCAGTGGAACCCGGGAGCGGCACAGTTCCGCCCACAGTGGGGTCCCGCATCATGACTATGGGCAGGCGGGGTCCAATCAGCACTTAGCCCTTCACCCTGAAGGCTGAGGGTCCCGGGGGAGGGTCCTGTCCCTACGCCAGGTGGGAAGGGGATGCAGACACCTTCCCACATCCTCAGTTCCCATCCTCGGGCCCTGCAGGCCTTCCACCCTTCTAGGCAGACTGGGGGTCACAGACATCCCCCCGAGCCCCAGAGTTCACAGCATGGGGTTGCACTTAAGAACATTTGAGGGGCTCCTGGGTGGTTCAGTCGGTTCCATGTCGACTCTTTAGTTTGGCTCAGGTCAGGATCTCGAGGTTGTGGCGTGGAGCCTCGCGTGGGGCTTGGGCTCCGGTGGGTGAGGAGTCCGCTCCAGGTTCCCCCTCTCCCTCCGCCCCTCCCCACTGCACCCTCTCTCAAGTAAATCTTCTAAAAATTAACATGAAGACACGTGAGCATCTTTATCTCCTCTGCAGAGGTGTCTTCGTGTGTGTAACGACCGTGTAAATGCCTTTCACGGACCCACCGGGAGTCCTACCAGAAACCCCTTTCCTTGATATTTATTGAAGTACAGTCGACACACAATGTGACAGTAGTTTTAGGGCTACAACTAGTGACTTGACAATTCTGTGCCTTAGCTCCCCCCACGAGAAGTGGCGTCACCGTCTGTCCCCGTACAAAGTTGTCACAACAGTACTGACTCTATTCCCTAGGCTGTACTTTCTAAATTTCTGTGACTTGTTTATTTGAGAACCAGACGCTTATAGCTGTTACTATTGTTCATCTATGTTGCCCATGTCCTACCCACGGCCCCTCTGTCCATCAGTCAGCAGGATCCATCACATTAACCAGAGAAAGGACATGGGGCAGCCCAGGTGGTTCAGCAGTTTAGCGCCTGCCTTCGGCCCTGGGCGTGATCCTGGAGTCCTGGGATCGAGTCCCACGTCGGGTTCCCTACATGGAGCCGCCTTCTCCCTCTGCCTGTGTCTCTGCCTCTCTCTCTCTCTCTGCCTCTCAAGGATATGTAAATAAAATCTTTTTTTAAAAGAAACACAAGAGAAAGGACAAAAAGCATACGATCCTCTCAAGAGTTGCAGAAAAAGCATTTGACAAAATACAACATCAAAAGCATAGTGGGTTTTGAGGAAATGTCTATCAACAGAATAAAGGCCGCTAGGAAGGCCCGCAGCTGACGTCATCCTCAAGGGTGAAAACCTGAAATCGTCTCCCCTGAGCAGGAACAAGCCAAGGAGGTCCCCTCTCAGCGCTGGAAGTCCTAATGTAGTCAACAGACAGGAAACAGCAAAGGTTCCACACCTGGAAGGGGGACGTCACACTGTCCCTATTTGCTGAAGATGCGGTACTAGAAACAGGAAACCCGAGAGCCTCCACCAAAACCTGTTAGAACTAAGGAGTGAGTTCAGTAAAGTCACGGAACACAAACTGACCCTACAGAGCTCAGTAGCCTTGCTGTGTCCCGACAATGAGCACTCAGGAAGGAAATGAAGGACGTGACTCCCTTCTCAGGAGCATCACAGAGAATAAATAATGAGATGGAACCAAAGGAGCACAAGACTTGTGCACTGAGCCATACCAGGCTCTGAGAGGCCGTCCTGGGCTCGTGGGGTGGGAGCCTCATCTTGTGAAAATGTCCGCAGTTCCTGAAGCCACCCTCAGTTTCAATGTCATTCCTATCAAAATCATGGTGGCAGATCTTAGAAATAGGGAAAAAAACTCATAACATCCATCCGCCCCCACAAATGACCCCGGACAGCAAATCAGTATTGGAGAAGCAAGACAGAGCGGGACGTAGCACTTTCCTATTTCAAACGATGTCACAGAGACACAGAATAAAGCAGTGTGGTTCTCAGGCCCCCGGCTGGCTCTGTCGGTTAAGCATCCGACTCCTGACCTCACCTCCAGTCCTGATCTCGGGGTCGTGAGTTCTAGCCTTGGGCTGGGCCATGGACGAGACGTGGCGCCTAGTTAAACAAACCAGACCCACGGGGGGTGGTCCTGGCATAAGCTGAAGGAGCAGAACAGAGAGTCCAGAAGGAAATATGCTCTGATACAACTGATTTTTTTTAACTTAATTTAATTTAAACCCAATTAATTAACATATAGTGTATTATAGTTTCAGAGGAAGAATTCAGGGATTCACCAGTTGGAGATAACAGCAGTGCTCGTGACATCACGTGCCCTCCTTCATGCCAGTCCCCTGTTATCCCCTCTCCCACCCCTCCCCTCCAGCGACCCTCAGTTTGTTTCCTATGATTAAGAGTCTGTATTTCCTGCATCTGTTTTCATCTTATTTGTTTTTCCTTCCCTTCACAGATGTTCATCTGCTTTGCTTCTTTAATTCCACCTATGAATGACACCACACGGTCATTCTCTTTCCCGACTGACTTATTACACTTAACATGATCCCTCTGGTTCTATCCACGTCACTGCAAATGGCAAGATTTCCTTCTCTTTGAGAGCTGAGTAACATTCCTCTCTCGATGACCATCATCTATCTCCCATCCTCTTTATCCATCATCTGCCCGAGGGCACCGAGGATCCTCCCACAGTGTGGCTACCGTGGACCCGGCTGCTGTGGACATTGGGTTGCATGTGTCCCGAGTCTCACTGCATCTGTATCTTCGGAGTGAGCTCCAGGCCGTGCACCTGCCAGTCGCAGGGCGGCTCTATTTGTAACTTCCTGAGGAGCCTCCACACTATTTCCAGGGCGGCTGCACCAGCCCGCGGTCCCGCCCACAGTGGAAGAGGGTTGAGTGAGTTTTGCAGGACGTGGTAAAAGTCTGGTCCACATTTCATTTCGCGTCCTGTGGGCTCCAATTCCTTGTCTTTAAGAATTTCTGGGGAAGCCAGGTGTTGGGCTCCGTTTCAGTGAGACGTTTCTGAAGCTCACAGGCCTCAGCTGGAGCCTGGAAGGAGGCAGGTGCGGCCCGGGGCTCGGGGACTCTGCCTCCTGCAAGGCCTCCTGCAGCGTCTGAGCATCCCGCAGGGGGCGCCCGAGCCCAGGCCCCGCCCAGGGGGCGCGCATGCGCAGTAGGCCACGTCCGCCTGCACTAACAGGAGCCCGCCTGTGCTGGGGAGGCCTGAGGAGGACGTGGGGCCGTGTCCACGCTGACAGGAGCCCCGGTCTCCTCAGGACCCGCAGTGAGGCTTCAGGAAGATGTGGGCCCTCATCCACACTGACAGGAGCCCCTGGGCCGCCTCAGGACCCGCGGGGAGGCTTCAGGAAGATGTGGCGCCGCGTCCACTCTGGCAGGAGCTCCCAGGCCCCTCAGGACATAAGTTGAGGCTTCTGGAAGCTGGAGGCCACATCCACGGTGACAGGAGCCCCGGCCTCCTCAGAACCCGTGGTGACGCTTCGGGAGGATGTGGGACCATGTCCACACAACAGGACGCTGACCTCCTCAGGAACCCCGGTGTAGACTTCAGGAAATATGTGGATGCATCCATGCGGACAGAAGACCCCAGCCTTGTCAGAGCCTGTGGTGAGCCTAAGAAAGATGTGGGAACCGCATCCACACTGACAGGAGTCTCCGGCCTCCTCAGGACCCACTGTGAAGGTTTGGGAATATTTGGGGCCACGTCCATGCTGACAGGAGCCCCCAGCTTCCTCAGGTCTTATGGTGAGGCTTGAGGAAAATGTGGGGCCATGTCAACACTGACAGGACCCCCGTCCTCCTCAGGATCTGCACTTTGGCTTCAGGACATATGGGGCTGCGTCTATGCTGACAGGAGCCCACAGCTTCCTCAGGACCCGCGGTGAGTTTTTGGGGGGACGTGGGGCCATGTCCAGGCTGACAGGAGCCCCCGGCCTCCTGAGGACCTGCTAGAGGCTTCCAGAGGATGTGAGGCATAGTCCACAGTGACAGGAGCCCCCGTCGTACTCAGGACCTGCTGACTATGACTCAGGAACGCATGGGGCCACGTCCGCACTCACAGGAGCCCGGCTTCCTCAGGACCCCCTGGAGGACTCTGGAGGCGCCGTTGGGGGCCACATCCACATCAGAAGGGACTACTCAGAACCAAAGGGTAAGTGAATGGGTAGAATGAATGGTAGGGTCAGGGGAAGGGAGGCAGTTGGTGGTTAGGGTTAGGTTAGATGTTAGGGGTTTGTGATGATGCTTATGGTTACAGATTAGAGGTTAGGGTGAAGGATAAGGGTAAGGGTCAGTGGTTAGGAGTTAGTATGGGGGTTAGGGATTAGGGTTAAGGACAGGATATAGAGTTAGGGTTAGGATTTAGGCTTTAGGGATTAGGGCTGGAGGTTAGGAGTTGGGGTTAGGGTTATGGTTAGAGTAAGGTTTGGGCTTAGGTTTGCAGTTAGGGTTAGGGGTTAGGGGTTATGGTATGAATTAGGGTTAGGGGTTAGGGTTAGGGTTAAAGTTAGGGCTAGGTTTAGGGTTAGGGCGAGGGTTAGGGTTAGGATTGGGGTTAGGGCTAGGGTTATGGTTAGTGTTTGGTTAGGGGTTAGGGTTAGGGTCAGGTCAGGGTCAGGATATGGTTTTGGAAAAGGGTAAGAGATAGGGTTAGGGAGTGGGTTAGAGGTTAGTTTTAGGGTACGGGTTAGGGTACACTTTGGGGTATGAGATAGGGTTAGTATTAGAGGGTTAGGGTTAGGGTACAGGTTAAGGTTAGGAATAGGATTTGAGTACATTAAGTTAAGGTTAGGGTTAGGGTTAGGATTAGATTTAAGGTAGTGGTCAGGGTTAAGGGTTTAGGTTTAGGAGTTAGGGTGAGGGTTGGCAGGAAGGTTCAGTGAATGTGTTTCGGTCTTGGGGTTTGTGTTTGGTTTTCGATTAGTGATAGGTCTTGTTTAAGGGTTAGGTTAACATTAAGCTTAAGTGTAGGGTTAGGGTTATGTCTGTGTATGGTTAGAGTTTGGGTCTTGGCATGTGCCTGCACTGGGACTCCTAGCATCTTGGGCCGTTTAGTTTTATGCACTCTATTAAGGTTTTGGGTTGAAAGATAGCCTGACTCCACCAAGTCAGTGGCCTCCCCAGATAATCAAAATCCAGGTTTCTGCTGGGGTGAGAATAGACATGGCAGCCTTCTCCTGAGCCGAGCTAAGGAGGGGATTTGTGGCTCTAAATACTCTTTATTTGGATTTTCAGTTGCCTTTCTGATTTTATCTCTTGTGCACACGTTTCATCAATACTACCAATTATTATTTTAAAGTTTCACTTGAATTCCTGTTTGTAAACAGAGTATGATATAGTTTCAGGTTTACCACATAGTGATTCTACCCTTGGATACAACGCCTGGTACTGGTCACAGGTGCCCTCCACTATCCCCATCCCCTGATTCCCCGTCCTCCCCACCTTCCTCTGGTATTTATTAGTTTATTCTCTGTGGTTAAGAGTGTGTTTCTTGGTTTGCTTCTCTCATCCCCCCCCTCCGCCCCTTTGCCAGTTTGTTTGGTTTCTTAAAATTCACATGTGAATGCAATTGTATGGTATTTGGTATCTGTCTTTCTCTGACTGACTGAGTTCATTGAGCATAAGTCCTTTCCACTTCTCCCACGTCATTGTAAATTGCTTCATTTCATCCCCTCTGATGACCAAGGATGTCGCAGTGTGTATATTTACCACATCGTCTCTGCCCATTCATCTGTCGATGGACATCTGGGCTGTATCCACAGTTTGGCTGTTGTTGATAACGCCGCTACAAACACTGGGCTGCGTGTCCCTCTTTGAATCTACTAAATGACTTTTGTATCCTTGGGGTAAATACCTAGCTGTGAAATTTTGGAATCGTAGTGTAGCTCTATTTTTAACTTCTTTTTAAAAAAAAATTTATGATAGAGAGAGAGAGAGGCAGAGACACAGGCAGAGAGAGAAGCAGGTTCCACGCACCAGGAGCCCAACGTGGGATTCGATCCTGGGTCTCCAGGATCGCGCCCTGGGCCAAAGGCAGGCGCCAAACCGCTGTGCCACCCAGGGGTCCCCTATTTTTAACTTCTCGAGTACCCTCTACACTGTTTTACACAGTGGCTGCACCTGTTTGCATGCGCACCAGGAGTGTAAGGGGGCTCCCCCTTCTCCATAGCATCACCAACACCTGTTGTTTCTTGTGTTGTTAATTTTAGCCATTCTGACGACTGTCAGGTGACATCTCATTGTGGTTTTGGTTTGCATTGCCCTTATGATGGGTGACGCTGAGTGTCTTTCCGTGTGTCTGGTGGCCATCTGAATGTCTTGTAAGAGACAAAGTCCATTCATGTCTTCTGCCCATCTGCAGTTGGATAATTTGTGTTTAGGATGCTGAGATTTATATTTGCTTTATGTATTTTGGATACTACCTCTTTATTGGTTGTGTTGCTTACAAATATCTCCTCTCATTTTGTATGTTGCCTTTGAGCTTGGTTGTTTCCTTCACTTTGCGGAAGCTTTTTAATTTGATGAAGTCCCAAGAGTATTTTTGCTTTTGTTTCCCTCACCTCAGAGGCATATCTAGAAAGAAGACCCAATGGCCAATGTCAAAGACGTTGCTGCCTATCTTTTCTTCTTTTTATGGTTTCAGGTCTCACATTTAGGTCTTTCATCCATTTTGAATTTATTTTTATATATATGGTGTAAGAAAGTGGTCCAGTTTCATTCTGCTGCATGTGGCTGCCTGGTTTTCCCAACACCATTTGTTCTTATCCTGGGGTCAGCGTGAGGGTTTGTTGAAGAGACTGTCTTTGTGCCATTGGATATTCCTTCCTGCCTTGTTGTCGATTAATGGATCATAGAGTTACAGGTTTGTATCTTGTTTCGGCTTTCCATTCTGTTCTATTGATCTAAGTGTCTCCTGTTGGGAGATTTTTGATTGCTGATTCAATTTCTTTGCTAGTTATCTGTCTATTCAAGTTTATTATTTCTTCCTTTTTCATTTTTGCTATGTTATATATTTCTAGGAATTGATCTATTTCTACCAGGTTCTAGGTTGCTGGCATATAATTTTTCATAATGTTCTCTTATAAATGTTTGTATTTCTCTACTGTTGGTTGTTATTTCTCTTTTCTCATTTGTGATTTTATTTGGGTCCTTTCTCATCTTTTCATCTTTTCTGTTTTTTAAAGATTTTATTTAAGTATTCATGAAAGATACAGAGAGGCAGAGGTATCGGCAGAGGGAGAAAGAGGCTCCATGCGGGGAGCCTGAGTGGGACTTGATCCCCCAGGACCCTGGGATCATAACCTGAGCCAAAGCAGATGCTCAACCACTGAGGCACACAGGTGCCTTGCTGATACAATTCCTTTGCTAGTTATGGGTCTGCACACATTTTCTATTTCTTCCTATTTCAGTTTTGCTCGTTTGCACATTTCTAGGGATTTGTCCATTTCTTCGAGGTGTCCCAGCTTGTTAGTGTATAATCTTTCATAGTATTCCCTTATAACTCAATAAGAATAGAAAAGAATAAAATAGAAGAGAAAAGAATAGAATAGAAGAGAAGAGAAAAGAATAGAATAGAAGAGAAAAGAATAGAAGAGAATATAAAAATAGAATAGAATAGAAAAGAGAAGAATAGAACAGAATAGAAAAGAATAGATTAGAGGGATCCCTGGGAGGCACAGCGGTTTAGCCCCTGCCTTTGGCCCGGGGCCCAATCCTGGAGACCTGGGATCGAATCCCACATTGGGCTCCCGGAGCGTGGAGCTGCTTCTCCCTCTGCCTGTGTCTCTGCCTTTCTCTCTCTCTCTCTCTCTCTTGTGACTATCATAAATAAATAAAAAAATTAAAAAAAAGAAAAGATGAGCTAGAATAGCAAAGAAAAGAATAGAATAGAATAGAAAGCATAGAAATATAAAAGAATAGAATACCCTAGAATAGAAAAGAATAGAACGAAGAGAAAAGAATAGAATAGAAAAGAATAGAATATAAAAGAATAGAATAGAATATAAAAGAATAGAATAGCTAGAGAAGAATAGAACAGAATATAAAAGAATAGAATAGAGAGAAGATAGAATAGAATAGAATAGAATAGAACAGAATAGAAGATCGAACAGACAAAAGCCTAGAATATCTAGAATAGAACAGAAAAGAATACAATAGAATAGAATAGAACCCTCCCCTTCAGCACCCCTAGTTTTGTTCCTCCCATGTTAGGGTTTCTCCTCATGTTCTGCTGTCTCCCTTTCCTGAATTCCACTCATATTACTTTAAATAGTTGTTTTTTTTTTTCAGGGGTTTAGGATAATACATGAGAGGGAGGAAAGTGTTTGTTTTAATTGCAAGTATTGCGGGTAAAATCCTAGTTTGGCTTCATAATTTACTCTACATTTTACTTGGAAACTGCTCACTCTTTCTGAACTTGGTGCCATGACATAGTTTTCTTTAGAGCAGCTTCTCTTTCTGAGTGAAGCAAAGAACTCCTCTAGAAGACCCCCTGTGGTTGGAATGGATTGTATCTCTAGCAGTTTATGGCAGTATCAATTCCTACCCTCCAAGTTTTCAGTTCTTATTTAGTCATTTGTGATTAAAGAACAAAGTAAACACATACGGATATAAATGAATGCTATCAAAACAGTGTCATTTTCTTATTATGACACTTTAAGTAGATTACTATCACAGAAATTATATAGCCCTGTGTGGTTAGAGAAATATGGTTAAAATACAAATGGGCCACTTGTAGTAATTTGTGACTTTGAATGGTCCTTAATTTTTCTTAAGTATCAGTCCTTCTTCTTGTCCCATGGATGTGAAATTACAAGGCATTTGTAATTAATAATTGAAATGGTATAAAATGAAAGTGCTATATAAACCATGTGCCCTTCCTATGTCTTTTTCCGAAGAGCTGGTTTTTTTACATTATTTTTCATTTAGTGGAACTGATTTTCCCATTGTTGGGCGAAAGTCATGGTTACTGTGATAGCAAAATCAATATTTGCCCAAGAACATACTAAGAGTTTGTATATTCTATCTCATTCAGTTCTTTATGACCACAACCATGGAACTTTGTGTCTTTTTTATAGTTCTCTCCCAAATGACGCACTGAGTCAGTTTGGGTTTTGTACCTTAGATATATTCATATAAAGTAATAACTGTTCAATGGTAGCCAGAATGTACCTACATTGAGTCGATTCTCCTAAAGAAAGTACTACCTAGCCTATATTCAGTTAGAACACAGGCACAGAAATGGAAATTTCCTGCTTTTCACTTAACATAGAATGAAAAAAATGATGTTATAAAAAAAATGTACTACTATCTATATTCATGGGGCAAAATCGGAACCCATATTACCCTATTTACTCTAATTAAAAATGAGCTGATAAGCAATGACTGATAAGTTTGGGAGACTCCATTGCCTCTGTATTTCTGACTTACCTCTACTTTTCATACAGGATCACTAACAAATAGAATTGACTGGAACCGAAAAACATAGAGCATTGCTAGTTTGTTAACAGGAAACCATCAAGTCTGGCCTAGTCCTCTTCAGTGAACCCCCTTTTCCTTTCTATTAAGTTTTTTTTCCTAAAATTTCCATTTTAATCTAGAGGAATATATTTCTTTGTGTACAAGAGCATTGATAAAGGGCAATTATATGAAGAAACCAAATATAATAAGGTGGGTTTAAAACAAGTGTAATGGTTTTCTGCACAATAAAAATGTATCAATGAGCCACATGTTTTTTTCTATCTCCTTGCTGGCTGGCTCACAGGGATAATAATTCATTGAATAAAAATTGCCAGAACAGAACTACAACACATAACACCAAGGAATAGAAAACATCATGCACGTTAGTAATGATTTGAAAAGGAAGCTTAGGGACGGTTTCTAAAGAGACAGGAAAAAAAGGCTAGCAAATACACACTAGTAAAGTTTGTTTCCGCTTTACATTATTTTTCAGAGAATGAATAACTAACATCTGGTTCCTAAGCACCTTGCTACTGAGTGCATCATTAAGCTATCCATTTTTTAAAAAGTTGAAAATTCTCCTATATAGTGCTAAGTCCATTCATATACTCCATATATTTTAATTTCCTTCAATAAAATTTTTGGTTCTAATAGTACTGCTAATACTTTATACTATTGTTTGTCTTCTCTCACTCTTTGCTCACCAACGTGGCCTGCTGATCGTTTCCCCTTCTTATGATGATCAAAGTTCCAATATATTGCCAAGTATACTATTAGTATTAGTACCCTCTCTACTAACTATAAAATATAACCATCGCCCAATTATATAATGTGAACGTAAACACCAATAAAATTGTGCATGTCTTAGTAACCGCTATAAATAATTTGCCAGTTCTCACATTTTTAAATATGCAATGAAAATAAGGCAAGGTTTTTGTCTCTCTGTATGTGGTTTTTCAATCAAGAAATCAAGTTATCACTAAGTTTTTACGACCGCAAGACCTCAGGCAAATTCCTTGTGATCTTGTTCGAAAGTATCATTGCCCATTTTAAGAAAGAATAAAGCCTAAGTTTGCCATATAGTTGAAGATTAAACATGATATTATTTTAGAACATACCTGGTTGAGCATAACCGAATAATTGCTCCTCCATGAGAAGACATAATTTTCATTTTATGAAATGCCAAACTTTCTTTTTTTAAACGACTGCAAAATATACCTTTATATTTTATTTTTTTAATTAATTATTAATATATTAGATATTGGTGTTACAATTTTAAACATTAGAATACACCCATTTGCTCATCCCAGTAAGTGCACCCTCCGGTACCATCTCCACCCGGTCACGAACTCCCACCCCGCCACCACCTCCCTTTATACCACTCCCTTGTTCATTATCCAGATTAGGAGTCTCTCATGTCTGTCACCCTCACTGTATATTGTCAATCATTTCCTTTCTATTCCTTTATTCCCTTCACTATTTTTCTATTCCCATATTCCCCAAATGAATGGACCAAAGTATAATGTTTTTGTTCCTTCTCTGATTTGACTTATTCACTCAGCATAATACCCTCCAGTTCCATCCACATTGAAGCAAATGGTGGGTATTTGTCGTTTTCTTTTTATCTTTTATTATAAATTATTTTTTTATTGGTGTTCAATTGGCCCAAACATACCGAAGACCCACCCAGTCTCACTAATGTGTCCATTGTATATATGTATTACACACCTCATTATCCATTCATCTTTCATAAATGGACCACCGAGGCTTTCTTTCTTCCACATTTTTGGCTATTGGGGACATTTCTGCTAGAAACCTCAGGTTGCCGTTGTCCTCCCAAGGCGTTTCATTCACTCTGTAATCTTTGGGTAAAATCCCATAGTGCAATTGCTGGGTCCGTAGGGCAGATTCTACTCTGAACTCTTTGAGGACCTCCACACCGTTGTCCAGAGTGCTGCACCAGTCACGTGCCCACCCCATGTAAAGGGTTCCCTATTTCCACATCCTCTCCAACATTTGTGGTTTACTGCCCTTGTTAATAATTTTCCTTCCGTTCCCCCATTCTCACTGTGTGAGTGTATCTCTTGTGGGTTTTTTTAATAAATTACTTTTAACTTTACTTTTCAATAATTTAGTTTTTATTGGGTGTTTCAATTTTCCAACATACAGAATAACACCCGTGCTCATCCTGTCAGTGCCCCTCCCTGCAGCGCCCGTCCACCAGTCACCCCACCCTCCGCCCTCCTCCCTTCCCACCACACCTAGTTTCGTTTCCCCAGAGTTAGCAGTCTTTATGTTCTGTCTCCCTTTCTGATACTTTCCCAACACATTTTCTTTTCTTCTCTCTTCCTTATATTCCCGTTCACTATTATTTAAGATGCCCAATGACGAGAACATATAAGTTTGTCCCTTCTCTTCTCCAATTGACCTTACTTCACTCAGCAAACACCCTCCAGTTCCATCCACGTTGAAGCAAATGGTGATATTTGGTCGTTTCTAATGGTCAGAGGAATATTCCATTCTATACATAAACCACATCTTCTTTATCCATGTCATCTTTCGATGGCCACCAGGGCTCCTTCCACAATTTGCTATTGTGGGACATTGCTGTTATAACATCGGTGCAGGTGTTCCCGCGTTTCATTGCATGTGAATATTTGGGGTAAATTCCCCAACAGTGCAATTGCTGGTCGTAGGGCAGGTCTATTTTTAACCTTTTTGGAACCCTCCATACAGTGTTTTCCAAGTGTCGCAGCAGTTCACATTCCCATCATCAAACAGTCCAGGAGGGTTCCCTTTCTCCTCCCATCCGCCTCCACCATTTGTTGGTTTTTCCTGGCCCTTGTTAATTTTCCTCCATGTCGCCACTGGTGTAGTGGGATCCTCCCTGGTTTAATTTGTATTTCCCTGATGGCAATGATGCAGAGCATTTTCTCATGTGGGGTGGTTGGCCATTCTATGTCTTCCTCTGGAGATTTTCTCTTCATGTCTTTTTTGCCCCATTCTGATTGAATGTTTGTTTCTTGGTGTTGAGTTTTAATAAGTTCTTTACATATCTGGGAAACTAGCCTTTATAATCTGATACGTCCTTGGCAATATCTTCTCCCATTCTTAGGTTGTCTTTAGTTTTGTTGCTGTATCCTTTTGCTGTTCCAAGCTTCTTATCTTGATGAAGTCCCAAACTTCCGTTTTTGCTTTTGTGTTTCTTTTGCCTTGTAGAATTTAGCTTGCAAGAAGTTCCTGTGGCCGAGTTCAAAAGGGTGTTGCCTGTGTTCTCCTCTAGGATTTTGATGGACTCTTGTCTCACATGTTTAGAGCTTTCATATCCATTTTGAGTTTATCTTTGTGTATGTGGAAGAGAGGGGGGTCTATTTTTCATTCTTCTGCATGTGGATGTCCAATATTCCCAGGCACCCATTTATTTGAAGACCGGTTTTTTTAAAGAAATGTATTTTTGTTGGTGTTCAATTTTCAACATGACAGAATAACACCCATTGCTCATACTCGTCAAGTTCCCCCCGCCTGCCCGTCACCACGACCCATTCCACCCCACCCCCCGCTTTCCTCTGCTTCCCATCACCCCTCGTTCGTTCCAGAGTAGGAGTCTTTAATGTTCTGATTTTGCTATTCTTATCTTTCCTGCTTTTCAGGTTGAGGAGGCATTATACGTGTCCATTATTGTTTTTCTTTCCTTCTGATATAAAAATTCTTATTTGTTCCTATAAGGACTCGTGAAGAATCAGGCAAAATTAATTAACCTATTCTTAAAATGTCTTCACACACTGGATCCTGATTCATTTAAGAAAAGTCAATTTTCAAATAAATCTTATTTATTAGAACAAAAAGCAAGATTTATAGGGAAGTTGGAAGATGTACAGAGAATTGCTCATTCACTCTCACTCAATTTCTCCAATTATTGATATCTTATTTAGTATGGTACAAATATTAGCTAATGAATAAATATTAAATATTTTGCATTAAACCAAAGACCATACATATTCAAAATTCCTTAGTTTTTTGGCTGGTACCACCCTCATATCACATTCCATTGTCCTCATGTTTTCTCAAGGCTCCTCTGATTGGTGACAGTTTTTCAACAACCTTTCCTTTGGTTTGTAAACTGAACACTTTGAGAAGTTAGAGTATTTGTACAATTTTCCTCAGTTGGGACATTTGTTGTTTATATATCTCATGATTGAATGTGATTGTGGATGATATACAGAGATATCCTAGCCTTTTATTATATCATATAAGATAATACTATCAACATGATTTATCAGTCTTGTATATTTTAATGTGATCTCTTGGCTGAGTATGTTTTCAGCTTTCTCCAATTAGTAAAAGTGATTCCTTATTATTATATTATTATTATTATTTTATTATTTATTATTTTATTTTAACTTTTTCTTATATATTTTTTTGTAGACCAAGGAAGTACTATGGTATTCACACATAAGCTGAGTGGGAAGCTATGCTCATCAACTTGAGGGTGGACTGTCTGCACAGAATTGTTTTAAATTCTTCTAACATGGGAGATTTCTCTTCCTACTTCTGGGTTTGTTTTGTTTCCTTTTTTCAAGATTTATTTAATTTATTTGAGAGGACAGGAGAGAAAAAGCATGAGCAGATTTCAGAGGGAAGAGGGAGAAGCGAGGTTTCCTGCGAACAGGGACCTGCCTTGGGACCGTATCAAGGGGGGGGGGGGGGGTGATCTGAGCCTAGGCAGAAGCTGTAAGCTGACCTGAGCCAACCCAGGTGCCCCTCTCTTTCTTTCAACAATTTTTAATATTAGTAAGATTCATGATTTTCTTTTTTACGCTTGGGTTAATAATCCAGCACTACTTAGTTTGTTGCTTATATTGTGCATCCTCTCTTCGGCCACGGGAGCTGTCTTTCCTTGACCACCTTTTCCCTTTATTAACATATTCCCTCAGTATGGAGTCTTCTGTCGTGTTCATAAATTTTTAAAAGACAAACTTTATGGTCAATCTCATGTTTTGATTGGCACATTGTTTCTCTTCCCCGTCCCTAATCTTTGCCCCTTCCCTCTCTCTTTCATTGTTTCATTTCTCTTTATTTATTAATGTCTGACATAGAAAGGACATAGGAATCTCAATTTGCTATTTTAAGTAAGTCAATTCCTCCTTGTGCCTATCCATTGGTTCTCAATGTTAGTGTGCACAAGAATACTGGAGATCTTTGTTATAGGGCCATCCACATTTTAATTTTTTAAGTAAGGAGGGCAGCGTTATAGATTCTGCATGTTTAATCGGTACACTCGAAAATAATAATGGAGTTCTTTGACGGGCTTTGCTTTGAAAGCAGCGAGCATGAGGGGCAAATTGTTGTTCTGATACACATTATTATTATTTCTCAGTGCTATAGGACCCTATTCCCACCGCTTGTGATAAAAGGGGATATAATTGGGGATTTTCTATCTATCGCCATAGGAAAGAACCCTAAAATACTCGGATCTATCTCAGAGTTAGTTTTTATTTTACATTTGATAAATATAAGATCCCCCCCCCATCTTTTTGTGCTCATAATAGAGTGTTTTAGGACCCCCCCCCGCCCCACAGGCAGCAATTTTAGTCTGAGAGGGAACTTAGGGTATCATCAGCTCTGGTCCTCCTCTTCTTCTGAGGCACAGGAAAGACACTGAGAGTTTCGGAGGATTGGAGTGTCCAATTCACATGCTTATTTGTTGGTGGAGCTAGGTATGGAACAAGGTCTTCCCTATAGATTGTTGCATCAAGACAGACACCATTGAACATAACTCGTTAGATAGGCTTTTGTGACATACACAATTTTGGGGTTACTCTTTCTGCTTTTATACTTTCATATAAAGGTACGACTGTGTTGGGAACACGGGAAAATTTAAACAAAATCCCCTAACCCCACCCCTGGACAAGCCAGAGCAATTACTGATTCATTTTTGCTACAACCTGCCACCTCCTGTCATGACCCCCCCCATCACCTGCTTATTCTTAAGGCATTGCCCCACCCTAGTTCAGCTCTGGGCACAAACCCAAGTCGGAAATCGGCTCATAAAATGTAACCCTGCTTTGTGCCCGCCAAAACTGCGCACCGATTCTGATACCAAAGTAATATGCAGCTCAAGTGATACTAACATGGTAGGTGTAATCAATCGTCCACCTCGTGTGACCCACATACTTGTGCGATCTTTCTGTGTATCCCATGGGCCCTGGCCCCTATAAGCGCACGCCTGTTAGTCCGGGGTCGCAAGTCCCTGCTTCCGCTGTGTCGGGTACACTTGGCCCCAGCTCGAGCTTGTAAATAAACCCTCGTGGGGTTTGCCAATCGTGTCGTCTCTCGGTGGTTTTTTCTCCGGATTTAGTCAATCTGTGGGCACAACAAAACTCTCCCTCTTTGCCGATGACATGATACTTGACGTAGAAAACCCCAAAGCCTCTGCCCCAAATTGCTAGACTCATACAACAATTTGGCAGCGTTGGCAGGACTACAAAGCAATGCCCAAAAATTAGTTGGCATGTCTAACACTGAGACTGAGAAACAGAAATTAAATCCATCCCCTTTACCTTGCACCAATCATTAAGATACCTAGGAATAAGCCTAACCAAATAGGTAAAGGATCTCTATTAACCCTAAAACATAAAACACTTATGAAAGAAATGAGGAAGACACAAAAATTGGAAAAATATTCCATGCTCATGATTGGAAATTACTTTGGAAAAATGTCACATGTTACCCCAGGGCAATGTGCATTTTAATAATGTCAATCCCTATCAAATACATGGATGTCTTCAGGAGTTAGAACAAATGAAATTTTAGAATTGTGTGGAAATCAGAAAAGACCCCCGAATAAGCCATGGGGAATTTATAAAAAGAAAACCATATCTGGTGCCTCACAAGCCAGATTTCAGTTGTACTACAAAGCTGTGGTTATCAAGACATGTGGTACTGCACAAAACAACACCTAGAATCAATGGAACAGAAAGAGAACCCAGAAGTGGAATCATGAACTTTTGTCAACTAATATTGATAAAGGAGAAAGAACTATCTACCCCTGGAAGAAAGACAAGCCTCTTCAGAATGCTGCTGGGAAATTGGACATCCACATCAGAAGATTGAAACTAGACCACTCGTTTCCCAACCAAACCAAGATGAAACCAATGGATAAAGATCTAAATGGAGACAAGAGTGCCATCAAATCCTAGAGGAGAACACCGCAACACCCTTTTTGAACTTGGTCACAGTACTTCTTGCAAGATACATCTCGCGAAGTGCACAAGAAAAACAAAAGCAAAAATGAAGTATTGGGACTTCATCAAGATAGAAGCGTTTGGAACAGCAAATGATACGTCAACCAACTAAAGACACCTACAGAATGGGAGAAAATGACATATCCGTAAAGGGGCTATTTCCGCATATCTGTAAAGAACTTATTAAACTCAACACCAACTAAACAAACTAATTCAAATTCAATCATTGAAATGGGCAAAAGACATGAAGAGAAATCTCACAGAGGAATACTTGAGTCATGGCCAACACGCACCTGAAGAAAATGCTCTGCAGCACTTGCCATCATGGAAATACAACCAAACCACAATGAGATACCACCCCCCCCCAACCAGTGAGAATGGGGAAAATTAACAAGGCAAGAAAACCACAAATGTTGGAGAGATGGGTGAAAGGGAACCCTCCTGCACTGTTGGTGTCCTGTGAACTGGTGCACACTCGAAAACTGTGGTGGAGGTTCCTCAAGGAGTTAAATGGGACCTCCCCACGACACAGCATTGCACTTTGGGATTTTAGCCCAAAGAATACAGTGCAATGAATGCCGAGATACCTGCACCCCGATGTTTGTAGCATCAATATCCACATAGGCCAATTGTGGAAAAAAGCTCAGTGCCATTTTGAAAAAAGATGAATGTATAAAGAAGATGTGGTTTATGTATACAGTAAGACTATTACTCAGATCATACAAATGACGAAATACCCACCATTTTGCTTCACGTTGAATGGGAACTGGGGTATTATGCTGAGTGAAATAGTCAATTGGAGGAGGAGAAACATTTATAGTTCTCAATTCGTTTGGAGAATATAAATACTAGTGAAAGGGAATAGACGAATGGAGAAGACAATGGTTATGAATATCAGAAAGGGCGACAGAATTAAAGACTTTAAACTCTGGGAAACGAACTAGGTGGTGGAAGGAAGTAGGGCGAGTGTGGGGTGAATGGTTATGTCACTCATGGTGTCACTTGATTGGATGAGGCAGCTGGGTGTTATTCTGATGTTGGCAATTGAACAACAAAAATAATTTATTATTACAAAAATTCCATCTGCAGTCCAGTGTGGAACTGTAGCATGGAACCCGCATGTGAGCTCAACTCCAGAAGGATGTTCCCCCCAGAAGAGACTGCTTTCAACTACGTTCTCACATATGAATTTAGTATGTAGCTCTCACTCTACTACGGGAGAAGGATTCCTCGAAGTTCGATGGATGAGCTAGGAGACACGTGCCTTCACAAAACTTGTGTCCCGCATCGATGAATCCCTGTGGAAGCCAACCGTACATTGTCATTCAGATGGGGAGCCACTGGCAAAGCTCAACTCTCAGAAGTGTGTATATCTTGGCAAGAGTTTATGTGTCTGCTAAAACTCATTTACAGAATTCAGAACTAGCACTACTCTAATTGACATGAACAAAGCCATTGGCAATCGTGGCGTTGAACGCAGATACACGTGAGTACAGGCCTACAGCTTCCACATGTTTTTTCACACACAACCTCTTTCCGCATGTTACTAAGGATGTTAGGATTTATGTCTACAGACAGTCAGGATGCGGGAGGGCCTGCCTGAGCTCACACTACGATGAAGCATGCCTATAAGCAGCTTTCATCTGGCTGCGTTCGTATTGAGTGAGAAGAAATCGGCCATCTTCGGTCAGGAGTTTCCATGAATACCGCACTACTGCACCTGGAGACCCCCCTTCCAATCCTGCAATTTTTCCCCTTGCATCGGCACAGCTTCTGACAAACATCTCTAGTGAGGATGTTCGAACTTCACTCTGCAAGCAGTGTATACCTTTGAGGAACTGTGTGTGACTCACCTCGCAGAAGGACGTTCCCTTGGACACTGCATTCCACTTCGCTTTCTCACGTTTGGAGTTAGTATGTACGCCGGATAATGACAGGAATTCCTCGAAAAATCGCTGGATTGAGCTTAGAGGAACAGTAGTCTTGTGGTCTTCAACCTTTCCACTTACCCTTACCATCTCACACTACTTCTGTAAGCATCGAACCTAGGCCTCTAGTGAGCGAAGACCTGCCTTCAGGAAAATGTGGGCACGGTCCGGCGAAAGCTCAACTCTCAGAATTGCGTTGCCTTGGGGCAGATTTCTGCTTGCCACTCATTTAATGGGAGTTTAGAACGTAACTACACTCTAATGGAACAAGGCTGTTGGAAGCGCTGATGGACTCAGATCATGTGAGTACAGGCCTAACACTATCCAACATGCTTTTCAGCACAACCTCTTCCATTCACCTCCGTAGGATATAGGAGCTATGTCTACAGGCAGTCAGGATTCGGAGGGTCCTGCCCTGAGCTCAGCTCTCATCTCACAAGGAAGATCCTAGAACCATCTTTCAACTAGCTGCATTCTTATGACTGGTGGTGTCCTTCTAACCTAACCTATACTTGGTCCTCCAGTCCCCCAACTGGCCTCACTGGACCTGGTGCCTCTGTACTTAGCTTGGCCTCACTTGGACCAGGTGACTGTGTTCCCACCTTGGGCCTCAACTGGTCTTAATGACATTAGTCCCTATCCGGCCTCACCCCGACCAGTGCCTCTGTTCCACTGGCCTCAACCTGGACCTGGTGAATCTGGTCCCCTCCTGGGTATGAAACTGAACTGGCCCTACCCTGGTACCTCTGGTCCTCAATGTGCGCCTCCCCTACCGGGGACTCTTGTCCCCCTGGGCATCATCGCGATATATGTTACTACACTCTATTTCCCAAGTGAGACTCTGGAACATGAACGTTGTCCTCACCTGGGCCTCACCTGGACCTGGTGACTCTGGTTCCTCCCACATTAATCTCAACTCGGACACGCTGTCCCCTGCTGGTTCTTCTAAATCTACCCTCACCTGTCCCTGGTGACTCCTGTCCCTCCCACCCCAGGCTCACCCTTGATTTGGTGACTCTTGGCCTCAGCTTGGTTTTCACCTGGATCTGGTTACTGTGGTACCCTACCTGGGCCTCCTTGGAGACCTGGTGACTCGATCCCCATCCTCTGGGCCTCACCTGGCCCTAGTTGACTCTGTTCCTCAACTGGGTTATAATTGGGACCGGTACTGTTTCCACAACTGGGCCTCAACCTGAACCATGTTGACTCTGGTCCCCCTCTGGGTCTCACCCTGACCTGTGACTGTGAACCCCACTTTGGCCTGATTTGGACCTGCTGACTCTGTTGCCACCTTGCGCCGTCACCTCGAACTGTTGACCTGGTTCTTTCAAGGGCCTCCGCCTGTACCTGGTGATTTTTAGTCCCCCCTGGGCCTCACCTGACGTGTTACGTTTTTCCACCACGTGTGGACTCACCTGGACACTGGTTACTGTGTTCCACACCTGGGCCTCACATAGATCTGGTGAACCATGGTCCCACCCGCCTCACACTGACCTGTTGCCTCTGGTCCACCCGACCTGGGCCTCCTCACTCAACGTGTACCGTAACTCTGGTCCTCCACTGGGCCTCATCTGACCTGGTGACTCGGTCCTAACTCACCTGGGCCTCACCTGGTTCTGTACTCTGGTCCTCCGTTTGGCCTCACCCCTGGACCTGGTGACTCTCTCCCACTTTGACCTAACTCAGACCTGGTGAATCTCTCCCCACCTAGCCTCACCAACCTGGTGACTCTTGTCCCCAGCTATGCCTCAACTCCAACCTGATGAATCTGTCCTCACGTGTGCCTCACATGGACCTGGGACTCAGCTTTATAGAGTGGCCTCTGGTTCCCAATGGGCGCACCTGACCTGGTGACGTGGTCTCCTTCTATGCCTCACCGGGACCTGTGACTCTGATCCCCATCGGTCCTCGCAGACCCTAGTGAACTCTGGTCCTCGCCTAGGCATCATTGGGACCTATACTCATTCCACACCTTGGCCTCACTTTGACGGGGCCTCTGGTCCCACGAATGGGCTCACACTTAACTGGTTACTCGGTCCCCCTGGTCGTGACCTGGCAATGGACTCTGGTCCCTCCTCTGGGCCCTCAACCCTAACCTGGTTACTCTGTCCCCACCTGGGCTTCACTTGGACCTGGTGAATCTGGTCCTTACCTTATCCCACACAGACCTGGTGATCTGGCTCACCTGGGGTCTCACGTGGCTTGGTGAATCTTGGTGCCACCTGGCCGCACCTGAACCTCTGACCGTATCCTCACCTGGCCTACCTGGATCTGTGTCTCCGGCTCCATATGGGGCTCCTCCTGGACCTGGTTCCTTGGTCTCGCTTCTGTCCTCACCTGGAACCGTGACTCTGATCCACTTTGGGCTCACCTTCCCTGTGACTCTGGTCCTTACCTGGGCATCATTGGACCTGTTCCTCTCTTCTATACGCCATTGGACCTCACCGGACCCTGGTGACTCTGGTTCCTCTGGACCTCACCCTGACCTGGTGAATGTGGTCCACCTGGGCCTCACCTGACCAGGTGACTGGTCCCACATGGACCTCACCTGGACCTGGTGTCGGTCTCACATTGGGCAAACATGGACCTGTTTACTCATTCGACACCGTGGCCTAGTGATCAAGTCCCCCTCTGGGGGCCTCAACCCTATGTGGTTACTCTGGTCCCCACGTGTGATGTCACCATGGACCGGTGACCTTGTCCCCCTCTGGCCTCACGAGTTGGGTGACTCTGGGCCCTCAGCTAATTCCTCAACGGACCTGGTGAATCTGCTCCCGCACTTGGGCTTCGTCTGGACCTTGTGACTCTGTCCCACCTGGCATCATTTGGACCTGGTTACTCTGTTCCTTCCCCACCTGGGACTCACTTACTGATACTTGATCACACTTGGCCTCACACCTGGCCCTGATTCTGGGCCCCACCTGGGCCTCATCGGGACGGTGACTCTCATTCCCACATGAACCACACCTGACCTGGTGACTCTGTGTCCTTCTGCCTCACATTTACCGGTGACTCCGTCCCCACCAGGGCCCCACCTGGATCTGGTGACTCTGGCCTGCAGGTTGGCCTCAACCTGGACCTGTTATGTGGTTTACCACCACCTTGGCTCACCCGTCCCTTGTGACTCAGTCCCCACGTGGGCCCACGTTGACCTGGTGAATCTGGTCCTTACCTGGTCCTCACCTGGACCGGTGACTCTGGTCACCACTGGGCCTCACTGTACCTGGTGAAATTCGGGTCCTCATCTGGGCCCTCACCCAGTCTGGTGCCTTTAGCCCACCTGGGCCTCACCTGGACACCTGATTGCTGTGGTCTCCTTCTTGTGCCTCACCTGACTGGTGACTCTGATCCTATCTGGGCCTCACCCATACCGTGGTGACTCTGGTCCTCACCTAGGCATCATTGGGACCACCTTGTTGACTCTGTTCCACAACCTGAGCCTCACCTGGACATGATGAACCCTGGAACACTCTCGTGGTCCTCACCCCTGACCTGTGACATCTGTCCCCATTTCGGTGATGTCCCTGGACCAGTGTCTGGGTCATCCCTCGCCTCAACCAGACCTGGTGACTCTGGTCCTCACTGGGCCATCACCTGGACCTAGTGATATGCTCCCCACCTGGCCTCTCTGACCTGGTGACTCTGGTCCCTACCTCGGCCTCATCAGGACATGGTTTACCTATTCCCCACTGGGACTCACCTGGACTCGTAACTCTGGTCTCACTTTGGCCTCTTCTGTACCCTTCTGTGAACTATGGCCCTCACCTGCCTCACCTGGACCTGGTGTTACACTGTCGTAACAGGGACCCACCTGGACCTGTTAACCTCTGGTCTTCACCTGGCCACACTGGACAGGGTGACACTGTTTCCCACCTGGGTCTCACGGGACCTGTGAGTCTGGGCCCACACTGGGCCTCAACCTGTAACTCGGTGACTCTCGTTCCCACATGGACCTCATGTGGACCTGGTGCTTGTAGTGGTTTCTAGCTTCCTCATGTACCTGTGACTCCTGGTCCCCACCAGGCCCTCACCGGACCTGTGGGATTGGGGTTTGCCACTTGCGCCTCACTCTGGACCTGGTGATTCTGGTCCCACCGAGCCTCACCCTTACCTGGTGACTTAGTCCCACGGGGCCTCACTTGGGACCTGGTTGAACCTGTTCCTTACCTGGGTCCGCACCCAGACCATGGTGACTCTGGTCACATCGGTGCCTCAAACTGCCCCAGTGACTCTGGTCCCCACCTTGAACCTGGTGACTGTTTTCCCCACCTGGCCTCACCTGGACCTGATGACTTCCTGATCCCACCTGTGGCCTCACCTGTGTCTTAACCGGGACCTGGTGCTCGGGTCCTCAGCTTGCCTCCCTGTAATTGGTAAATGGTCCCCACCTGGGCCTACCTGACCTGGTGTCCTCTGTAACCTATCATAGGATCTCAGGACAGGGTTTCTTCTCTGTCCGCCCCATCCCCCCACCTGGGACACACCTGGATCTTTAACTTTGGTCCTCACCCTGGCCTCACATGTAACCTGTTACCCTTGACTCTGGTTCCCACCAAGGACCATCACCCTGGACCTTGTGTCTCTGTTTCCTTCTAGCTCATCTTGACCTGTGACTCGGTCCCCCTGGCCTCACCTGGCCAGGGGATTCTTGTCCCCTCCTGTGCCTCACCTGGACGCGGTTACGCTGTTTGCCACATGAACCTCACTGGACTGGTACCTGTGGTTCCCTTCTGCCTCACCTAACCTGTACATGGTGAAACTCTGGTCCCCATCTGGGCCCTCACCTGGCCCTGGGGAACTGGTCCTCAGCTTGTGGCCTCAACCTGGACCTGCTGAGTGTGGTTGCCACCATGGGTTCTCACCTGACCTGGTGAATCTGGTCCCACCGTGGACCTGACCCGGACCTGCGAATCTGGTCCTTAACCTGTTCCTTACCCAGACCTGGTGACTGGTCTCCACCACCCTGTGCCTCACCTGGTCTTGGTGAATCTGGGCCCCCACCTGGGCGTTCACCTGGACCTTGACTGTGGTCCCCACCTGGGCTAAATGGACCTCTGGTGGCTCTGTTTCCACATGGGTCTCACCGGGACCTGGTCCTGTGGGCTCTTTTTTCTAGTCCCTCACCTGGACCTGGTGACCTCTGATCCGTATCTCTGCCTCATCTGTACCTGGTGACTCTGGGTCCTCTTGTGCCTCGCTGACCTGTTTGACTCTTGTCCTCAGTTTTTGCCCTTACCTGGAGACCTGGAGACTGTGTCCGCCACCTTGGCCTCACCCAGACTTTTGACTTTGGTCCTCCACCTGGCCTTACCTTGAGTTTGGTGAATCCTGTCCCCACCTGGGATTCATCTTGGACCTGGTGAATCTGGTGCCACCTGGCCTCACCTGGACCCCTGGTGCTCTGGCCAGCCCTGGGCCTCACAACCTGGACCTGGTCTTTTTGGTCCCTCACCTGAGCCTACATCTGTCCTGTGGTCTGGTCCCACATGGGCTCACCTGTCCTGCTGACTGTGGTCCTCAAGTGGTCTCACCAGACCTGTGCTGGTATGTAGGAGTCTGCTTCCAGATTCCCCCTCTTCCCTCCACCTCCCCACTGCACCCTCTCTTCAATAATCTCTGCAAATCAACGATCAAGACATTGAGCATCCTTTATATCCACCCCCTCTTCAGAGGTGCCTTCATATGTGTAATGACCATTTAATGCCTTTCATTGACCTACGTGAGGCCCATCAAAACCCCTTTTCTTTGATATTATTGAAGTCAGATCAACCACAATTGTACAGTATTTCAGGGCTACGACCTCGTGACTTTGATAATTCTGTGGCATACGGCAGATCTCCCCACAGAAGTGTCATCACCATCTGTCCCCCATACAATTGTCACAATAGTACTGACTCTATTGCCTAGGCGGTAACTTTCTACAATATCTGTGATTATTTTATTTGAGAACCCGATGCTTATATCTCTTATATGCTTCGTCTATTTTGCCCTCTCCCACCCCCCACCGGCTTCGCCCTCTCTGGCTATCGTCCCATGATCCATCACATTAACAGAGAAAGGACATTGGCAGCCCGGGGGTGGGGGCTCAGCGTTTTAGCGCCTGGCCTTTGGCCGGCGTGATCCTGGATCTAGATAGTCACACGTCGGGTTCCCTCAGGAGCCTGCTCTCCCTTCGCCTCTATTGTCTCTGACTGTGTCTCTTGCTCTCTCTCGCTCTCTCAGTGCTCTCTCGCTCTCTGTCCTCTCATGGGGTAAATCAATAAATCTTACAAACAAAACAAGAGAAAGGACAAAGGCATACGATCCTCTCAAGTGTTTTTGCTAAAAAGTCAATTAACAAAATACAACTAAAAGAATAGCGGTTTTTAAATTCGTTTTTTTTTTTTTTGGCATTGTGGGGTTTTGAGGAAACGATATCATCAGAAAAAGGCCTTGTAGGAAGCCCGCAGCTGCCATCAATCCTCACGGTGAAATCTTGAATCATCTCCCCTAAGAGCAGGAATCAAGCCAAGGAAGTCCCCCCTCACAGCACTGGAAGTCCTACGTAAGTCAACAGACGGAAACAGAAAGGTTTCCACACCTGTAATGGGGACATCAAACTGTCCCTATTTGCTGAGAGTGGCATTAGAAACAGAAACCCGAGAGACTCACCAAAACTGTCACAGAACTAATGAGTAAATTCATTAAAGTTGTGGGACAACAAATGAACAGAGATCAGTATCCTTGCTGTGTCCGACAATGAGCACTCAGAAAGTAAATTAAGGACAACGACCCCTTTATCAGAGCATCCAATAGAACCAATAATTAGACTGAACCAAGAGAGTCAAGATTGTACACTGAAAATTACCAGACTTTGAGGGGACATCCTGGGCTCGTGGTGGTTGGAGCCATTCAGCTTGTTAAAATGTCCACAGTTCCAGAAGCCAACCCGCAGTTCCAATGTCATCCTATCAAAATCCTGGTGGCCGATTTTCCAATTAGAAAAGCACTCATAACAGTTTTAACATCGTTCCGCCCCCACAAATGACCTGGACACAAATCATTATAGAGAAGCGGACAGAGCAGGACGCATCACTCTCCTAGTTCAAACGATGTTCACAGAGCACCGTATAAGCATTGTGCTTTTCTCTGGCCCCCGGCTGGCTCCGTTGTTAAAGCATCCGACTCCTGACTTCACCCTTGGTCTGATCTCGGTCCTGAATTCTAGCCCTGTGCGAACTGTGGACGAGGCCTGGGATCCTACTTAGAACAAACCAAACCCAAGGAGTTGGTTCTGGCATAAGCTGAAGAAGCAGAATAGAGAGCCTGTCAGAATGAATCACTCCGATACCGTCAACTGATTTTTTAAACTATAATTTAAATTTAAACCCATTAATTAAGAGTATAGTGTATTATACTTTCAGAGGTAAATTCAGGGATTCACCATTGGAGATAGAACCAGGGCTCATACATCCACGTGCCCTCCTTCATCCCATCTACATTTACCCTGTCCCTCCACTCGCCCCTCCCCTCCAGCGACCCTCAGTTTGTTTCCTGTGATTGAGTCTTTTTTTTTTTCCTCATCTCTTTGGCATCTATTTGTTTTTCCTTCCCTTCAACAGATGCCCATCTGCTTTGCTTTTAATTTCACCTATGACATGCAACCATCGGTAATTTTCTTTCCTGACTGACTTATTTCACTTACATGGTAATCCATCTAGTTCTATCCATGTCATTGCAAATGAGCAAATTTCCTTTCTTTGCGAGCTGATAACCTTTCCTATCATCTATCTATCTATCTATCTATCTATCAATCATCTATGACCAATCATCTATCTCCAATCCTCTTTATCCAGCATCTGCCCGAGGGGCAACCAAGGATCCTCCCACAGTGTGGCTACTGTGACCAGCTGTCTATGGCTATTGGGTGCAATGTGTCCCTGAGTCTCACTGCATCTGTATCTTTTCGATGTCTCAGCCGTGCACCTGCCGCCCACCGGGTGGCTCTATTTTTGAACTTCCTGAGTATCCTCCACACTGTTTTTCCAGGTCAGTTGCACCAGCCCGCGGTCCCACCCAGTGGGGGCAGAGGGTTGATGAGTTTTGCAGACTTGTAAAATTCTGCGCCACATTTCATGTCGCGTCCTGTGGGCTCCCATTCATTGTACTTAATTATTTCTTGGAAGCCGGTGGTGGTCTCCTTTCAGTGAGACGTTTCCGAAGCTCACAAGGCCCTCAGCTGGAGCCTGTAAAGAGGCCGGTGGGCCCCGGGCTCGGGGACTCCTGCCCTCCTGCATGCTTCCTTCAGTGCCGTGACGGCCCGCATGGGCACCGAGCCCAGGCCCCCACCCGGGGGCGCGCATGCCGCTGGTAGCCTCGTCCGCCCTGCACTAACAGGAGCCCACCTGTGCTGGGGAGGTCTGAGGAAGACTTGGCCGTGTCACGCTGACGACCCCCGCCTCCTCAGGACCCGCGGTGAGGCTTCAGGGGACATTGTGGGGGCCTCATCCACGCTGACAGGAGCCCCTGTGGCCCCTCAGGACTGGACCCACAGGGAGGCTTCAGTAAATGTGCGCCACATCAACTCTGGCAAGCTCCGGGCCCCCCAAGACCCAAGTTGAGGCTTCTGGAAGATGGGGGCCATATCCCGGTGACATGATCCCCGGCTCCTCAGAACCCGCGGTTTTTTGCTTCGGGAGGAACGTGGGCCACGCCACCAACAGACGCTGACTCTCCCAGGACACCCGGTTTAGACTTCGGGGAATTATGGGGATAATGGTCTATGGCGGCAGAAGCACCCCCAGCCTTGTCTTGGATGTGGGGGACTGCATCCACACTGACAGAGTCTCCGGCCTCCTCATCACCCACTTGTAAGGTTTGGAAATTTGGGGGCCGTGGTCCAGCTGACAGAAGCCCCCAGCCTCCTCAAGGCTTATGGTGAGGCTTGCGAAAATGTGGGGCCAACTCCACACTGATAGGACCCCCCGTCCTCCTCAGGACCTGCACTTTGGCTTCGACCTATGGGGGCTGCGTCTATGTCTCCACATCTGGAGAGATGTGTCTCTGAGAAAAGGTGCACTAGAAACAATTGTCACAGTTTAGTATGTCCCTCCCCACGATTTTTTGTGAGACCCATAACTTCCAAACTCCTTTTTTCCTCCTTTTTGTTTGGTGGAATGCTGCTCGGTGACTTACCTACACAATCAATGAGATGAGTAAGTATCCACAAAACAGTTCAACTCTGTGGAGAAACCCAAGGTCTTTGCCGGAAGTATGAAAGGAGAACTGTGGACTTTCTTTTTTGCTTCAGAAATCAGCATAATGATCCTGATAGGAAGTTCAAAAGACTGGCAGGTAGTACTCTGGGACATAGATCGAACCCGTGGGGACGGAGCCTGTCTCTGTGCCTGCCATATAGAAGGCCGTGATAGACGTCATTTTGAATGGAATGGGTGTTGAATAAAATAGGAGAATTGTGTATGCTGGGGTCCCCCCCCCCCTGTTTCAGGTCACTGATCATACTAGGGAGAGACATTAATCCAGGATGTTCTATTACATCCTGGAAAATGTAGCCTAAGTTATTTTTTTAAGATTTATGTATTTATTCATTCAAGAGAGAGAGAGAGAGAGGCAAGACACAGGCATAGTGAAAGTTCAGGCTCCATGCAGGAAGCCCGATGTGGGACTCTATCCTCCCTGGTCCTCCAGTAGTTCACACCCCGGGCTGCCAGTCGGTGCTAACGCTGGGGCGCACCAAGGGCTAGCCCCCCCCTTTTTTTTTAAGATTTATTTAATATCCTAAGTTATTGCAAAGATAGTAAAGATAGATAAGGAGTTCAGAATTGAGAAAAAATATTAAAATCGTTTGAGGAAAGTAAAGAGGTTGATCACGGAGTGGTTTCTTGCAATTTACTCACTTATAGCTGTAGATTCTGAACAGAAAAAAGAAAGGGAAGGACCGCATGTCTTGAGTCAATCATTTCATCTAAACAGGAAATAATACCGCCTGTCCCCCCACACTGTTGTGAGGACTAACGGGATGGCTGTTGATGTCAAATCTATGTCTCAGTTCACTCATAAATGTAAAAACTTTATTAATATAGCTACCATGTCAGCTGCAATTACTATTTATTTTTTATTTATTTAGATTTATTTATTTATTTTTTATTATTTATTTATGAGCGAGAGATAGAGAGGCAAATAACAGCATGCGGGAGCCTGACATGGGACTCCATCCCTGCGTCCCAGCTCACACACCGGGCTGAAGCAGCGCTAAATCGCGAGGGCCACCGGGCTGCCCTGCCATTACTTTTAAAAGTATATTCATTATTCATTCATGAGGAGAGAGAAGAGAGGCAAACACAGGCCGATGGAGAGGCAGCTCCATGCAGGGAGCCGAAGTGGGACTCCATCCTGGTCTCATGATCACGTCCGGGAGAAGCAGTGCTAAACGCTGAGCCTTCAGGTCTGCCCTTTTCAAGTCTTCTTAAACACACATTTTGACTTCTTTCCCCAGTGAGTTTTAGGTGAGTTTGGTGTACCTATTCAATTAAGCTTGGGTTATGGATCCCAGGCTGCCCCTAAGGTGCATGTTCAGAGCCCCTTCCAACTCTCCAAGTGCACCTGGAAACCGCCGAGCTGGTCTGATGCCCCATCCACAGCTGTGTGGGAAACCAATCCAGAGGCAGTCCACGATGTCTGGACCATAAACCCAGTTCTCTCCTGAAGCATCTGAGTCAAGGGATTGGTTGTACTCAGGGCAGGGTGAAAAACCTCACACGATCAGATTTCTCTGATCCCCTAAAATGGCTAGCATTTTTTGTTGGTTCTTTTTTCTCATGTTATTGCCTCTTTTTCTCTTGTCACATTTCCTTACTTCCTTGGAATTAGTTTTGGAAAGAATCACTCACATAAGAAAATGATCTAAAACTCAGGTTACAATTTTCTAGCCATGTGGATATTGTGATTCACATTGCTTTAAAGCCTGACAAAGTTTGTTTTGCCACAATTAAATAACAATTTTAATAACGGACTTTACTGTTCAAACTGCTAAAAATATTCCCTGTCCGAGGGGCAAGATGTGCGAAGAGTAGGTCCCCAAGTCACTGTCCCCCACCAAATTACCTAGCTGACTTCAAATCATCCTGAAAACCTAGAAATTGGCCTGAATTTAAGAGAGAACAGCTAGATTTCGCATTCTATCAAGGGGGTTCCACCTGGCCTCACTTGGACCTGGGTGACTGTGGTTCCACCTGGGCCTCACCAGACCTGGTGACTCTAGTCCCCACTGGCCTCACCTAGCCAAGTGACCTGGTCCCCTCTTGGCCTCATGTGGAACCTGGCGACTGTGGTCTCCACCTTGATCTCACCTGACCTGGTGGACTCCGCCCCACCTGGCCTCACCTGGACCTGGGAGCGGGAACTTCATCTGGACTGGTGACTTGGTCCCACCTGGGCCCTCACTGTACCTGGTGACTGGGCTCCTCAGCTACCAAGGACTAGGATCCAGGATGGACCCTTAGTTTCTACGATACTGGGGACCATCCCTAGGGATCACTTGTTCCTGGTCCATATGGTCCTTGTCTGGGCTGACCTGGCTCATCCTTTGCTCGATTCCTCTCCTTGGGCTCCCCCTGCTTTGTCAGGTATGGTCCCCCCTCTCGTGGGTGTATAGTGGTCTCTGGTCCTTCTGGGCCTCACCTGATGGTACTTAGGGCCATGATATTGGCCCTGGCAGGCCAGCAGGAGTCTCCGATTCCGCCCTGCATGGTTCTGGAATCCAAACACTCCAAGATATGGCGCATGAAACCTTCCAAGGACACTGCGTCCGGTTTCTCCCGAGGGCATGTCCCCCGCCCTCTGACCGGAAGTCCGGAGACAACCCCATAGCCCTGAGGGGGCACAGGCTGGGCTGGAACATCACACACGGGCACCTCACTGCCTGTCCTGTCTCTCGCGCCACCTACAGTCCACCTTCCCAGCACTGTCCCATGAAACGCCATCATCTGGATCAGAGCGCTCCCCACCCCGTTCAAGAGCACATGGCGGGGGACCCAGGATCTCCGGGGATCTGCCCGATCCTATGCTCGGGTGATGTCCCAGCCCGGGGGAGATCGAATGGTTTCTCTTAGAGTTCCACAAGCACAACAACCAGGGTAGAAAGCAACGGACTGGAACTTCATCAAACTTAACCTTATGGCCAAGCAGAGTGCGCCAAACTCCCCACCCTGAGGCAAACGATGTGAGAATTCCTGAGGGGGGTTGGGGGAGCACGAGGGACTCCACGGTCCAGTGTGTGAAACCAATCCGTTTCACATGCCCGGGGGGACCAGCAGGCCCTGACCGTTCTTCTCTGACACGGGTTGGGCGGGGAAGGTGTCATCCCTGTCGGGGCCCAGCACAGATGGCTAGAAGGTCATGATTGGGATCTCCCTGCACAGCAGGGGCTTACAGGGGAGCGGGGGTCCTGGGGAGCTCGAAACGCCAAACTGCAAGCCCCTTCCCTTGGACATGGCCCTTAGGGGGGCCTCCCTCACCTGTGGGGCTTTGGAAGGGCCTGCAGAGCTTGCTCGCAGTCATCACAATGGGGTCGGGGTGTTTGGACCCCAGCCCGTGAGGCATCGCCCCCACTGGATTCACAGTCCCCCCAGAGTGGTCCCCGCGGGGACAGGCATCATCGGCCACTCACCTGTGACCTGTTGCTGTGTGAGCGCCTCCTCTTTTATGGCCCCTGGGTACTGGGAGGGTGGGAGAGTTGTTGAAACTGGGAGAGTGGGAGTTTCTGGGGTATTGGAGATGGGAGAGTTGGGGAACTTGGGAAGTGGGAGTTCTGGGTACTGGGGAGAGTGGGGGAGTACTGGGGTATTGGGGAGAGTGGGAGTACTGACTACTGTGAAGCGGGAAGATGGGTCATGTGAGCCAGATCCGGATCACGATGGTTTCCGAAGGTCTTGCAGATGCACAGTTGACGCCAGCAGCAGTGGAACCCGGATCTGCACAGTTTTTTTTTGTTTTCCGCCCACGTGGTGTCCCGCATCATGAATATGGGGGCAGGCGGGTCCAATCACACTTAGCCCCTTCACCCTTTGCCTGCCTGAGGGTCCCCGGGGAGTGTCCGTCCCTACTCCAGGTGGAAGGGATGCCGCACCTCCCACAGCTCAGTTCCCATCCTCGGCCCTGCAGGCCTCCACCCCTTCTATGCAACTGTGGTCACAGACATCCCCCCTGAAGCCTCCATAGTTCACAGCTGGGTTGCACCTTAAGAACATTTGGAGGGGCTCCTGGGTGTTCAGTCGTTCCATGTCGACTCTTTGTTTGGCTCAGGTCAATCTCGAGTTGTGGCGGGGAGCCTCGCGTGGGGCTTGGGCTCCGGTGGTTGAGGAGTCCGCTCCAGGTTCCCCTCTCCCTCCGCCCCTCCCACTGCACCCAGCTCTCAAGTAAATTCTTCTAACAAAAATGAACTATGAATACAACATGAGCATCTGTTATCTCCTCTGCAGAGGGTGTCTTCGTTTGTTACGACCGTGTAATGCCTTCACTGACCCACACCGGGAGTCTATCCAGAAAACCCCTTTCCTGATATGTATTGATTAGCAAGTCGACAACCCATGTGACAGTAGTTTTTGGTACAACTAGTGACTTGACATTCTGTGCCTTATCTCCCCACGAGAATGGCTCACCGTCTGTTCCCCTTACAAGTTTGTCACACAGTAACTGACTCTAATTCCCTAGGCTGTACTTTCCTATTTCGTGACTTGTTTATTTGAGACCAACGCTATAGCTGTTACTTTTTGCATTCTATTTGCCCATGTCCTAACCCACGGCCCTCTGGCCATCAGTCACAGATCCATCAACCTTAACCAGAGAAAGGACATGGGGCAGCCCAGGGGGGTTCAGCAGTTTAGCGCCTTCCTTCGGCCCTTGGCGTGATCCTGGAGTCAGGGATCGAGTCCCACGTCGTCCTACATGACCGCCTTCTCCCTCTGCCTGTGTCTCTGCCTCTCTCTCTCTCTCTCTCTGCCTCTCAAGGGATAGTAATAAATCTGTTTTTAAAAGAACACAAGAGAAAGGACAAAAAGCATACGATCCTCAAGAGTTGCAGAAAAGCATTGACAAAATACACCATCAAAAGCATAGTGGTGTTGAGGAATTCTACACAGAACTAAAGGCCGCTGGACGGCCCGCAGCTGACGTCCTCCGCAAGGTGAAAACCTGAAACGTCTCCCTTATCTAAACAAGCCCCGGAGGTCCCCTCTCATCGCTGTAAGTCCTAATTTAGTCCACAGACAGAAACAGCAAAGGTTCCAACCTGGAAGGGACGTCACCCAACTGTCCCTATTTGCTGAAGATGCGGTACTAGAAACAGAAAACCTAACCCTCCACCAAACCTGTTAGAACTAGGAGTGAGTTCAGTAAGTCACGGAACACACTGACTCCTACAGAGCCAGTACCTTGCGTTCCCACATGACACTCAGGAAGAAATGAATGACGTCTCCCTTGCTCAGGAGCATCACAGAGATAAATAATGAGTTATGGACCAATGAGCACAGACTTTGTGCACTGAGCCATACCAGGCTCTGAGAGGCCGTCCTGGGCTCGTGGGGTGGGAGCCTCATCTTGTGAAACTGTCCGCCGTTCCTGAAGCCACCCTCAGTTTTTCAATGTCATCCTAATCAAAATCTGGTGGCAGATCTTAGAAATAGGGAAAAAACTCATACATCCTCCCGCCCCCCAAATTACCCCGACAAGCAATCATTTATGAGAAGCACGACAGAGCGGGACTTAGCATTTCCTTTTCAAACGAGTCACACGAACACAGAAAAAGCATTGTGGTTTCTCAGCCCCCGGCTTGGCTCTGTCGGTTAAGCTCCGACTCCTGACCTCACCAACTCCAGCCTGATCTCGGGGTCGTGAGTTCTATCTAGCCTTGGGCTGGGCTACATGGCGAGACGTGGCCTCCTAGTTAAAACAAACCAACCCACGGGGGGTGGTCCGGGCATAAGCTAAGGAGCAGAACCGAGAGTCTCAGAGGAAATCTGCTCTGATCCCACGGATTTTTTTTTAACATTATTTAATTTAAACCCAAGTAATTAACATATAGTGTATTATAGTTTCATAAGGAAGAATTCAGGGATTCAACCATTTGGAGATAACAGAGCAGTGGCTCGTGACATCACGTGCCCTCCTTCATGCCAGTCCCCTGTTATCCCTCTCCCACCCTCCCCTCCAGCGACCCTCAGTTTTGTTTCCTCCTAGATTAAGAGTCTGTATTTTCTGCATCTTGTTTTCATCTTATTTGTTTTTCCTTCCCTCACAGATGTTCATCTGCCTTGCTTCATACTTCCACCATGAATGACACCCACAACGCTTCTCTTTCTTCCCCGACTGACGTTACACTGAACATGATCCCTCTGGTCTATCCACGTCACTGCAAATGGGCAAGATTCTTCTCTTTGAGAGCTGAGTAACATTCCGCTTCGATGACCATCATCTATCTCCTCATCCTCTTTATCATCAGCCTGCCCTGAGGGCACCGAGGATCCTCCCACAGTGTGGCTACCGTGGACCCTGCTGCTTTGGACATTGGGTTGCAATGGTTTCCCGAGTCTCACTGCATCTGTACTCGGAGTGAGCTCAGGCCGTGCACCTGCCATGCAGGCGGCTCTATTTTGTCTTCCTGGGAGCCTCCACACTATTTCCCAGGGCGGCTGCACACAGCCCGCGTCCCGCCCACCATTGGAAGAGGTGAGTGAGTTTGGCAGGACGTGGTAAAAGTCTGGTCCAACATTTCATTTCGCGTCGTGGGCTCCAATTCCTGTCTTTAAATCTGGGGAAGCCAGGTGTTGGGCTCCGTTTTCAGTGCGACGGTTTCGAAGCTCCAGGCCCTCACTGGAGCCTGGAAGAGGCGGTGCGCCCGGGGCTCGGGGACTCTGCTCCTGCACGGCCTCCTGCAGCGTCTAGCATCCGCAGGGGGCGCCCGACCCAGGCCCCGCCAGGGGGCGCGCATGCGCAGTAGGCCACACGTCCGTCCGCACTAACCGAGAGCCCGCCTTGCTGGTGATGCCTGAGGAGGACTGGGGCGTGTCCACGCTGACAGAGCCCGGGCTCCTCAGACCACCGCAGTGAGGCTTCAGGAGATTGGGCCCTCATCCACACTGAAGGATCCCCTGGCCTCCTCAGGACCCCGGTGAGCTTCAGAAGATGTGGCGCCGCGTCCACTCTGGCACGAGCTCCCAGGCCCCTCAGGACAAAGTTTAGGCTTTGGAAGCTGAAGGCCATAAAAAAAAAAAAAAACATCCCCACGGTGACATGAGCCCCGGCCTCCTCAGAACCCGTGTGACTTTCGGGAGGATGTGGACCATGTCCACACACCTGACGCTGACTCTCCTCAGAAACCCCCTGTTGTAGACTTCGAAATCTGTGGATGCAATCCATGCGGACAGAAGACCCCAGCCTTGTCAGCCGTGGTGACCTAAGAAAGATTGGGAACCGCATCCACCTGACAGGAGTCCCCCGGCTCCCAGGACCCACTGTGAAGGTTTTGGTAATATTTGGGGCCACTCCCTAGCGACGAGCCCCCAGCTTCCTCAGGTCTTATGGTGAGGCTGAGGAAAATGTGGGGCCATGTCAACCTGACAGGACCCCCGTCCTCCTCAGGATCTTCACTTTTGCTTCAGGACATATGTGGCTGCGTCTATGCTGCCAGGAGCCCCCAGCTTCCTCCAGGACCCGCGTGAGTTTTTTTGGGGGGCGGTGGGGCCATTCCCGGCTGACAAGAGCCCCCGGCCTCCTGAGGACCTGCTAGAGTCTTCCAGAGGATGTGAGGGCATAGTCCACCCAGTTACAGTAGCCCCCCGCGTACTCAGGACTGCTGACTATGACTCAGAACCATGGGGCCACGTCCGCACTAACCTCACAGGAGCCCGCTTCCTCAGTACACCCTGGAGGACTCTGGAGGCGCCGTGGGGGCCACATCCCCATCAGAATGACTAACTCATAACCAAGGGTAAGTTGATGTTTAGAATGAATGGTAGGTCAGGGAAGGGAGGCCGTTGGTGGTTAGGGTAGTTAGATGTTAGGGGTTTGTATTAGCTTATGTTAGCAGATTAGAGTTAGGTTGAAGGATAAGGGTAAGGGTCAGTGGTTTAGGAGTTAGTATGGGGTTAGGGATTAGGGTTAAGGACCGGATTAGTAGTTAGGGTTAGGATTAGTCTTTAGGATTAGGGCGGAGGTTAGGAGTTGGTGTTAAGGGTTATGGTTTAGAGTACGTTTTGGGCTTAGGTTGCAGTTAGGGTTAGGGGTTAGGGGTTTGGTATGAAATTAGGGTGTAGGGGTTAGGGTTAGGGTTAAATTAGGGCTAGTTTAGGTTGGGCGAGGTTCGGGTTAGGATTGGGTTAGGGCTAGGTTGGGTTAGTGGGTTGGTTAGGGGTTCGGTTAGGGTCAGGTCAGAGTCCCCAGGATATGTTTTGGAAGGTAAGAGATAGGTAGTGAGTGGGGTAAGGTGTAGTTTTAGGGTACGGGTTAGGGTCACTGTGGTTAATGAGATAGGTTAAGTAGTATAGGGTTTAGGTTCGGGTACGGGTTAAGGTTAGGAATAGGATTTGAGTACATTAAGTTAAGTTAGGGTTGGTTAGGATTAGATTTACGGTAGTGGTCCTGGTTAAGGGTTTTAGGTTTAGTAGTTCGGGTGAAGGTGTGGCAGAAGGTTCAGTATGTGTTTCAGTTTCGTTCTTGGGGTTTGTGTTTGTTTTCGATTAGTGATAGTCTTGTTTAAGGGTTAGGTAACATTAAGCTTAAGTGTAGGGTTTAGGGTTATGTCTGTGTATGTTAGAGTTTGGGTCCTTGTGTGCATGTGCCTGCACTGGGAACTCCATAGCATCTTGGGCCGTTTCGTTTTATGCACTCTATTAAGGTTTTTGGGTTGAAAGATGCCGACGCCATCACCAATCAGTGCCTCCCCGATAATCAAATCCAGGTTCTGCTGGGGTGAGAAATAGACAGGCAAGCCTTCTCCTGAGCCACTAGGAGGGGATTTGGGGCTCTAAATACTCTGTATTTGGATTTTCAGTTCCTTCTGATTTATCTCTGTGCAACGTTTCATCAATCTACCCATTAGTGTTTAAAGTTTCACTTTGAATCCTGTTTTTGTAAACAGAGTATGATATAGTTTTCGGTTTACCACATATTGATTCTACCTTGGATACAACGCTGGTACGGGTCCAGGTTCCCTCCCTATCCCCATCCCCTGATTCCCCGTCCCTCCCCACCTCCTCGGTATTTTTTCTTAGTTTATTCGTCTGTGGTTTTAAGAGTGTGTTTCTTTTTCTTGGTTGTCTCTCTCATCCCCCCCCCCCCCTCTCCGCCCTTTGCCAGTTTGTTTGGTTTCTTAAAATTCACATGTGAATGCAATTGTATTGTATTTGTTATCTGTCCTTTCTTCTCGACTGACTGAGTTCATTGAGCATAATCCTTTCCACTTCTCCCACGTCATTGGTAATTGCTTCATTTTCATCCCCTCTGGATGAAAGGATGTCGCAGTGTGTCATTTCTTTTCTAATCTAATCGATTCGTTTCAATTTCTCTCTTTGATTCATTCTTTTCATTCGATTCGATCAATTCAAAAAATCGAATTGTTCTCTTCTAATCTAATCGCTTCGATTCGGTTCATTATCTATTTGATTCGATTCGATTCTTATCTATTCAATTTGATTAATTCCTTTCGATTCTAATTCTATTTGATTTGATTGTATTCTTTTCAATTCAATTCGATTCATTCGATTCTTTTCTGTTCGATTCGATTCCATTTCCATTCCATTCTTTTCTATTATAATTCGATTCAATTCAATTCTAATCTTTTCTATTCGTTTCAATGCGATTGGATTCAATTATTTTTCATTTCTAATTACTAGATTCGATTAGATTCTTTATATTCTCTCGATTCGAATTCTTTCTATTCGATTAGATCTTTTCTATTCGATTTCGATTCGATTCTTTTTATTACATTTGAATCGATTCGAACTTTTCTATCTATTCTATTCTATTCTATCTATTCTATTCTATTCTATATTCTATTCTATTTGATTAGATTTGATTGGATTCTTTTCGAATCCATCAATCACTTCTTGACTATTCTTTCTATTCGATTCGATTCTTTCCAATTCGATTAGATTCGATTCTTTTATTCGATTCATTCGATTAGAATCCTTTCTATTTTTTTGATTCGATTTTATTCGATTCTTTTCAATCTTTTCGATTCGATTCGATTCTTTATATTCTATTCGATTCAATTCTTTTCTATTCAATTCGATTCGATTCGATTGTATTCGATTCTTTGGCTATTCTGTTTGATATTTGATTCAATCGAATCTTTTCTATTTGATTGATTCAATCCATTTGCCTCTTTTCTATTTGATTTGATTTGATTCGATTCGATTCTTTTCTTTCCGATTCAATTCAATTTGATTTTATTCCATTCGATTCTTTCTATTCGATTCGATTTGATTCGATTCTTTTCTACTTCATTCGATTTGATTCGATTCGATTCTTTTCTATTCGATTCAATTCTTCTCTATTCGATCTATATCGATTGGATTCTTTCTATTCGATTCTATTGTATTTTATTCTTTTGCTATTCTAATCTATTCAAATTAGATTCTATTCTATTCTATTTTTTCTATTTCATTCAATTCGATTCTTCTTATTCTATTCGATTCGATTTGATTCTTTTGTATTCGATTCGATTCGATTTGATTTGATTCTATTCAATTCTTTCTATTCGATTCGATTCTTTCTATTCTATTCTATCCATCGATTCGATTATTTTCTATTCTATTCTAATCGATCCTATTCAATTATTTTCTATTCGATTCGATTCGATGCAATTCGTTTTCGAACAATTCTTTTATTCGATTCGATTCGATTCGATTTTTTCCTATTCTGTTCGATTCTATTCTATTCTATTCATTCAAGCAATGATTCTTTTCTATTCTATTCAATTCGATTCTATTTATTTTCTTTCTATTCAACTTCGATTTCTTTCTTTTCTATTCTATTCGATTCAATTCGATTGATTCAATTAGATTTTTCTATTTGATTCGTTTCGATTTGATTCGATTTGAATCTTTCTATTGATTTGATTCAATTCGATCTATTCTTTTCTATTTGATTCGATTCGATTGGTTCGAATCTTTTCTATTCGATTCCACTTGATTCGATTTTTCCATTCTATTCAATTCCATTCGTCTTGATTCGATTATTTTCTATTCGATTCGATTCGATTGATTATTTTCTATTCGACTCGATTCGATTTTTCCATTCGATTTGATTCAGTTCGATTCTTTTCTATTCTATTCGATTATTTTCTATTCTACACAATTCGATGCAATTTTTTTCAAATTGATTCTTCCTATTCTATTCTAAATGGATTCTTTTCTACTCGATTCGTTTAGATTCGATTCTTTTCTATTCGATCGATTCGATTCTTTCTATTTGATTCGATTCGATTCGAATCTTTTCTATTCGATTTGATTGATTTGATTCTTTTCTATTTGATTCTATTCGATTCGATTCAATTTGATTGATTCGATTCTTTTCTATTCTATTCTATTTGATTCGATTCTTTTCTATTCTATTCGATTCGAATGGATTCAATTCGATTCAATTCATTTCGATTTGATTCGAATCTTTCTATTCGATTAGATTCAATTTGATTCGATTCTTTTCTATTCGATTCGATTCGATTCAATTCGATTGGATTCTATTCTATTCGATTTGATTCGATTCGATTCTTTTCTATTTGATTCAATTCGATTCTTTTCTATACGATTCGATTCCATTCTTTTCTCTCGATGCGATTCGATCGATTCTTTTATATTCGATTCAATTTGATTCTTTCCTATCCGATTTGATTCGAATCGAATAATTTTTTTAAATAAAATAATTTAATTGGTGTTCATTTGACCAACATACAGAATAACACCCAGTGCTCATCCCATCAAGTGTCCCCCTCAGTGCCGGGCCCACCACCCCACCCCACCCCCGCCCACCTCCCCTTCCACCACCCCTAGTTTGTTTCCCAGTGTTAGGGTTCTCTCATGTTCTGTCTCCCTTTCTGATATTTCCCACTCATTTTTACTTTAAATAGTTGTTCAGGGTTTAGGATAATACATTAGAGGGAAGGAAAGTTTTTTTTTAATTCAGTATTGCGGGTAAAATCTAGTTTGGCTTCATAATTACTCTAAATTTACTTGGAACTGCTCAATCTTTCTGAACTTTGGGCCATGACATAGGTTTTCTTTAGCAGCTTCTCTTTTCCTGAGTGAAGCAAAGACTCCTCTAGAGAACCCACTGAGTGGGTGGAAGGATTGTATCTCTAGCAGTTTATGGCAATTATCAATTCCTACCCTCCAAGTTTCAGTTCTTTATTTAGTCATTTGTAATTAAAGAAAAAAAGTAAACACATACCTGAATATAAGATGATGCTATCAAAACAGTGTCAGTTTCTTATTTATGACACTTTAAGGTAGATTACTATCACAGAAAGTATATAGGCCCTGTGTGTTAGAGAAATATGGGTTAAAAATACAAATGGGCCACTTAGTAGATTTGTGACTTTGAATGGTCCTTAATTTTCTTAAGTATCAGTCTTCTCTGTTTACCATGGATGTGAAATTCAAGGGCATTTGGAATTAATTGAAATGGTATAAATGAAAGTGCTATATAAACCATGTGGCACTTACTATGCTTTCCGAAGAGCTGGTTTTTTACATTATTTTCATTTAGTGTGAACTGATTTCCAATTTGGGGCAGAATATTCATGGTTACTGTGATTAAGCAAAAGCAATATTTTTCCCAATGACATACTAAAGATTTGTATATTCTATCTCATTCAGTCTTTATGACACAACCATGGAACTTTGTCTTTATTCCCAAATGAAGCACTGGAGTCAGTTTGGTTTTGTACCTTAGATATATTCATATAAAGTAATAACTGTTCAATGTAGCCAGGAATTACCTACAGTTAGTCTATTCTCTAAAAGAAAGTACTACCTAGCCTATATTCAGTTAGAAACACAGGCACAGAAATGGAAATTTCCTGCTTTTCACTTAACAGAGAATGAAAAAAATGATGTTATAAAACAAAATGTACTACTATCTATATTCAGTGGCAAAATAGAACTCCAATATACCCTATTTAATCTAATTAAAAATTGAGCTGATAAGCAATGAAATGATAAGGTTTGGGAGACTCCATTGCCTCCTATATTTCTGACTTACCTCTAATTTTCATACAGGATCACTAACAAATAGAATGGCTGGAACAGAAAACATAAGAGCAGTTGCTACTGTTGTAATGCAGGGAAACCAGCATTCTGGACATAATTCCTCTCAGTGAACCCCTTTTCTTTCTATGTTAAGGTTTTTTTCCTTAAAATTTCCATTTTATCTAGAGGGAATATATTTCTTTGTGTACAGAGCATGAGAAAGGAGCAATTATATGAAGAAGAAAAAATATCAGAAGGTGTTTTAAAACAATGTGGTATGGTTTCTGCACAAATAAAATGTAGCATGAGCCACATGTTTTATCTATTCTCTTTGCTGCTGGCTCACAGGGAATAATTCAGTGAATAAAAATTGCCAGAACAGGACTACACACAGAACACCAAGGAATAGAAAACATCATACACATTAGTAATGAATTTGAAAAGGAAGCTTAGGGGACGGTGTCTAAAGAGACAGGAAAAAAAAGCTAGCAAATAACCACACTAGGTAAAGTTTGTTTCCCTTGACATTATTTTTCAGAGATGAATAACTTAACATCTAGTTCCTAAAGCACATTGCTACTGAGTGCATATTTAATCTATGCCATTTTTAAAAAGTTGAAAATTCTCTATATAGTGCTAAGTCCATTCATTACTCCATATATTTAATCTTCCTTCAAATAAGAATTTTTGGTTCAATAGTACTGCTAATACTTTATACTATTTTGTCTTCTCACTCTTTGCTCACCAACAGTGACTGCTGAAGCGTTTCCTGCTTTGATTGATAAAAGTTCCAATATATATGCCAAGTATAATATTAGTAATTAGTACCCTCTCTGACTATACTATAATAATATAACCATGCCCAAATTATATAATGTGAACGTAAAACACCAATAAAATTGTGCATGTCTTAAGTAAAAGCTATAAATATTTGCCAGTTCTCACAGTTTTAAATATGCATGAAATAAGGCAAGTTTTTGTCTCTCTGTTGTGGTTTTCAAATCAAGTTATCACATAGGTTTTTACACCTCAAGACCTCAGGCAAATTCCTTGATCTTTCAAAGTATCAATTGCACATTTGTAAGAAAGAGATAAAGCCTAAGTTGCCATATAGTTGGGAAGATTAAACATGATATTATTTAGAACATACCTGGTTGAGCATACAGAATAATTGCTCTCCATAGAAGACATATTTTCATTTATGAAATTCCAAACTTTCTTTTTTTAACACTGCAAAATATAACTTTATTTATTTTTTTAATTAATTAATTAATATATTATTATTGGTGTTCAATTTGGAAACATATAGAATAACACCCAGTGCTCATCCCATTAAGTGCACCCTCAGTACCTGCCACCCTGTCACGCCCACCCCCCACCCACCTCCCTTTATACCACTCCTTGTTCATTATCCAGAGTTAGGAGTCTCTCATGTTCTGTCACCCTCACTGATATTTTCAATCATTTCCTTTCCTATCCCCTTTATTCCCTTTCACTATTTTTTATATTCCCCAAATGAATGAGACCATATAATGTTTGTCCTTCTCTGATTGACTTATTTCACTCAGCATAATACCCTCCAGTTCCATCCACATTGAAGCAAATGGTGGGTATTTGTCGTTTCTTTTTTTTTATAATAAATTATTTTTTTATTGGTGTTCAATTTGCCAACATACAGAATAACACCCAGTGCTCACTAATGTTCCATTGTATATATGTATGTACCACACCTTCATTATCCATTCATCTTTCAATGGACACCGAGGCTTCTTCCACAGTTTGGCTATTGTGGACATTGCTGCTAGAAACATCAGGGTGCAGGTGTCCCAGCGTTTCATTGCATCTGTATCTTTGGGGTAAAATCCCAATAGTGCAATTGCTGGGTCGTAGGGCAGATTTACTCTGAACTCTTTGAGGAACCTCCACACAGTTTTCCAGAGTGGCTGCACCATTTCACGTGCCCACCACCAGTGTAAGAGGGTTCCCTTATTTCCACATCCTCTCCAACATTTGTGGTTTACTGCCTTGTTAATTTTCCCCATTCTCACTGGTGTGAGGTGGTATCTCATTGTGGGTTTTTTTAATTAATTTTTTAATTTACTTTTTTAATAAATTTATTTTTTATTGGTGTTCAATTTTCCAACATACAGAATAACACCCAGTGCTCATCCTGTCAAGTGCCCCTCTCAGCGCCCGTCACCCATTCACCCCCACCCTCCGCCCTCCTCCCCTTCCACCACACCTAGTTCGTTTCCCAGAGTTAGCAGTCTTTATGTTCTGTCTCCCTTTCTGATACTTCCCACACATTTCTTCTCTTCCCTTATATTCCCTTTCACTATTATTTATATTCCCCAAATGAACGAGAACATATAATGTTTGTCCTTCTCCAATTGACTTACTTCACTCAGCATAACACCCTCCAGTTCCATCCACGTTGAAGCAAATGGTGGATATTTGTCGTTTCTAATGGCAGAGGAATATTCCATTCTATACATAAACCACATCTTCTTTATCCATTCATCTTTCGATGGACACCAGGGCTCCTTCCACAATTTGCTATTGTGGACATTGCTGTTATAAACATCGGGGTGCAGGTGTCCCGCGTTTCATTGCATGTGAATATTTGGGGTAAATCCCCAACAGTGCAATTGCTGGTCGTAGGGCAGGTCTATTTTTAACTCTTTTAGGAACCTCCATACAGTTTTCCAGAGTGGCTGCATCAGTTCACATTCCCATCAACAGTCCAGGAGGGTTCCCTTTTCTCCGCATCCTCTCCAACATTTGTTGTTTCCTGCCTTGTTAATTTTCCCCATTCTCACTGGTGTGAGGTGGGATCTCATCGTGGTTTTAATTTGTATTTCCCTGATGGCAAGTGATGCAGAGCATTTTCTCATGTGTGTGTTGGCCATGTCTATGTCTTCCTCTGTGAGATTTCTCTTCATGTCTTTTGCCCATTTCATGATTGAATTGTTTGTTTCTTTGGTGTTGAGTTTAATAAGTTCTTTACAGATCTGGGAAACTAGCCCTTTATCTGATACGTCATTTGCAAATATCTTCTCCCATTCTGTAGGTTGTCTTTTAGTTTTGTTGACTGTATCCTTTGCTGTTCCAAAGCTTCTTATCTTGATGAAGTCCCAATACTTCATTTTTGCTTTTGTTTCTTTTGCCTTCGTGGATGTATCTTGCAAGAAGTTACTGTGGCCGAGTTCAAAAGGGTGTTGCCTGTGTTCTCCTCTAGGATTTTGATGGACTCTTGTCTCACATTTAGATCTTTCATCCATTTTGAGTTTATCTTTGTGTATGGTGGAAGAGAGTGGTCTAGTTTCATTCTTCTGCATGTGGATGTCCAATATTCCCAGCACCATTTATTGAAGAGACTGTTTTTTTAAGAAATTTATTTTTATTGGTGTTCAATTTATCAACATACAGAATAACACCCATTGCTCATCTCGTCAAGTGCCCCCCTCAGTGCCCGTCACCCATTCACCCCACCCCCCGCTTTCCTCTGCTTCCATCACCCCTAGTTCGTTTCCCAGAGTTAGGAGTCTTTATGTTCTGATTTTTGCTATTTATTATCCTTTCCTGCTTTTCAGGTTGAGGAGGCATTATACGTGTTCATTAGTGTTTTTCTTTCCTTCTGATATAAAATTCTTATTTTGTTCCCTACGAAGGAACTCGTGAAGAATAAGGCAAAATTAATTAAACTATTCTTAAAATGTCTTCACACTTGGATCCTGATTCATTTAAGTCAATTTTCAAATAAATCTTATTTATTAGAAAAAAAGCAAAGATTTATAGGGAAATTGAGAAGATAGTACAGAGAATTCTCATGCACTCGCACTCAATTTCTCCAATTATTGATATCTTATATTAGTATGGTACAAATATTAGCTAATGAATAAATATTAAATATTTGCATTAACCAAAGACCATACATTATTCAGAAATTCCTTAGTTTTTGCTGAGTTACCATCCCTCATATCACATTCCATTTGTCCTCATGTTTTCTTAGGCTCCTCTGGATTGTGACAGTTTTTCAGCCTTTCCTTGTTGTTGTTAAACTGGAACACTTTGAGAAGTAGAGTATTTTGTACAATTTTCCTCAGTTGGGACATGTCTGTTGTTTATCTCATGATTGAACTGTGATTGTGGATGATATACAGAGATATACTGCCATTTTTATTATATCATATAAAGGATAGATACTATCAACATGATTTATCAGTCTTGGTATGATTTGATATCTTGCTGAGGTAGTGTTTGTCAGCTTTCTCCATAGTAAAGTGATTCTTTATTATTATTATTATTATTTATTATTTATTATTTTATTTAACTTTTTCTTAATATATTTTGTAGAAGGAAGTTACTATGTGTATTCCACACATAAGAGTGGGAAGCTATGCTCATCAACTTGAGGGTGGAATGTCTGCACAAATTGTTTGAAATTCTTCTACATGGGAGATTTCTCTTCCTTCTGGGTTTGTTTGTTTCTTTTTCAAAGATGTTATTTATTTATTTGAGAGAGACAGGAGAGAAAAAGCATGAGCGAGAGGGGCAGAGGGAGAGGGAGAAGCAGGTTTCCTGCTGAACAGGGAGCCTGCCTTGGGACCTGGATCATGATCTGAGCCTAAGGCAGAAGCTTAACTGACTGAGCCACCCAGGTGCCCCTCTCTTTCTTTCACAATTTTTAATATTAGTATAGATTCATGGATATTTATTTTTTACGCTTTGGGTTATAATCCAGCACTACTTATTTTGTTGCTTATATTGTCTCCTCTCTGGCCACGGGAGCTCTTTCAGTTGACACCTGTGTCCCTTTAACATATTTCCATCAGTATGGAGTCTTCTGTCTGTTCATAAATTTTTAAAAGACAAACTTTATGTAAATCTCATTTTTGATTGGCACATTGTTTCTCTCCCCGTCCCTATCTTTGCCTCCTTCCCTCTCTCTTCATTGTTTCATTTCTTTATTTATTATGATCTGAAAATAGGAAAGGACATAGGATCTCAAATTTTGCTATTTTAAGGTAAATCAATTCTCCTTGGTGCCTAGCCAGTGGTTCTCAAATGTTAGTGTGCAAAAGAATAACCTGGAGAGCTTGTTAATATGGCCAGCCAACATTTTAATTTTTTTAAGTTAAAGGAAGGGGCAGCTTAGGATTCTGCATGTTAATCGGTACACTCAGAAAATAATAATGGAGTTCTTTGAGGGCTTTGCTTTGAAAAGCAGCGAGCATGAGGGCAGATGGTTGTTCTGATACACATATTTATTATTTCTAGTGGCTTGGACCCATATACCCACCGCTTGTGATAAAAAGGGATATAGATTGGGGATTTTCTATCGCCATAGGAAAGAACCCTAAAATACTCAGGATCTATGCTCAGAGTTAGTTTTATATTTTAGCATTTGAGTATATATAAGATCCCCCATCTTTTTGTGCTCAGTATAGAGTGTTTAGGACCCCACAGCAGCATTTTAGGTCTGAGAGGGAACTGAGGGATCATCAGCTCTGGTCCTCTCTTCTGAGGCACAGGAAAGACACTGAGAGTTCGGAGGATTGGAGTGTCCAATTCACATGCTTATTGGTGGTGGAGCTAGGTATGAAAAAGGTCTTCCTAGAGATTGTTGCATCAAGACAGACACCATTGAACATAACTCGTTTAGATAGGCTTTTGTGAAATACACAATTTTGGGTTACTCTTTCTGCTTTTATACTTTCATATAAAGGTACGACTGTGTGGGACACAGGAAATTTAACAAAAATCCCCTACCCCTGGACAAGCAGAGCAGGACTGATTCCATTTTGTGCTACACCTGCCACCTCCTGTATGACCCCCCCACATAACCTGCTTATTGCTTAAGGCATGCCCCACCCTAGTCAAGCTCTGGGCACACCCTAATCGGAAATCGGCTCATAAAATTGTAACCCTGCTTTGTGCCCGCCAAAACTGCGCACCGATTCTGACCAAAGTAATAGGCCAGCTCAAGTGGATACTACAGGGTAAGGTGTAATTCAATCGTCCACCTGCGTGTGGACCGACATGACTGTGCATCTTTCTGTGTATCCCATGGGCCACTGGCCCCTATAAAGCTGCTACGCCTGTTAGTCTCGGGGTCCAAGTCCCTGCTCCGCTGTGTCGGGTACACTTGGACCCAAGCTCGAGCTTGTAAATAAACCCTCGTGTGTTTGCATCGGTGTCGGCTTCTCGGTGGTTTCTCGGATTCGCAATCTTGGGCACAACAAAACTCTCCCTCTTTGCCGATGACATGATACTTGACGTAGAAAACCCAAAAGCCTCTGCCCCAAGATTGCTAGAACTCATACAACAATTTGGCAGCGTGGCAGGATACAAAATCAATGCCCAAAAATTAGTGGCATTTCTATACACTGAGACTGAAGAAACAGAAATTAAAGAGTCAATCCCATTTACAATTGCACCCAAAAGCATTAGATACCTAGGAATAAGCCTAACCAAAGAGGTAAAGGATCTATACCCTAAAAACTATAAAACACTTATGAAAGAAATTGAGGAAGACACAAAGAGATGGAAAAATATTCCATGCTCATGGATTGGCAGAATTAATATTGTGAAAATGTCAATGTTACCCAGGGCAATGTGCATGTTTAATGCAATCCCTATCAAAATACCATGGATGTTCTTCAGAGAGTTAGAACAAATTATTTTAAGAATTGTGTGGAATCAGAAAAGACCCCGAATAGCCAGGGGAATTTTAAAAAGAAAACCATAGCTGGGGCCTCACAATGCCAGATTTCAGGTTGTACTACAAAGCTGTGGTTATCAAGACAGTGTGGTACTGGCACAAAACAGACACATAGATCAATGGAACAGAATAGAGAACCCAGAAGTGGAATCTGAACTTTATGGTCAACTAATATTTGATAAAGGAGGAAAGACTATCCACTGGAAGAAAGACAGCCTCTTCAATAAATGCTGCTGGGAAAATTGGACATCCACATGCAGAAGAATGAAACTAGACCACTCTGTTTCACCAAACACAAGATAAACTCAAAATGGATGAAAGATCTAAATGTGAGACAAGAGTCCATCAAAATCCTAGAGGAGAACACAGGCAACACCCTTTTTGAACTTGGGCACAGTAACTTCTTGCAAGATACATCCACGAAGGCAAAAGAAACAAAAGCAAAAATGAAGTATTGGGACTTCATCAAGATAAGAAGCTTTGGAACAGCAAAGGATACAGTCAACAAAACTAAAAGACTACCTACAGAATGGGAGAAAATGACATATCAGATAAAGGGCTAGTTTCCCAGATCTGTAAAGAACTTATTAAACTCAACACCAAAGAAACAAACAATTCAATCATGAAATGGGCAAAAGACATGAAGAGAAATCTCACAGAGGAAGACATAGTCATGGCCAACACGCACATGAGAAAATGCTCTGCATCACTTGCCATCAGGGAAATACAAATCCAAACCACAATGAGATACCACCTCACACCAGTGAGAATGGGGAAAATTAACAAGGCAAGAAACCACAAATGTTGGAGAGGATGCGGTGAAAAGGGAACCCTCCTGCACTGTTGGTGGGAATGTGAACTGGTGCAGACACTCGAAAACTGTGTGGAGGTTCCTCAAGGAGTTAAAATTGGACCTGCCCTACGACACAGCAATTGCACTGTTGGGGATTTACCCCAAAGATACAGATGCAATGAAATGCCGAGATACCTGCACCCCGATGTTTGTAGCAGCAATATCCACAATAGCCAAATTGTGGAAAAAAGCCTCAGTGTCCATCGAAAGATGAATGGATAAAGAAGATGTGGTTTATGTATACAGTAGAATATTACTCAGTCATTACAAATGACAAATACCCACCATTTGCTTCAACGTGGATGGAACTGGAGGGTATTATGCTGAGTGAAATGAGTCAATTGGAGAAGGAGAAACATTATATGTTCTCATTCGTTTGGAGAATATAAATAATAGTGAAAGGGAATAGAAAGGAAGGGAGAAGAAATGGTTAGGAAATATCAGAAAGGGAGACAGAATGTAAAGACTGTAACTCTGGGAAACGAACTAGGGGTGGTGGAAGGAGAGGAGGGCGGGGGTGGGGGTGAATGGGTGATGGGCACTCAGGGGGGCACTTGATGGGATGAGCACTGGGTGTTATTCTGTATGTTGGCAAATTGAACAACAAAAAATAATTTATTATTAAAAAAATTCCATCTGCAGTCAGTGTGGAACTGAGAGGGACCGCATGTGAGCTCAACTCTCAGAAGGATGTTCCCCAGAGAGACTGCTTTCAACTACGTTCTCACATATGGAAGTTAGTATGTAGCTCCAATCTACGGGAGGAAGGAATTCCTCAGAAGTCGATGGACTGAGCTAAGAGACACTTGCCTTTCACAAAACTTGTGTCCCGCATCGAATGAAATCTGTGGAAGACAACCGTACAGGCAGTCAGGATGGGGAGCCACTGGCCAAAAGCTCACTCTCAGAAGTGTGTATATCTTGGAGGTTGAGTGTCTGCTTAGAAACTCATTTACAGAAGTCAGAACCTAGCACTACTCTAATTGAACAAAGCCATTGGCAATCGTTGCATTGAACGCAGATACACGTGAGTACAGGCCTGACACTTCCACATGTTTTTCACACAAGCCTCTTTCCGGCATGTTACATAAGGATGTTAGGAGTTATGTCTACAGACAGTCAGGATGCGGGAGGGCCCTGCCCTGAGCTCAGCACTCACGAGGAAGCATGCCTAGAAGCCAGCTTTCATCTGGCTGCGTTCGTATTGTAGTGAGAAGAGAGCGGCAATCTCAGTCAGGAGGTTCCATGAATACCGCACTACTGCACCTGGAGACACACCTTCCAAGCTGCAATTTTCCACTTGCATCGCACGAGCTTCTGACAAACATCTCTAGTGAGGATGTTCGAAACTTCATCTGCAAGCAGTGTAGAACTGTGAGGAACTGTGTGTGAGCTCACCTCTCAGAAAGGAAGTTCCTTGGACACTGCATTCCACTCGCTTCTCACGTATGGAAGTTAGTATGTAGCGCCGATAATGACAGAATTCCTCGAAAATCGCTGGATTGAGCTTAGAGGACAGTAGTCTTGTGGTCTTCACCTTCCACTTACCTCTCACACTTACTTCTGTCACGCATCGAACCTAGGCCTCTAGGAGCGAAGACATGCATTCAGGATGTGGCAGGTACCGGCTATAAGCTCAACTCTCAGAAGTGCGTTTGCCTTGGGGCAGATGTCTGCTTGCCACTCATTTATGGGAGTTAGAACGTAAGCTACACTCTAATTGAACAAGGCTGTTGGAAATCGCTGTATTGGACTCAGATACATGTGAGTACAGGCCTAACACTTCCACATGCTTTTCACACAACCTCTTCAGCACCTCACTTAAGGATGATAGGAGCTATGTCTACAGGCAGTCAGGATGCAGGAGGGTCCTGCCCTGAGCTCAGCTCTCACAAGGAAGCATCCCTAGAAGCCAGCTTTCAACTAGCTGCATTCTTATGACTGTGGTGTCCTTCTAACCTAACCTATACTTGGTCACTCCAGTCCCCAACTGGGCCTCAGCTGGACCTGGTGCCTCTGTACTTAGCTTGGCCTCACTTGGACCAGGTGACTGTGTTCCCACCTGGGCCTCAACTGGTCTTATGACATTAGTCCCTACCTGGGCCTCACCCAGACCAGGTGACTCTGTTCCACCTGGGCCTCACCTGGACCTGGTGAATCTGGTCCCCTCCTGGTATGAACTGGCCCTCCCTGGTGACTCTGGTCCTCATGTGCGCCTCACCTGAACCTGTGACTCTTGTACCCACCTGGGCATCATCGGGATATGGTTACTCTATTTCCCAAGTGAGACTCTGGAACATTTAACTTTGGTCCTCACCTGGGCCTCACCTGGACCTGGTGACTCTGGTTCCCCACATGAATCTCACCTGGACCTGCTGTCCCTGCTGTTCTTCTACCCTCACCTGTACCTGGTGACTCCAGTCCCCCCACCCCAGGCCTCACCTTGATTTGGTGACTCTGGTCCTCAGCTTGGTTTCACCTGGATCTGTGACTGTGGTACCCACCTGGGCCTCACTTGGACCTGGTGACTCTGATCCCCATCTGGGCCTCACCTGGCCTGTTGACTCTGGTCCTCAACTGGGTTATAATTGGGACCGGTTACTGTGTTCCACAACTGGGCCTCACCTGAACCAGGTGACTCTGGTCCCCCTCTGGGTCTCACCCTGACCTGGTGACTGTGAACCCCACTTTGGCCTGATTTGGACCTGCTGACTCTGGTTGCCACCTGCGCCGTCACCTCGAACTGTTGACTCTGGTTCTTTCAAGGGCCTCCCCTGTACCTGGTGATTCTAGTCCCCACCTGGGCCTCACCTGGACGTGGTGACTGTTTTCACCACGTGGGACTCACCTGGACCTGGTTACTGTGTTCCACACCTGGGCCTCACATAGATCTGGTGACCATGGTCCCCAGCCAGCCTCACACGGACCTGTTGCCTCTGGTCCCCGACCTGGGCCTCACGTGGTACCTGGTAACTCTGGTCCTCACCTGGGCCTCATCTGGACCTGGTGACTCTGGGTCCTCACCTGTGCCCTCACCTGGATCTGGTGCTCTGGTCCTCAGTTTGGCCTCACCTGGACCTGGTGACTCTCGTCCCCACTTTGACCTAACTAGACATGGTGAATCTCGTCCCCACCTAGGCCTCACCCAGACCTGGTGACTCTTGTCCCCAGCTATGCCTCAACTCAACCTGATGAATCTGGTCCTCACGTGGGCCTCACATGGACCTGGGACTCAGCTGGATAGAGTGGCTCTGGTTCCCACATGGGGCTCACCTGATCCTGGTGACTGTGGTCTCCTTCTATGCCCTCACCGGGACCTGGTGACTCTGATCCCATCTGGGCCTCGCATGACCCTAGTGACTCTGGTCCTCGCCTAGGCATCATTGGGACCTGGATACTCTATTCCACACCTGGGCCTCACTTGACCGGGGACCCTCTGGTCCCACTATGGGCCTCACCCTTAACTGGTTACTCTGGTCCCCCTGGTCGTGACCTGGCAAGGGACTCTGGTCCTCCTCTGGGCCTCACCCTAACCTGGTGACTCTGGTCCCCACCTGGGCTTCACTTGGACCTGGTGAATCTGGTCCTTACCTGATCCTCACACAGACCTGGTGATTCTGGTCATCACCTGGGTCTCACTTGGGCTTGGTGAATCTTGTTGCCACCTGGGCCTCACCTGGACCTCGTGACCGTAGTCCGCACCTGGGCCTCACCTGGATCTGGGTCTCCGGCTCCCATATGGGGCTCTCCTGGACCTGGTTCCTGTGGTCTCCTTCTTGTCCTCACCTGGAACTCGTGACTCTGATCCACATTTGGGCCTCACCTGGGACCTGGTGACTCTGGTCCTTAACTGGGCATCATTGGGACCTGGTTACTCTCTTCTATACCTGGGACTCACCTGGACATGGTGGACTCTGGTCTCCCCTCTGGAACCTCACCCTGACCTGGTGACTGTGGTCCCACCTGGGCCTCACCTGGACCAGGTGACTGGTTCCACATGGAACCTCACCTGGACTGGTGAATCTGGTCCTCACATGGGCAACATGGGACCTGGTTACTCAGTTCGACATCGGGGCCTAGTGACTCTAGTCCCCCTCTGGGCCTCACCCTGATGTGGTGACTCTGGTCCCCACGTGGATGTCACCTGGACCGGCTGACTCTGGTCCCCCTCTGGGCCTCACCCGGAGGTGGGGACTCTGGGCCTCAGCTAGGCCTCAACTGGACCTGGTGAATCTGCTCCCCACTTGGGCTTCGTCTGACCTTGTGACTCTGGTCCCACCTGGGCATCATTGGGACATGGTTACTCTGTTCCCCACCTGGGACTCACCTGTACCTGATAACTTTGATCCACACTTGGCCTCACCTGGCCCTGATGACTGGGCCCCACCTGGGCCTCAATCTGGACCTGGTGACTCTCATTCCCACATGAACCACACCTGGACCTGGTGACTCTGGTGTCCTTCTAGCCTCACATTTACCTGGTGACTCCGGTCCCCCACCAGGGCCTCACCTGGATCTGGTGACTCTGGCCTGCAGGTTGGCCTCACCTGGACCTGGTGAGTGTGGTTACCACCTGGGCCTCACCCGTACCTGGTGACTCAGGTCCCCACGTGGGCCTCACTTGGACCTGGTGAATCTGGTCCTTACCTGGTCCTCACCTGGACCGGGTGGACTCTGGTCACCACCTGGGCCTCACCTGGACCTGGTGAATCTGGTCCTCATCTGGGCCTCACCCAGTCCTGGTGACTTTAGTCCCCACCTGGGCCTCACCTGGACCTGATTGCTGTGGTCTCCTTCTTGGCCTCACCTGGAACTGGTGACTCTGATCCTATCTGGGCCTCACCCAGACCTGGTGACTCTGGTCCTCACCTAGGCATCATTGGGACCTGGTTACTCTGTTCCACACCTGAGCCTCACCTGGACATGATGACCCTGGAACCCTCTGGCCTCACCCTGACCTGGTGACTCTGGTCCCCATCTGGATGTCACCTGGACCAGGTGATTCTGGTATCCCTCTGGGCCTCAACCAGACCTGGTGACTCTGGTCCCTCAACTGGGCCTCACCTGGACCTAGTGAATATGCTCCCCACCTGGCCTCATCTGACCTGGTGACTCTGGTCCCTACCTCGGCCTCATCAGGACATGGTTACTCTATTCCCCACTGGGACTCACCTGGACCTCGTAACTCTGGTCCTCACTTTGGCCTCTTCTGTACCTGGTGACTATGGCCCCACCTGGGCCTCACCTGGACCTGGTGTTACACTGTTCCGTAACAGGGACCCACCTGGACCTGTTAACTCTGGTCTTCACCTGGGCCACACCTGGACATGTGACACTGGTTCCCACCTGGGTCTCACCGGGACCTGGTGAGTCTGGGCCCACCTGGGCCTCACCTGTAACTGGTGACTCTCGTTCCCACATGGACCTCATGTGGACCTGGTGGCTGTAGTGTTTCTAGCTTCTCATGTACCTGGTGACTCTGGTCCCCACCAGGGCCTCACCTGGACCTGGTGATTGTGGTTGCCACCTGCGCCTCACCTGGACCTGGTGATTCTGGTCCCCACCGGAGCCTCACCCATACCTGGTGACTTAGGTCCCACGTGGGCCTCACTTGGACCTGGTGAACCTGGGTCCTTACCTGGTCCTCACCCAGACCTGGTGACTCTGGTCACCATCTGTGCCTCACCTGGCCCCAGTGACTCTGGTCCCCACCTGGACCTGGTGACTGTGGTCCCCACCTGGGCCTCACCTGGACCTGATGACTCTGATCCCCACCTGGGCCTCACCTGTGTCTTACCGGGACCTGGTGACTCTGGTCCTCAGCTTGGCCTCACCTGGATCTGGTAACTGGTCCCCACCTGGGCCTTACCTGGACCTGGTGTCTCTGGTACCTATCTAGGCATCATCAGGACAGGGTTTCTCTGTTCCCCACCTGGGACACACCTGGATCTGTTAACTTTGGTCCTCACCTGGCCTCACATGTACCTGGTGACTCTGGTTCCCACATGGACCTCACCTGGACCTTGTGTCTCTCGTTTCCTTCTAGGCTCATCTGTACCTGGTGACTCCGGTCCCCACCTGGGCCTCACCTGGGCCAGGGGATTCTTGTCCCCTCCTGGCCTCACCTGGACCGGGTGACTCTGGTTTGCACATGAACCTCACCTGGAGCTGGTACCTGTGGTGTCCTTCTGGCCTCACCTGGACATGGTGACTCTGGTCCCCATCTGGCCTCACCTGGCCCTGGGGACACTGGTCCTCAGCTTGGCCTCACCTGGACCTGCTGAGTGTGGTTGCCACCTGGGTCTCACCTGGACCTGGTGACTCTGGTCCCCACCGGGGCCTGACCCGGACCTGGCGAATCTGGTCCTTACCTGTTCCTTACCCAGACCTGGTGACTGGTCATCACCTGGGCCTCACCTGGTCTTGGTGAATCTGGCCCCCACCTGGGCTTCACCTGGACCTGGTGACTGTGGTCCCCACCTGGGCTCAAATGGACCTGGTGGCTCTGGTTCCCACATGGGGCTCACCTGGACCTGGGTCCTGTGGTCTCTTTCTAGGCCTCACCTGGACCTGGTGACTCTGATCCTTATCTCGGCCTCATCTGTACCTGGTGACTCTGGTGTCCTCTTGTGCCTCAGCTGGACCTGTTGACTCTTGTCCTCAGTTTTGCCTTACCTGGACCTGGAGACTGTGTCCCCACCTGGGCCTCACCCAGACCTTGTGACTTTGGTCCCCACCTGGGCCTTACCTGGAGTTGGTGAATCTGGTCCCCACCTGGGATTCATCTGGACCTGGTGAATCTGGTTGCCACCTGGGCCTCACCTGGACCTGGTGCCTCTGGGCTCCACCTGGGCCTCAACCTGGACCTGGTCTTTTTGGTCCCCACCTGAGCCTCATCTGGTCCTGGTGGCTCTGGGTCCCACATGGGGCTCACCTGTACCTGCTGACTGTGGTCCTCACGTGGTCCTCACCCAGACCTGGTGACTGGTATGTGAGGAGTCTGCTCCAGATTCCCCCTCTCCCTCCACCCCTCCCCACTGCACCCTCTCTCAAGTAAATCTTCTGAAAATTCACATCAAGACATGTGAGCATCTTATCCCCTCTTCAGAGGTGCCTTCATATGTGTAATGACCATTTTAATGCCTTTCATTGACCCACCGTGAGTCCCATCAGAAACCCCTTTTCTTTGATATTATTGAAGTACAGTCAACACACAATGTTACAGTAGTTTCAGGGCTACGACCTAGTGATTTGATAATTCTGTGCATACTCAGATCTCCCCACGAGAAGTGTCATCACCATCTGTCCCCATACAAAGTTGTCACAATAGTACTGACTCTATTGCCTAGGCTGTACTTTCTAAATATCTGTGAATTATTTATTTGAGAACCAGATGCTTATAGCTCTTAATATGCTTCGTCTATTTTGCCCATCTCCCACCGGCTTCCCCTCTGGCTATCAGTCACCATGATCCATCACATTAACAAGAGAAAGGACATGGGGCAGCCCGGGGGGGGGGCTCAGCGGTTTAGCGCCTGCCTTTGGCCCAGGGCGTGATCCTGGATTCCTAGGATTGAGTCACACGTCGGGTTCCCTACATGGAGCCTGCTTCTCCCTCTATGTCTCTGACTGTGTCTCTGCATCTCTCTCGCTCTCTCTTGCTCTCTCGCTCTCTGTCTCTCATGGGTAAATAAATAAAATCTTAAAAACAAAAACAAGAGAAAGGACAAAGGCATACGATCCTCTCAAGTGTTGCATAAAAAGCATTTAACAAAATACAACATAAAAAGAATAGCGGGTTTTTAAATTTTTTTTTTTTTTTTGGCATTGTGGGTTTTGAGGAAACGTATATCAGCAGAATAAAGGCCATGTAGGAAGGCCCGCAGCTGTCATCATCCTCACGGGTGAAATCTTGAAATCATCTCCCCTAAGAGCAGGAACAAGCCAAGGAAGTCCCCTCTCAGCACTGGAAGTCCTACCGTAGTCAACAGACAGGAAACAGAAAAGGTTCCACACCTGTAAGGGGGACATCAAACTGTCCCTATTTGCTGAAGATGTGGCATTAGAAACAGGAAACCCGAGAGACTCCACCAAAAACTGTCAGAACTAATGAGTAAATTCAGTAAAGTTGTGGGACAACAAATGAACAGAGATCAGTAGCCTTGCTGTGTCCCGACAATGAGCACTCAGAAAGGAAATTAAGGACACGACTCCCTTATCAGGAGCATCCAAAAGAACAAAATAATTAGACTGAACCAAGAGAGTGCAAGATTTGTACACTGAAAATTACAAGACTTTGAGGGGACATCCTGGGCTCGTGGGGTTGGAGCCTTCATCTTGTTAAAATGTCCACAGTTCCAGAAGCCACCCGCAGTTCCAATGTCATTCCTATCAAAATCATGGTGGCCGATTTTCCAAATAGAAAAAGCACTCATAACATTCGTCCGCCCCCACAAATGACCCTGGACAGCAAATCAGTATAGGAGAAGCGGGACAGAGCAGGACGCAGCACTCTCCTATTTCAAACGATGTCACAGAGACACAGGATAAAGCAGTGTGCTTCTCGGGCCCCCGGCTGGCTCCGTTGGTTAAGCATCCGACTCCTGACTTCACCCTTGGTCTTGATCTCGGGGTCATGAATTCTAGCCCTGTGCTGAACTGTGGACGAGGCATGGAGCCTACTTAAACAAACCAAACCCACAGGAGTGTGGTTCTGGCATAAGCTGAAGGAGCAGAATAGAGAGCCTGGAAGAAAATGCACTCCGATACCGTCAACTGATTTTTTAAACTTAATTTAATTTAAACCCAATTAATTAAGAGTATAGTGTATTATACTTTCAGAGGTAGAATTCAGGGATTCACCAGTTGGAGATAAAACCAGGGCTCATGACATCACGTGCCCTCCTTCATGCCCATCTACCAGTTACCCTGTCCCTCCACTCCCCTCCCCTCCAGCGACCCTCAGTTTGTTTCCTGTGATTGAGTCTTTTTTTCCTCCATCTCTGTTTGCATCTTATTTGTTTTTCCTTCCCTTCACAGATGCCCATCTGCTTTGCTTCTTTAATTTCACCTATGAATGCAACCATACGGTAATTTTCTTTCCTGACTGACTTATTTCACTTAACATGATCCATCTAGTTCTATCCATGTCATTGCAAATGGCAAGATTTCCTTCTCTTTGAGAGCTGAGTAACATTCCTATCATCTATCTATCTATCTATCTATCTATCTATCAATCATCTATGACCATCATCTATCTCCCATCCTCTTTATCCATCATCTGCCCGAGGGCACCAAGGATCCTCCCACAGTGTGGCTACTGTGGACCCAGCTGCTATGGATATTGGGGTGCAGGTGTCCCTGAGTCTCACTGCATCTGTATCTTCGGAGTGTGCTCCAGGCCGTGCACCTGCCGACCACAGGGTGGCTCTATTTGTAACTTCCTGAGGAGCCTCCACACTGTTTCCAGGGCAGTTGCACCAGCCCGCGGTCCCACCCACAGTGGAAGAGGGTTGAGTGAGTTTTGCAGGACGTGGTAAAAGTCTGCTCCACATTTCATTTCGCGTCCTGTGGGCTCCATTCATTGTACTTAAGTATTTCTGGGGAAGCCGGGTGTTGGGCTCCTTTCAGTGAGACGTTTCCGAAGCTCACAGGCCTCAGCTGGAGCCTGGAAGGAGGCAGGTGGGGCCCCGGGCTCGGGGACTCTGCCTCCTGCATGGCTTCCTGCAGTGCCTGAACGTCCCGCAGGGGGCACCCGAGCCCAGGCCCCACCCAGGGGGCGCGCATGCGCTGTATGCCTCGTCCGCCTGCACTAACAGGAGCCCACCTGTGCTGGGGAGGTCTGAGGAGGACGTGGGGCCGTGTCCACGCTGATGAGCCCCAGCCTCCTCAGGACCCGCGGTGAGGCTTCAGGGGGACATTGGGCCGCATCCACGCTGACAGGAGCCCCTGTGCCGCCTCAGGACCCACAGGGAGGCTTCAGGAAGATGTGGCCCACATCAACTCTGGCAGGAGCTCCGGGGCCCCTCAAGACCCAAGTTGAGGCTTCTGGAAGATGGGGGCCATATCCACGGTGACAGGAGCCCCGGCCTCCTCAGAACCCGCGGTTTTGCTTCGGGAGGACGTGGGGCCACGTCCACACAACAGGACGCTGACCTCCTCAGGACACCCGGTGTAGACTTCGGGAATTATGGGGATATGTCTATGCGGACAGAAGACCCCAGCCTTGTCTGTGGATGTGGGGACTGCATCCACACTGACAGGAGTCTCCGGCCTCCTCAGCACCCACTGTGAAGGTTTGGGAAGATTTGGGGCCGTGTCCAGGCTGACAGGAGCCCCCAGCCTCCTCAGGTCTTATGGTGAGGCTTGAGAAAAATGTGGGGCCACGCCAACACTGATAGGACCCCCGTCCTCCTCAGGACCTGCACTTTGGCTTCAGGACATATGGGGCTGCGTCTATGTCTCCACATCTGGAGAGATGTGGCTCTGAGAAAAGGTGCACTAAGAAACATTGTCACAGTTTCAGTATTCCCTCCCCACGATTTGTGAGACCCAATAACTTCCAAACTCCTTTTTTCCTCCTTTTTGTTTTGGATGGCAATGCTGCTCTGTGACTTACCTACACAATCAATGAGTGAGTAAGTATCACAACAGTTCAACTCTGTGGAGAGAACCCAAGGGTCTGCCGGGAAGTATGAAGGAGAACTGTGGACTTGCTTGTTTTGCTTTCAGAAATCAGCACTAAGGATCCTGATAGGAAGTTCAAAAGACTGCAGGTAGTACTCTGGGGACATAGATCGAAACCCGGTGGGGACGGAGCCTGTCTCTGTGCCTGCCATATAGAAGGCCGTATAGACGTCATTTTGGAATGAATGGGTGTTGAATAAATAGGAGAATCTGTGTATGCTGGGTCTGTTTCAGGTCACTGATTCATACTTAGGGAGAGACATTAATCCAGGGAATGGTTCTCTGAACAAGTCCTGGGAAAATGTATCCTAAGTTATTTTTTTAAAGATTTATTTATTTATTCATTCAGAGAGAGAGAGAGAGAGAGGCAGAGACACAGGCAGAGGGAGAAGCAGGCTCCATGCAGGAAGCCCGATGTGGGACTCGATCCCGGTCTCCAGGATCACACCCCGGGCTGCAGTCGGTGCTAAACCGCTGGGCCACCAGGGCTACCCCCCCCTTTTTTTTTAAGATTTATTTAATATCCTAAGTTATTTGAAAAGGAGTAGTAAGATAGATAAGGAGTTCAGAATTGAGAAAAATATTAAAATCGTTTGAGGAAAGTAAAGATGTTGATCACGGAAGTGGGTTTCTTGCAATTTACTCACTTATAGCTTGTATATTCTGAACAGAAAAAAAGAAAGGGAAGGAACCGCATGTGCTTGAGGTCATCAATTTCATCTGTAAAAAGGAAATAATACCGCCTGTCCCACAACACTGTTGTGAGGACTAGAAGTGATGGCTGTTGATGTAAAGAGTTGCTAGGTCCAGTCACCATAAAATGTAAAAACATTTATTAATATAGCTACCAATGTAGCTGCAATATACTTTTTATTTTTTATTTATTTATTTATTTATTTATTTATTTATTTATTTATTTATGAGAGAGAGAGAGAGAGGCAAAGACACAGACATGCGGGGAGCCTGACATGGGACTCCATCCTGCGTCTCCAGCATCACACACCGGGCTGAAGGCAGCGCTAAATCGCTGAGCCACCGGGGCTGCCCTGCAATATACTTTTAAAAGTATATTTTAATTATTCATTCATGAGAGAGAGAGAGAGAGGCAGAGACACAGGCAGATGGAGAGGCAGGCTCCATGCAGGGAGCCCGAAGTGGGACTCCATCCTGGGTCTCCAGGATCACGTCCTGGGAAGAAGGCAGTGCTAAACGGCTGAGCCTTCCAGGCTGCCCTTTTTCAAGTCTTCTTAAAACACACAATTTGACTTCTTTCCAGTGAAGTTTTATGTGAGTTGGTGTACCTATCAATTAAAAGCTGTGGGGTATGGATCCCAGGCTGCCCCTAAGGTGCATGTTCAGAGCCCTTCCAACTCCTCCAAGTGCAGCCTGGAAACCGCCGAGCTGGTCTGAGGCCACATCCACAGCTGTGGGAACCAAGTGCCAGAGGCAGTCACGATTTCTGGACCAGAAACCCAGTTCTCTCCTGAAGCATCTGAGTCAGGGAATTGGTTTTACTCAGGGCAGGGTGAAAAAACCTCACACGATCAGGATTTCTCTGATCCCAAGAAAAATGCTTAGCATTTTTTTGTTGGTTTCTTTTTTCTCATGTTACTTGACTGTTTCTCTTGTCACATTGCCTTACTTCCTTTGGGAATTAGTTTTGGAAAGAAATCACTCACATAATGAAAATGATCTAGAAACTCAGGTTAACAAAATTTTCTAGCCAGTGTGGATATGTGTGATTCACAGTTGCTTTAAGCTGACAGAAGTTTGTTTGCACAAATTAATAACAATTTTAATAAACGGACTTTACTGTTCACTGCTAAAAATATTCCTGTCAGAGGGGCAAGATGGCCGAAGAGTAGGGTCCCCAAGTCACCTGTCCCCACCAAATTACCTAGCTAACTTTCAAATCATCCTGAAAACCTATGAAATTGGCCTGAGATTTAAAGAGAGAACAGCTAGAGTTCGCATTTCTATCAAGGTGGTTCCCACCTGGGCCTCACTTGGACCTGGTGACTGTGGTTCCCACCTGGGCCTCAGCCAGACCTGGTGACTCTAGTCCCCAACTGGGCCTCACCTAGGCCAAGTGACTCTGGTCCCCATCTGGGCCTCATGTGGACCTGGCGACTGTGGTCTCCACCTTGATCTCACCTGGACCTGGTGACTCCGGTCCCCACCTGGGCCTCACCTGGACATGGGAGCTGTGAACTTCATCTGGACCTGGTGACTGTGGTCCCCACCTGGGCCTCACTGTACCTGGTGACTGGGCTCCTCAGCTACCAATGACTAGGATCCAGGATGGACCCTTAGTTGCTACTGATACTGGGACCATCCCTAGGGTCTCACTTGTTCCTGGTCACTATGGTCCTTGTCTGGGCTGACCTGGCTCATCCTTGGCTCTGATCCTCTCCTGGGCCTCCCCTGCTCTTGCAGGTATGGTCCCCCCTCTCGTGGGTGTATAGTGTCTATGGTCCCTTCTGGGCCTCACCTGATGGTACTGGGCCATGATATTGGCCCTTTGCAAGGCCAGCAGGGTCTCCGAGTCCTCCTGCATGGTGCTGGAATCCAAACACATCCAAGAATGATGGCGCATGAGAACCTTCCAAGGACACATGCGTCAGGGTGCTCCCCGAGGGCAGGTCCCCCGCCCTCTGACCGGAGCCGGAGACAACCCCATAGCCCTGAGGGGCACAGGCTGGGCTGGAACATCACACACGGGCCCTCACTGCCTGTCTGTCGCTCGCCCACCTACAGTCCACCTTCCCAGCCACTGTCCCAGAACACGCCATCATGCTGGGATCAGAGCGCTCCCACCCCGGTATCAGGAGCACATGGGCGGGGGACCCAGGAGGCTCCGGGGAACTGCCGATCTGATGCTCGGGGTGATGTCTCCCAGCCCGGGGGAGATCGAAGGTTTCTCTTAGATTCCACAAGCACAACAAACAAGGGGAGAAAGCAACGGACTGGACTTCATCAAAATTAAAACCTGATGCCAGCAAGAGTGCGACCAAACTCCCCACCCTGAGGGCAACGATGTGAGAATGTCCTGAGGGGGGTTTGGGGGGAGCACGAGGGACTCCACGTTCCAGTGTGTGAAGACCAAGCCTGTTCACTGGCCAGGGGGACCCAGCAGGCCCTGACCGTTCTTCTCTGACCACAGGGTTGGGCGGGGAGGTGTCATCCCTGTCGGGGTCCATGCATCTAGGATGGGCTAGAAAGGTCATGAATTGGGTCTCCCTGCACAGCACGGGGCTTACAGGGGAGCGGGGGTCCTGGGGGAGCTTCCGAACTCCAACTGCAGCCTCCTTCCCTGGACAGGGCCTTAGGGGGCCGCCCTCACCCTGTGGGGCTGTGGAAGGGCTGCAGGAGCTGCTCGCAGTCATCACATTGGGGTCGGGGTGTTTTGGACCCCAGCCCGGGAGGCCAGCGCCCCCACCTGGATTCACAGGCCCCAGAGTGGCCCGCGGGGAGCAGGCATCAGCGGCCACTCACCTGTGACCTGTTGCTGTGTGAGCGCCTCCTCTTTATGCACCGGGGTACTGGGGAGGGTGGGAGAGTTGGGGAACTGGGGAGAGTGGGAGTTCTGGGGTATTGGGGAGAGTGGGAGAGTTGGGGAACTTGGGAGAGTGGGAGTTCTGGGGTACTGGGGAGAGTGGGAGTACTGGGGTATTGGGGAGAGTGGGAGTACTGAGCTACTGGGGAGAGCGGGAGAGTCGGGTCACTGTGAGCCAGATCCGGAGCACGAGGGTTTCCGAAGGTCTGCAGATGCACAGTGAGCGCCAGGCAGCAGTGGAACCCGGGAGCGGCACAGTTCCGCCCACAGTGGGGTCCCGCATCATGACTATGGGCAGGCGGGGTCCAATCAGCACTTAGCCCTTCACCCTGAAGGCTGAGGGTCCCGGGGGAGGGTCCTGTCCCTACGCCAGGTGGGAAGGGGATGCAGACACCTTCCCACATCCTCAGTTCCCATCCTCGGGCCCTGCAGGCCTTCCACCCTTCTAGGCAGACTGGGGGTCACAGACATCCCCCCGAGCCCCAGAGTTCACAGCATGGGGTTGCACTTAAGAACATTTGAGGGGCTCCTGGGTGGTTCAGTCGGTTCCATGTCGACTCTTTAGTTTGGCTCAGGTCAGGATCTCGAGGTTGTGGCGTGGAGCCTCGCGTGGGGCTTGGGCTCCGGTGGGTGAGGAGTCCGCTCCAGGTTCCCCCTCTCCCTCCGCCCCTCCCCACTGCACCCTCTCTCAAGTAAATCTTCTAAAAATTAACATGAAGACACGTGAGCATCTTTATCTCCTCTGCAGAGGTGTCTTCGTGTGTGTAACGACCGTGTAAATGCCTTTCACGGACCCACCGGGAGTCCTACCAGAAACCCCTTTCCTTGATATTTATTGAAGTACAGTCGACACACAATGTGACAGTAGTTTTAGGGCTACAACTAGTGACTTGACAATTCTGTGCCTTAGCTCCCCCCACGAGAAGTGGCGTCACCGTCTGTCTCCGTACAAAGTTGTCACAACAGTACTGACTCTATTCCCTAGGCTGTACTTTCTAAATTTCTGTGACTTGTTTATTTGAGAACCAGACGCTTATAGCTGTTACTATTGTTCATCTATGTTGCCCATGTCCTACCCACGGCCCCTCTGTCCATCAGTCAGCAGGATCCATCACATTAACCAGAGAAAGGACATGGGGCAGCCCAGGTGGTTCAGCAGTTTAGCGCCTGCCTTCGGCCCTGGGCGTGATCCTGGAGTCCTGGGATCGAGTCCCACGTCGGGTTCCCTACATGGAGCCGCCTTCTCCCTCTGCCTGTGTCTCTGCCTCTCTCTCTCTCTGCCTCTCAAGGATATGTAAATAAAATCTTTTTTTAAAAGAAACACAAGAGAAAGGACAAAAAGCATACGATCCTCTCAAGAGTTGCAGAAAAAGCATTTGACAAAATACAACATCAAAAGCATAGTGGGTTTTGAGGAAATGTCTATCAACAGAATAAAGGCCGCTAGGAAGGCCCGCAGCTGACGTCATCCTCAAGGGTGAAAACCTGAAATCGTCTCCCCTGAGCAGGAACAAGCCAAGGAGGTCCCCTCTCAGCGCTGGAAGTCCTAATGTAGTCAACAGACAGGAAACAGCAAAGGTTCCACACCTGGAAGGGGGACGTCACACTGTCCCTATTTGCTGAAGATGCGGTACTAGAAACAGGAAACCCGAGAGCCTCCACCAAAACCTGTTAGAACTAAGGAGTGAGTTCAGTAAAGTCACGGAACACAAACTGACCCTACAGAGCTCAGTAGCCTTGCTGTGTCCCGACAATGAGCACTCAGGAAGGAAATGAAGGACGTGACTCCCTTCTCAGGAGCATCACAGAGAATAAATAATGAGATGGAACCAAAGGAGCACAAGACTTGTGCACTGAGCCATACCAGGCTCTGAGAGGCCGTCCTGGGCTCGTGGGGTGGGAGCCTCATCTTGTGAAAATGTCCGCAGTTCCTGAAGCCACCCTCAGTTTCAATGTCATTCCTATCAAAATCATGGTGGCAGATCTTAGAAATAGGGAAAAAAACTCATAACATCCATCCGCCCCCACAAATGACCCCGGACAGCAAATCAGTATTGGAGAAGCAAGACAGAGCGGGACGTAGCACTTTCCTATTTCAAACGATGTCACAGAGACACAGAATAAAGCAGTGTGGTTCTCAGGCCCCCGGCTGGCTCTGTCGGTTAAGCATCCGACTCCTGACCTCACCTCCAGTCCTGATCTCGGGGTCGTGAGTTCTAGCCTTGGGCTGGGCCATGGACGAGACGTGGCGCCTAGTTAAACAAACCAGACCCACGGGGGGTGGTCCTGGCATAAGCTGAAGGAGCAGAACAGAGAGTCCAGAAGGAAATATGCTCTGATACAACTGATTTTTTTTAACTTAATTTAATTTAAACCCAATTAATTAACATATAGTGTATTATAGTTTCAGAGGAAGAATTCAGGGATTCACCAGTTGGAGATAACAGCAGTGCTCGTGACATCACGTGCCCTCCTTCATGCCAGTCCCCTGTTATCCCCTCTCCCACCCCTCCCCTCCAGCGACCCTCAGTTTGTTTCCTATGATTAAGAGTCTGTATTTCCTGCATCTGTTTTCATCTTATTTGTTTTTCCTTCCCTTCACAGATGTTCATCTGCTTTGCTTCTTTAATTCCACCTATGAATGACACCACACGGTCATTCTCTTTCCCGACTGACTTATTACACTTAACATGATCCCTCTGGTTCTATCCACGTCACTGCAAATGGCAAGATTTCCTTCTCTTTGAGAGCTGAGTAACATTCCTCTCTCGATGACCATCATCTATCTCCCATCCTCTTTATCCATCATCTGCCCGAGGGCACCGAGGATCCTCCCACAGTGTGGCTACCGTGGACCCGGCTGCTGTGGACATTGGGTTGCATGTGTCCCGAGTCTCACTGCATCTGTATCTTCGGAGTGAGCTCCAGGCCGTGCACCTGCCAGTCGCAGGGCGGCTCTATTTGTAACTTCCTGAGGAGCCTCCACACTATTTCCAGGGCGGCTGCACCAGCCCGCGGTCCCGCCCACAGTGGAAGAGGGTTGAGTGAGTTTTGCAGGACGTGGTAAAAGTCTGGTCCACATTTCATTTCGCGTCCTGTGGGCTCCAATTCCTTGTCTTTAAGAATTTCTGGGGAAGCCAGGTGTTGGGCTCCGTTTCAGTGAGACGTTTCTGAAGCTCACAGGCCTCAGCTGGAGCCTGGAAGGAGGCAGGTGCGGCCCGGGGCTCGGGGACTCTGCCTCCTGCAAGGCCTCCTGCAGCGTCTGAGCATCCCGCAGGGGGCGCCCGAGCCCAGGCCCCGCCCAGGGGGCGCGCATGCGCAGTAGGCCACGTCCGCCTGCACTAACAGGAGCCCGCCTGTGCTGGGGAGGCCTGAGGAGGACGTGGGGCCGTGTCCACGCTGACAGGAGCCCCGGTCTCCTCAGGACCCGCAGTGAGGCTTCAGGAAGATGTGGGCCCTCATCCACACTGACAGGAGCCCCTGGGCCGCCTCAGGACCCGCGGGGAGGCTTCAGGAAGATGTGGCGCCGCGTCCACTCTGGCAGGAGCTCCCAGGGCCCCTCAGGACATAAGTTGAGGCTTCTGGAAGCTGGAGGCCACATCCACGGTGACAGGAGCCCCGGCCTCCTCAGAACCCGTGGTGACGCTTCGGGAGGATGTGGGACCATGTCCACACAACAGGACGCTGACCTCCTCAGGAACCCCGGTGTAGACTTCAGGAAATATGTGGATGCATCCATGCGGACAGAAGACCCCAGCCTTGTCAGAGCCTGTGGTGAGCCTAAGAAAGATGTGGGAACCGCATCCACACTGACAGGAGTCTCCGGCCTCCTCAGGACCCACTGTGAAGGTTTGGGAATATTTGGGGCCACGTCCATGCTGACAGGAGCCCCCAGCTTCCTCAGGTCTTATGGTGAGGCTTGAGGAAAATGTGGGGCCATGTCAACACTGACAGGACCCCCGTCCTCCTCAGGATCTGCACTTTGGCTTCAGGACATATGGGGCTGCGTCTATGCTGACAGGAGCCCACAGCTTCCTCAGGACCCGCGGTGAGTTTTTGGGGGGACGTGGGGCCATGTCCAGGCTGACAGGAGCCCCCGGCCTCCTGAGGACCTGCTAGAGGCTTCCAGAGGATGTGAGGCATAGTCCACAGTGACAGGAGCCCCCGTCGTACTCAGGACCTGCTGACTATGACTCAGGAACGCATGGGGCCACGTCCGCACTCACAGGAGCCCGGCTTCCTCAGGACCCCCTGGAGGACTCTGGAGGCGCCGTTGGGGGCCACATCCACATCAGAAGGGACTACTCAGAACCAAAGGGTAAGTGAATGGGTAGAATGAATGGTAGGGTCAGGGGAAGGGAGGCAGTTGGTGGTTAGGGTTAGGTTAGATGTTAGGGGTTTGTGATGATGCTTATGGTTACAGATTAGAGGTTAGGGTGAAGGATAAGGGTAAGGGTCAGTGGTTAGGAGTTAGTATGGGGGTTAGGGATTAGGGTTAAGGACAGGATATAGAGTTAGGGTTAGGATTTAGGCTTTAGGGATTAGGGCTGGAGGTTAGGAGTTGGGGTTAGGGTTATGGTTAGAGTAAGGTTTGGGCTTAGGTTTGCAGTTAGGGTTAGGGGTTAGGGGTTATGGTATGAATTAGGGTTAGGGGTTAGGGTTAGGGTTAAAGTTAGGGCTAGGTTTAGGGTTAGGGCGAGGGTTAGGGTTAGGATTGGGGTTAGGGCTAGGGTTATGGTTAGTGTTTGGTTAGGGGTTAGGGTTAGGGTCAGGTCAGGGTCAGGATATGGTTTTGGAAAAGGGTAAGAGATAGGGTTAGGGAGTGGGTTAGAGGTTAGTTTTAGGGTACGGGTTAGGGTACACTTTGGGGTATGAGATAGGGTTAGTATTAGAGGGTTAGGGTTAGGGTACAGGTTAAGGTTAGGAATAGGATTTGAGTACATTAAGTTAAGGTTAGGGTTAGGGTTAGGATTAGATTTAAGGTAGTGGTCAGGGTTAAGGGTTTAGGTTTAGGAGTTAGGGTGAGGGTTGGCAGGAAGGTTCAGTGAATGTGTTTCGGTCTTGGGGTTTGTGTTTGGTTTTCGATTAGTGATAGGTCTTGTTTAAGGGTTAGGTTAACATTAAGCTTAAGTGTAGGGTTAGGGTTATGTCTGTGTATGGTTAGAGTTTGGGTCTTGGCATGTGCCTGCACTGGGACTCCTAGCATCTTGGGCCGTTTAGTTTTATGCACTCTATTAAGGTTTTGGGTTGAAAGATAGCCTGACTCCACCAAGTCAGTGGCCTCCCCAGATAATCAAAATCCAGGTTTCTGCTGGGGTGAGAATAGACATGGCAGCCTTCTCCTGAGCCGAGCTAAGGAGGGGATTTGTGGCTCTAAATACTCTTTATTTGGATTTTCAGTTGCCTTTCTGATTTTATCTCTTGTGCACACGTTTCATCAATACTACCAATTATTATTTTAAAGTTTCACTTGAATTCCTGTTTGTAAACAGAGTATGATATAGTTTCAGGTTTACCACATAGTGATTCTACCCTTGGATACAACGCCTGGTACTGGTCACAGGTGCCCTCCACTATCCCCATCCCCTGATTCCCCGTCCTCCCCACCTTCCTCTGGTATTTATTAGTTTATTCTCTGTGGTTAAGAGTGTGTTTCTTGGTTTGCTTCTCTCATCCCCCCCCCTCCGCCCCTTTGCCAGTTTGTTTGGTTTCTTAAAATTCACATGTGAATGCAATTGTATGGTATTTGGTATCTGTCTTTCTCTGACTGACTGAGTTCATTGAGCATAAGTCCTTTCCACTTCTCCCACGTCATTGTAAATTGCTTCATTTCATCCCCTCTGATGACCAAGGATGTCGCAGTGTGTATATTTACCACATCGTCTCTGCCCATTCATCTGTCGATGGACATCTGGGCTGTATCCACAGTTTGGCTGTTGTTGATAACGCCGCTACAAACACTGGGCTGCGTGTCCCTCTTTGAATCTACTAAATGACTTTTGTATCCTTGGGGTAAATACCTAGCTGTGAAATTTTGGAATCGTAGTGTAGCTCTATTTTTAACTTCTTTTTAAAAAAAAATTTATGATAGAGAGAGAGAGAGGCAGAGACACAGGCAGAGAGAGAAGCAGGTTCCACGCACCAGGAGCCCAACGTGGGATTCGATCCTGGGTCTCCAGGATCGCGCCCTGGGCCAAAGGCAGGCGCCAAACCGCTGTGCCACCCAGGGGTCCCCTATTTTTAACTTCTCGAGTACCCTCTACACTGTTTTACACAGTGGCTGCACCTGTTTGCATGCGCACCAGGAGTGTAAGGGGGCTCCCCCTTCTCCATAGCATCACCAACACCTGTTGTTTCTTGTGTTGTTAATTTTAGCCATTCTGACGACTGTCAGGTGACATCTCATTGTGGTTTTGGTTTGCATTGCCCTTATGATGGGTGACGCTGAGTGTCTTTCCGTGTGTCTGGTGGCCATCTGAATGTCTTGTAAGAGACAAAGTCCATTCATGTCTTCTGCCCATCTGCAGTTGGATAATTTGTGTTTAGGATGCTGAGATTTATATTTGCTTTATGTATTTTGGATACTACCTCTTTATTGGTTGTGTTGCTTACAAATATCTCCTCTCATTTTGTATGTTGCCTTTGAGCTTTGGTTGTTTCCTTCACTTTGCGGAAGCTTTTTAATTTGATGAAGTCCCAAGAGTATTTTTGCTTTTGTTTCCCTCACCTCAGAGGCATATCTAGAAAGAAGACCCAATGGCCAATGTCAAAGACGTTGCTGCCTATCTTTTCTTCTTTTTATGGTTTCAGGTCTCACATTTAGGTCTTTCATCCATTTTGAATTTATTTTTTATATATATGGTGTAAGAAAGTGGTCCAGTTTCATTCTGCTGCATGTGGCTGCCTGGTTTTCCCAACACCATTTGTTCTTATCCTGGGGTCAGCGTGAGGGTTTGTTGAAGAGACTGTCTTTGTGCCATTGGATATTCCTTCCTGCCTTGTTGTCGATTAATGGATCATAGAGTTACAGGTTTGTATCTTGTTTCGGCTTTCCATTCTGTTCTATTGATCTAAGTGTCTCCTGTTGGGAGATTTTTGATTGCTGATTCAATTTCTTTGCTAGTTATCTGTCTATTCAAGTTTATTATTTCTTCCTTTTTCATTTTTGCTATGTTATATATTTCTAGGAATTGATCTATTTCTACCAGGTTCTAGGTTGCTGGCATATAATTTTTCATAATGTTCTCTTATAAATGTTTGTATTTCTCTACTGTTGGTTGTTATTTCTCTTTTCTCATTTGTGATTTTATTTGGGTCCTTTCTCATCTTTTCATCTTTTCTGTTTTTTAAAGATTTTATTTAAGTATTCATGAAAGATACAGAGAGGCAGAGGTATCGGCAGAGGGAGAAAGAGGCTCCATGCGGGGAGCCTGAGTGGGACTTGATCCCCCAGGACCCTGGGATCATAACCTGAGCCAAAGCAGATGCTCAACCACTGAGGCACACAGGTGCCTTGCTGATACAATTCCTTTGCTAGTTATGGGTCTGCACACATTTTCTATTTCTTCCTATTTCAGTTTTGCTCGTTTGCACATTTCTAGGGATTTGTCCATTTCTTCGAGGTGTCCCAGCTTGTTAGTGTATAATCTTTCATAGTATTCCCTTATAACTCAATAAGAATAGAAAAGAATAAAATAGAAGAGAAAAGAATAGAATAGAAGAGAAGAGAAAAGAATAGAATAGAAGAGAAAAGAATAGAAGAGAATATAAAAATAGAATAGAATAGAAAAGAGAAGAATAGAACAGAATAGAAAAGAATAGATTAGAGGGATCCCTGGGAGGCACAGCGGTTTAGCCCCTGCCTTTGGCCCGGGGCCCAATCCTGGAGACCTGGGATCGAATCCCACATTGGGCTCCCGGAGCGTGGAGCCTGCTTCTCCCTCTGCCTGTGTCTCTGCCTTTCTCTCTCTCTCTCTCTCTCTATGTGACTATCATAAATAAATAAAAAAATTAAAAAAAAGAAAAGATGAGATTAGAATAGCAAAGAAAAGAATAGAATAGAATAGAAAAGCATAGAATATAATAGAATAGAATACAATAGAATAGAAAAGAATAGAACAGAAGAGAAAAGAATAGAATAGAAAAGAATAGAATATAAAAGAATAGAATAGAATATAAAAGAATAGAATAGAATAGAGAAGAATAGAACAGAATATAAAAGAATAGAATAGAGAAGAATAGAATAGAATAGAATAGAACAGAATAGAAGAATAGAACAGAAAAGCATAGAATACAATAGAATAGAACAGAAAAGAATACAATAGAATAGAATAGAACAGAATAGAAAAGAATAGATTAGAATGAAAAGAAAAGAATAGAATAGAAAAGCATAGAATAGAATAGAATAGAATAGAATAGAATAGAATAGAATAGAAATAGTTAGAACAAATTATTTTAAGATTTGTGTGGAATCAGAAAAGACCCCGAATAGCCAGGGGAATTTTAAAAAAGAAAACCATAGCTGGGGGCATCACAATGCCAGATTTCAGGTAGTACTACAAAGCTGTGGTCAACAAGACAGTGTGGTACTGGCACAAAAACAGACACATAGATCAATGGAACAGAATAGAGAACCCAGAAGTGGACCCTGAACTTTATGGTCAACTAATATTCGATAAAGGAGGAAAGACTATCCATTGGTAGAAAGACAGTCCCTTCAATAAATGGTGCTGGGAAAATAGGACATCCACATGCAGAAGAATGAAACTAGACCACTCTGTTTCACCATACACAAAGATAAATTCAAAATGGATGAAAGATCTAAATGTGAGACAAGATTCCATCAAAATCCTAGAGGAGAACACAGGCAACACCCTTTTTGAACTTGGGCACAGTAACTTCTTGCAAGATACATCCACGAAGGCAAAAGAAAAAAAAAAGCCAATATGAACTATTGGGACTTCATCAAGATAAGAAGCTTTTCCACAGCAAAGGATACAGTCAACAAAACTAAAAGACAACCTACAGAGTGGGAGAATATATTTGCAAATGACGTTATCAGATAAAGGGCTAGTTTCCACGATCTATAAAGAACTTCTTAAAGTCAACACCAAAGAAACAAACAATCCAATCATGAAATGGGCAAAACACATGAAGAGCAATCTCACAGAGGAAGACATAGACATGGCCAACACACACATGAGAAAATGCTCTGCATCACTTGCCATCAGGGAAATACAAATCAAAACCACCATGAGATACCACCTCACACCAGTGAGAATGGGGAAAATTAACAAGGCAGGAAACCACTAATGTTGGAGAGGATGCGGAGAAAAAGGAACCCTCTTACACTGTTGGTGGGAATGTGAACTGGTGCAGCCACTCTGGAAAACTGTGTGGAGGTTCCTCAAAGAGTTAAAAATAGACCTGCCCTACGACCCAGCAAGTGCACTGTTGGGGATTTACCCGAAAGATTCAGATGCAATGAAAAATTGTTATTGATATGGAGGGAAGTCCTGCTGCCCAAAATAAAATATTGGCATAAAAGGTACACAGACTACAGGTGATGTTGAGAAGAAGGCCTAGGAGTGGGATATAAGTGGGGTAGATAACAATGAAACCAAAGGGCTAACAGGAGTGACTGTTTTAACAGAAACATCTTGCATGGGGAAGTTTCTGTTTATAAGATGCCAGGAAGTCCAATGATCAAGACAAAGCAAGGGGTCTTAAGTGTGAGAAGCTGAGTATAACTAAGGCTGCTGGTGGCAGTGTCAGTGAGCAGACCATGTACTGTTCTGTATTTTAGCAAGGTTTCTTTAAGGAAGCCTCCACTGTTTCTCTCTAGGGCCTGCAGCCTGAGGCTGCTAGAAGGGGTGGGGAGGAGGTGGTGGGGAGTTTTCAAGAGCCCAGCATTCTGTACTTTGAGAAGTGAAGTAAGTGCCTTGGCTGCTATCAGTAATGTCTAGAACTCTGAAGGGGGTAAGTGTCTTGTTGCTGCCTGGTGTTATGTCTACAATGCTAACGTGCCTAGAAGGATAGATAAGTAATATTCCCTTCTAAGTGTCCCAGCTACTGGCTGCCCGAAACTCATTGAAGTGGCTGATGGGCGCAACCTGCGTACCTTGTATGAGAAGCCTGCGGCCACAGAAGTTGCTGCCAGTGCTCGTGCTCGGGGCGAGGAATGCAAGGGTGCCGGGGGCCAAATCAGTGGGGGGTCAGGGGCTTCCTTGCTCCCGACCAAGGCGGCCTGGAGAGAGGAAGCGCGAATCTGCTCGGGGTTGCATTGTGGATGCCAATCTCAGTGTTCTCAATTTGGTTATTGTGAAAAAATGGGAGAAGGATACTCCTGGACTCACTGATACTACTGTGCCTCGTCGCCTGGGGCCCAAAAGAGCCAGCAGAATCCCAAAGCTTTCTAATCTGTCAAAAGAAGACGATGCCCACCAGTATGCTGCTGGAAAGCCCCTAAACAAAGAAGGTAAGAAACCTAGAACCAAAGCACCCAAGATTCAGCGTCTTGTTACTCCACGTGTCCTCCAACACAAACGTCGGCGTATTGCTTTGAAGAAACAGCGTACTAAGAAAAATAAGGAAGAGGCTGCAGAATATGCTAAACTTTTGGCCAAGAGAATGAAGGAGGCCAAAGAAAAACGCCAGGAACAGATTGCCAAGAGACAGAGGCTGTCCTCCCTGAGAGCTTCTACCTCTAAGTCTGAGTCCAGTCAAAAATGAGATTTTCTAAGAGTGACAAAATAAATAAGATCAGACACCCCTCCCCCAAAAAAAAAAAAAAAAGAAAATGAGAGACTCCTAACTCTGGGAAACGAACTAGGCAGGGTGGAAGGGGAAGTGGGCGGGGGGGGGGGGGGGGGGGAGTGACTGGGTGACGGACACTGAGGTGGGCACTTGATGGGATGAGCACTGGGTGTTATTCTACATGTTGGCAAATTGAACACCAATAAAAACTAAATTTATAAAAAAATCCAGATTTTAATCATGTGCCTCAGATGTATATATTTTTGTCATGTCCTACTATTGATTTTATAGCTAAAAAATTCCACCATGATTTTGTTTTATTTTTACAGAGTTTATTTATTTATTTATTTATTTATTTATTTATTTATTTGAGAGAGACACAGAGAGAGCATGAGCAAGGGGAAGAGCAGAGTGAGAGAAGCAAGCAGATTCCCTGCTTATCAGGGAGCCAGATGCAGGACTTGATCCCAGAACCCTGAGATCATGACTTAACCAACGGAGCTACCATGATTTTAGTTTTAACTTTTTCTTTCTTTCTCTTTCTTCTTTCTTTCTTCTTTCTTTCTTTCTTTCTTTCTTTCTTTCTTTCTTTCTATATAGAGTGCACAAGCCAGCACGAGTGGGAGGAGGGCTGAAGAAGAGAGAAACTGACTCCTCACAGCAGGGAGCCCTACGTGGGGCTTGATCCCAGGACCCCAGGATCAAGACCTGAGTCAAAGGCATGCACTTAACTGACTGAGTCACCCAGGCACCCTTTAACTCTTTCTTAATAGGTCTACCAATTTTTATTTTGTTAATTTTTGAGGCTCACTTAGTTGTTAGGTGCACAAAAATTATTAAAGTCTATAGTTACTTATTATATTTACCCTCCTCTCAGTCGAGAGAGGACTCGACTTACCCTTTACCTCCCAGTAAAGGGAATGTAGGGTTTCATATTTCTTGATTAGTAGAACATTTTTGTTTTATATTTTCATGCTCTATGTTCTGTTAAAACCCCATAGTATATGACTATTACTGATTTTGCAGATGTTTCATTAAATATGTAAATAATTTTAAAATTAATTAACACACACATACATTGGTAATACTCCCTCAACTTTATTTAAAAATTTTCACTGAAAAAAAATAAAATAAAAATTTTCACTGATGAGATATATAATAAAGTTTGGAAAATTCTTTCCTAGGGACCTACTGCATATCTCCCCTCCCATAGCAAGCCAGTGTTTGCAAAGAGGCCTATTTTCTTCTCGGGGAGGAGTATCCTTTAGCTTCATTTTTAAAATGTGTTTCTGAGCCTGTTTTCTCAGAATAAGTGCAAGGAAGGTCCTAAGAGCAATAATTTGGCTACTGATTCAGAAACATTGGTCTTGGGTCATTTCTGAGCCCTGGCAAAGGAAGGTATCATCTGCAGCTCCCTCATTTCTTTCTTTTTTTTTTTTTTAGCTCCCTCATTTCTATACACTGACTGGTTATCTGAGAAGCGGCCTCAGGAACCCACCAGCCCAAGGAAAATACAAGCTTATCAGGTCTCTTAGAATCCCCTAAAAAGAGAGAGCAGGGAGTGTATGGTCTGGAAAGTCCTATGTGGTTACATGAAAAGAGCTCAGACTTGCAGCAAAATATGGTGGCAGCTCTGTAGAAATAGTCACAGGATTACATTTCCAGAGAAAACTATTCTTGACTCATTCTTTTCTCTCTGTCCTCCAACAATCCTAAAACATAGCTATCCAAGGACAAAATTCTGTTGCATAGTCAACATGTAAATCACGTAGCAGAAGGCTTAGGGAGAGTTGAGGCTGGAAGCTTCCCTCTTGTGCTATGGTTCATGTTTCCCCTCTGGGATCTAAGGTTCTGAAGCTTTAGGTCATGTAAGAGGCTTCTGAGCTCTCTATTCAATGAAAAGGGATATTTTCTTTAAAGACCCTTCTATGACAGACTCAGGGGATCAATTCTGGGAAAAAAACAAGTAACCCTCAGGGAAATTTGTAATCAGAATTCACTAATTTGATCAGGATATAGTTGTCTTGGCCACAAATTGTAGGCAGGAAAATTTGTCAAAAATCTCCAGAGAAAATGACAGAACACTTACCCAAGACCTTGCTCCTTTTTTTAAAATAATACATTTATTTTTTATTGGTGTTCAATTTGCCAACATACAAAATAACACCCAGTGCTCATCCCGTCAAGTGCCCCCCTCAGTGCCCGTCACCCATTCACACCCACCCACCGCCCTCCTCCCCTTCCACCACCCCTACCTAGTTCGTTTCCCAGAGTTAGCAGTCTTTACGTTCTGTCTCCCTTTCTGATATTTCCCACACATTTGTTCTCCCTTCCCCTATATTCCCTTTCACTATTATTTATATTCCCCAAATGAATGAGAACATATAATGTTTGTCCTTCTCTGACTGACTTACTTCACTCAGCATAATACCCTCCAGTTCCATCCACGTTGAAGCAAATGGTGGGTATTTGTCATTTCTAATAGCTGAGTAATATTCCATTGTATATATAAACCACATCTTCCTTATCCATTCACCTTTCGTTGGACACCGAGGCTCCTTCCACAGTTTGGCTATCGTGGCCATTGCTGCTAGAAACATCGGGGTGCAGGTGTCCCGGCGTTTCACTGCATCTGTATCTTTGGGGTAAATCCCCAACAGTGCAATTGCTGGGTCGTAGGTCAGCTCTATTTTTAACTCTTTGAGGAACCTCCACACAGTTTTCCAGAGTGGCTGTTCACATTCCCACCAACAGTGTAAGAGGGTTCCCTTTTCTCCGCATCCTCTCCAACATTTGTGGTTTCCTGCCTTGTTAATTTTCCCCATTTTCACTGGTGTGAGGTGGTATCTCATTGTGGTTTTGATTTGTATTTCCCTGTTGGCAAGTGATGCAGAGCATTGTCCCTTGAGAGACTCCTAATTCTGGTAAACAAACAAGGGGTAGTGGAAGGGAAGTGGGCATGGGGGATGGGGTGACTGGGTGATGGGCACTGAGGGGGGCACTTGATGGGATGAGTACTGGGTGTTATATTATATGTTAGCAAATTGAACTTCAATTAAAAATAGTTTTTAAATAATAAAAATAAAATAAAATAGTGCTTATGTCAGTGAAGAGTTGGTTACTTACTGATCAGATACGGGTCATCCCTGGGCTGACAAGTAAATTCACTGAAGTAGCAGCGCCAGAAATTTCCAGAAGTTTCACTGAGGTAGCAGTGCCTTGAATTTTGCAGGATGCAATGGCCTACACCTGGTTGGACAGTTTGGATTTCCTTGCAGGAAGATGTTATCAATATGATGTCAATATGGTTTGGAATAAGTGGGACATGGTTAAGATCTATAAAGGTATGGGCATTGTCAACGCTCCCCAAATACCCCATGGAAAGGTGAGTGACTATGTATCATCATTCCCTCAAAGGTGAAGAACTATTCACAGAGTAGAATATATGAGCCACATCTATAACAGTAAAGTATTTTCAGTTGCTGATTCCTATTAATTTCAGTAAAATTAGGTATACAGATCTTAATGGAGGCTATTAACATTATGGTAATTCACTGTGAAGTGAGCACCAGCCAAACTAGATTATTAAAGGGAGAGATAATAGGAGCAATCAGTAGGCCAGGCATACCAATCCTCAGGGATCTTGCGCCATTGCTTTCAGCTTCATAAACCTCATGTCTGTGACAGGTTCTCTCATGGAACCTGTTATTATGGTCTCTCTGGACCTTCTCTCCTCAGCCATATGTTTACAACTTGTTCTCAAAGTTGTCAACAACTTCGTGTGAAGGTTTTAAACTGAAGTCCACAGGGCATGTTTAGCTTATTCAGGAAATTGATCCCCATGTGTCTGTTCTCAAAAGAGCAGATAAAACCCGTGTCACTCTGCCTAACACAGAAGCTACAGAGAAGCCCAAACCCTACCTCCTAAGAACTTCAAAATTATCTCCCCCAGAACAAAAAGATCAAGGAATTTTCCATCTATCAAAGTCTACTTTTCTAGTTCTATCATTGCTGGGGTGAGGGTTAGTAGTTCCTTTGTTTCTTTTTTATTATATATGTAAAGGATGGGCCTCTCAGGAACTATGATTTATTTGTTTATTTGTTTTTTTTTAAATTATATATGGGAAGGATGGGCCTCTCTGAAACTATGATTTGATTCTGATTTGGATTCATAGAATGGAAGGTAACATGCTTCCTAGGTAAGACCCACTGACTTGGGTACTTTCATCAAGAGTACAATGTTTATATGTGGAATCTAAGAAACACACAAAACAAAAGAGAAACAGACTCAATGATACAAGAATGAGCTGATGGCTACCAGTGAGGGGAGACATTCGGAGGAATGAAGCAAAATAGGTGAAGGGGATTAATAGGTACAAATTTCAGTTGCAAAATAAGTCACAGAGATATAGTTAATGTACAGCACAGGTGACAATCAATAACGCTGATTTACTTTTATGGTGGCAGATAGTAACTAGACCTAGTGTGGTGAACATTTCATAATGCATAAAAATATAAAACCATTAAGTTGCACACCTGAAACTAATGTAATACTGTATGTCAATTATAATTCAATTGCTTAAAGTAAATAAATAAATAGCCGCTATGGCTAGTGATTCCAGGAACATAAAAGAAGAGAGAAGGTTAGAATGTGGATGGGAAGCCAATAACACGTTAAATTTTAAATAAATAAATAGCCGCTATGGCTAGTGACTCCAGGAACATAAAAGAAGAGAGAAGGTTAGAATGTGGATGGGAAGCCAATAACACGTTAAATTTTAAATAAATAAATAGCCGCTATGGCTAGTGACTCCAGGAACATAAAAGAAGAGAGAAGGTTAGAATGTGGATGGGAAGCCAATAACACATTAAATTTTATACTACTTAGGGACTATCATGTCACACCTCACCTTTGATTTACCTCTTAGGAACAACAAGGGAAATATCCCACTGCAGTCATTCAGATTGTTGAGGGTGCAAGCATAGCATGTTTCTAAAGTCACTGATGTTATTATTCTATAAATGTGGATCATGAAGTCAATCAATCATGAAAATCGGGATGAAAATGCAGTACTTGCCAAAGACCTCAGGTTAGTACAAACAAGAAGGGGAGGGCTATCGGCAAATCCAAGTCAAAGCTTAATATCACCTAGTGCCTCCAACAGCTGTATGGAATAATGGGGAGATTGACAAGAACAAATCTGAAAACATTATTTTTTCTAACCTATATGCATGCGATTTAGAAGGGCTTTTTATATTGTCTTTGCCTCTGAATCAGAAAAATAAAAATGCATGTAGGATACCACCAGCAAATTTTTCGTCCTTGGGGATTACCAATTTATCTTCAAAGGATTCTTCTTGTCAGAAACATGAATGTTCCTCTTCCTGGTTTCTATACATGACGAATAGAAAACAGGAAAGTTTGAGGCATGATAAACTGTCATCCTTAGTTTGCCATCGAGAACTATTTAAGACTTTGAGCAAAATCCACTCCAAGGTGCTGCCTGTGGATAGCTCAGGATCTCTATTCTCAGAGATATATCCCAAATCTACCCACAGGAATTCGAACATGGCAGAGAAACATATAAGAAAATGCCAATTAATACAATTTATTGACACCAGAGCTTTGTGGGTGTAGTCAAAAATTCTCACAATATAATACGAGGTAGTACTGACCCAAAGATCTTAAAGGCTTATTACAAATTTATGCTTCTAAAGAAATAGAGGCTGCGGGAAAAAAATCACTTATACATCAAAACCTTCAACCATATCCTTGTTAGGAATATCTTATCGGTTGTTGAAACAAGGAAGTCAGAGACTTGGGCAATAACGGAGATGAGGATCTCTGTCAGACAGCCAGAGAAACGTCAAATAGTACAGGGAAGGGGGAAGGGCATAGGGAGAGGAGAGGAAAGTATGGAAAACCCAATCTGATATAAATAGTTCTACCAAGAGCACAAGTATGATATATTAATAGAGTCAGAGCAAAGTGACTTAAATGTGGGGATTTAATAAACATTTTGGGAGTAAAGGATAGGTTCAAAATGTTATTCTTCTGGAAAAAAATTGAGTAATTATTCTGTAATAGTCTGTTAGGTGTCTAGGAATATATCAACTTGAGGATTAAAAAGACTTTAGAAATTAGGTCATTCACATAGAAGATATTGGGCTTCCATGGAGCCAAGTCCAATGCAATGTGATGCTGGTTTGGGTCAACTGAAGAGAGAGTAAGATATGATGTGACTCATTAGAATCAGCTTTGTCTCTCCTACCCTGAGAAACTTGAGTTTTCATCACTCACCTCTTTCCTTTAGATCTCCTACACATCAACAATGAAAAACAGGACGTTTACTGAGTTTATTCTGTTGGGCTTCACAAATCAACCTGAGGTCCAAGTCGTGATATGCATCTTTTTGTTCCTCATCTATGTGATAAGTGTCCTGGGAAATTTGACGATTATCATTCTCACTCTAGTAGATCCTCACCTCCAGACCCCCATGTATTTCTTCCTCCGGAATTTCTCCTTCTTAGAAGTTTCCTTCACATCCATTTTTATTCCCAGATTTCTGACCAGTGTGACAACAGGAAATAAAGTCATCAGTTTTGCTGGATGCTTTATTCAATATTTTTTTGCTATATTTCTTGGGGCAACAGAATTTTACCTCTTGGCTTCTATGTCCTATGACCGCTATGTTGCCATATGCAAACCCTTGCATTACCTGACCATTATGAGCAATAGGGTCTGCATACAACTCGTGTTCTGCTCGTGGCTGGGAGGATTCCTAGCTATCTTACCCCCAATCATCCTGATGAGCCAGGTGGATTTCTGTGCCTCCAATATTCTGAATCACTATTTCTGTGACTATGGGCCTCTATTGGAGATTGCCTGCTCAGACACAAGCCTCCTAGAAATGATTATCCTTTTTGTGGCATCTGTGACTCTAGTGGTTACACTGCTGCTGGTGACATTTTCTTATACATACATTATCAGGACCATTTTGAGGATCCCTTCTGCCCAGCAAAGGAAAAAGGCTTTTTCCACTTGTTCCTCCCACATGATTGTTGTCTCCCTCTCTTATTGCAGCTGCATGTTTATGTACATTAATCCCTCTGCAAAAGAAGAAGGTACTTTCAACAAAGGAATGGCTGTACTCATTACCTCAATTACTCCCTTGTTAAACCCCTTCATTTATACTCTAAGAAATCAGCAAGTGAAGCAAGCATTCAAGGACACCATCAAAAAGATTGTGAAGCTTTAAAAGACAGAATACATTTCCATGAAAAATATATTTCACTTACTAAATGTGTATTGAGTGCCTACTATGTTTCAAATGGTGAACTGACCTTTGATGATAAATATAAGGATGACATATGTACTAATTTCAAGGAATCTGCATGATAGAAGAGTGCATAAACTGTAAATTTATGTAATAAGTTTACAAAAAATAAAATGACATGGTAAGTGCTATTAGAGTGGAAAATGAGAATTCATAAAAAAGAACAGTTGGAGAGAATTAACTATTTTCCAGAAATTACTTGAAATTCAGAAAGCAAGACATATTGCTTATTTAGAAGAGTGGAATGATAAGAATTTAGAGTGAGAAAGAGAGGCCATCATGAAGGTATTATTTAATTACAAACTACAGAGTTAGTTGATACTGGTGAGTCAAGAGAAGTTTTTAAGAAAGAAAGTTATATTATCAGCATTATTTTGAAGGAAATCGAGCAATGACATAGTTCTTCCTCATAGAGTCCTGAAGACTATGACTCCATCAAAGTGTCACTAATTTTGATCTCATCCCCTTTGTCATTCTTCATCTTTCAACTGTAGCCATTAAAACTTCCAACCTTCCCTAAAGGGAAAAAAAGGATATATATTTGTTCCACTTTTCTCTGAATGAGGTGAAAACCCCCAAGATTTTGTCAACTTACACGTCCATTTTCCAGAAGTTGTGGTTGGAAAAGACTTCAAGAGTCAAGGTTAAAAGCCTCTCACTTCTAGACAGGATCTATTGTTTCTTTTCCTGGCTGATATGTTTTTAAGTTAATGGCTGAGATCTCCCACTCTCTCTTCTCTAGTAGTTTCTAGCGTTTTTTTCCCTATTGTAATTTTATTTTCACCTGCTTCCTTACTTTTGTTAGATATTAGAAAGGAAAAATTCTGTGATATGATTCCATTCTCTTAACTCTTCCCCCAATTTTTGGTTTCAGTTATGACATAAGCCATGGATGTCTATTTCATAAATGATAATGAACATAAAGTAGTAATATGGTTTATATTTAGAATGTATGACTCTTAGCAATCAAAGAAGAATAGACTACCCTAACCAAGAACTCTACACATGGATTTGAGGTAACAACTACTTGAATATAACTGATGGTGATAGGACCTCAACTTCAAAGGAGCTAAGAATATATTTGGAAATCTGAGGACTTCCACATAGTTTAGTAATATCTTAATGCATTGTAGAATTCTGGTTACTGTTTGAAGTACAAGTGGAACATCACCTAGTGTGTACACATGCTTTCTATGTGGTAATATTGTTGAGTGTAATGATGCTTCTTGGGCGTTAAAAAACAAGCTGTAATGGATTGGTTATAAGAGAAAACTTCCAGAAGCATGGAAAATATTGAAGGGTACCTGGTATCTTGAATAAAAGCTGAGTCTTTGGAATATTGAATTTCTAGGGATCCCTGGGTGGTGCAGCGGTTTGGCGCCTGCCTTTGGCCCAGGGCGCGATCCTGGAGACCCGGGATCGAATCCCACGTCAGGCTCCCTTTGCATGGAGCCTGCTTCTCCCTCTGCCTGTGTCTCTACCTCTCTCTCTCTGTGTGTGACTATCATAAATAAATAAATAAATAAATAAATAAATAAATAAATAAATAGAAAATAAGGTGGAATATTGAATTTCTAAATGTATAAATTGGTAGGCTTTATTCCTCCTGTCACCAGTAGACAAGCTTTCATGTAAAGCTGTTGCTATTTTGAATAACTGGTTTCCTTGGTGTCTAGAGATTAGTGACAACTATTAATTTATTACAAATTGTTGGGGAGCATCATCAAAAGACATAATCCCACTGATTGACCTGTGAGCTGGACCCAATGATCACAGGCTCCTCATTCCTTTCCCTATCCTAGTAATGTAGGTTCCACTTGTCTTTCCCAGTCCCAGGGGTACTCCAAGGACATAGCCTCGAGATAAAGGTGTGTTGACAACACCTGCACAGTATATGTGACCAAACCCGGTTAGGGTCTCTATAAACTTTAAGATGCACCAGGTGTGTGCAGGGATCCACTTGTCTTGCTGCCACCCAAGACAAGCCTCACATGTAATTGCTTACTAAACCTGCTACCTCCCAACCTGGAGTGGCTTGCCTCTCTTTCTTCAGGTTCTCCCTACCCTCTGAGTGTGGGGTTCAGTTTCAGATTTCACCCGAGAAGCTCCCAAGAGGGTTATGAATGAACACACACTCACTGAGCTATCGCCTGATACAGAAATGTTTTAAAGAGCCACATTTCCATCATCAGGTTCACTCAAATCCACATTTCTACCAAAGTCTATGATGAAGTGGAACACAATGCCATATAGTAGTCAAAAATATAGGCTTTAGTTTCAATCCTAGATTCTCAATCTTCTTCATGAGTTGCCTTGGGATTGTTACTTGACCTCTCTAAGGCTTACTTTTCTGAAACTCTAACATGTGGATAATAATTTTGTCTATCACATATGATAGTTTTGAGCATTAGATGAGATCATAGTGTAAAGCATTTTTAAAAGCCAATACTTAAGTGCTTAATGAGTGATACACATTATAACAGTATTATATGGTGAACAATATCCTTCTCAAAAAACTGGGGCTTAGTACCACCCGGCAATTGCACTGCTGGGGATTGACCTCAAAGATACAGATGAAATGAAACACTGGGACACCTGAACCCCAATGTTTATAGCAGCAATGTCCACAATAGCCAAACTGTGGAAAGAGCCTCGGTGCCCATCGACAGACGAATGGATAAAGCAGCCGTGGTCTATGTATACAATGGAATATTCCTCAGCCATTAGAAACGACAATACCCACCATTTGCTTCGACATGGATGGAACTGGAGGGTATTATGCTGAGTGAAGTAAGTCAATCGGAGAAGGACAAACAGTGTATGTTCTCATTTATTTGGGGAATATAAATAATTGTGAAAGGGAATATAAGGGAAGGGAGAAGAAATGTGTGGGAAATATCAGAAAGGGAGACAGAACATAGAGACTCCTAACTCTGGGAAATGAACTAGGGGTGGTGGAAGGGGAGGAGGGTGGGGGGTGGGAGTGAATGGGTGATGGGCACTGAGGGGGGCACTTGAGGGGATGAGCACTGGGGGTTATTTTGTATGTTGGCAAATTGAACACCAATAAAAATAAACTTATTATATATAAAAAAAGAAACGACAAATACCCACCACTTGTTTCGACATGGATGGAACTGGAGGGTATTATGCTGAGTGAAGTAAGTCACTTGGAGAAGGACAAACATTATATGGTCTCATTCATTTGGGGAATATAAAAAATAGTAAAAGGGAATAAAGGGGAAAGGAGAGAAAAATGAGTGGGAAATATCAGTGAGGGAGACAGAATATGATAGAATCCTAACTCTGGGAAAAGAACAAGGGGTAGTGGAAGCGGAGGTGGGAGGGGGTTTGGGGTGACTGGGTGACGGGCACTGAGGGGGCACTTGGCGAGATGAGCACAGGGTATTATGCTATATGTTGGCAAATTGAAATCCAACAAAAAATATACAAAAAAGGAAAAAAGAAACTGGGGCTTAACTAGTAAGAATAGATATTAAAGTGGTTGGTTTAATATAATAGGAGTATAAACATATTGGCCATTCTACATGGAATCCCTCTGCAGCAAGGCCAGCTTATTTACATCTCTCTTCTGTCCAGTTGCCTCCATCAATAGCCACAAGGAAGAAGGTCTTATCCCCACTTCAGACAAAGCCAATCAGAACATTTGTCAGGAGATTATTAGAACTGACTACATCAACTCCATGTGCCCTGGATATCTCTAAGTATGCTGCGATAAGGGAGGAAGGTACTTGGGGTAAGTCAAAGTTTAAGAACACTAAGTAGGGCTTCACTCAGCCTTCATAATATAAGCATTTAGAAATTAATTTTTTGGGGGGGGGCACCTGGGTGGCTCAGTTGGTTAAGTGTCTGCCTTTAGCTCAGATCATGATCCCAGGGTCCTGGATCGAGGGCCACATCAGGCTCCTTGCTCAGCGAGGAGTCTGCTTCTCCCTCTGACCCTCCTCCTGATCATGCTCTCTTTCTCTCTCACTCAAATAAATAATAAATAGTTTGATCAGCAGCAGCAGCTCCTCCTCCCCAGTGACCCCCCCCCCGTGGGTCCCTCCCTGGCTGTGGGAGAGACCGAGGTAGAGGGAGGGGAGGACACAGCACCACGCCAGCCGCACTGGGACCTTCGCCTCGTCCTGCTGGCTCCTCACCCTCCAGGAGAAACATGGCAGATACTCTCAGTGATACCTTGAAGAAGTTGAAGATAACAGCTGTTGACAGAACTGAAGATAGTTTAGAAGGATGCTTGGATTGTCTGCTTCAAGCCCTGGCTCAAAATAATATGGAAACGAGTGAAAAAAATCCAAGGAAGTGGAATACTTCAGCTGTTTGTAAGTCTGTTGATTCCACAGTCTTCCTGCACAGCCAAAGTAGCTAACGTCATAGCAGAAGTAGCCAAAAATGAATGTATGTGTATTCCATGTATGGATACTGGATTGACTTCACCATTGGTGCAGCTGCTAAATAGCAAAGACCAGGAAGTGCTACTTCAAATGGGCAGGGCTCTGGGAAGCATATGTTACGATAGCCATGAGGGCAGAAGTGCAGTTGATCAAGCAGGTGGTGCACAGATTGTAATTGACCATTTAAGGTCACTGTGCAGTATAACAGATCCCACCAATGAAAAGCTCTTGACTGTCTTTTGTGGTATGCTGATGAACTACAGCAATGAGAATGATTCCCTTCAAGCTCAGCTTATCAATATGGGTGTTATACCTACCCCAGTGAAATTACTGGGCATCCATTGCCAAAATGCAGCTCGTACAGAAATGTGTCTTGTTGCATTTGGTAACTTAGCAGAACTTGAGTCAAGTAAAGAACAGTTTGCCAGTACGAACATTGCTGAAGAGCTAGTAAAACTCTTTAAGAAACAAATAGAACATGATAAAAGGGAAATGATTTTGGAAGTTCTTGCTCCACTGGCAGAAAAATGATGCTATTAAACTACAGCTGGTTGAAGCAGGCCTGGTAGAGTGTCTACTAGAGATTGTTCAGCAGAAAGTGGATAGTGACAAAGGGCATGATATTGCTGAGCTCAAAACCGCTTCAGATCTAATGGTTTTTCTACTTCTTGGAGATGAATCCATGCAGAAATTATTTGAAGTAGGAAAAGGTTTTAGTTTCGTTGACTGTATCCTTTGCTGTGCAAAACCTTCTTATTTGATGAAGTCCCAATAGTTCATTTTGGCTTTTGTTTCTTTTGCCTTCGTGAATGTATCTTGCGAGAAGTTACTGTGGCTTAGTTCAAAAAAGGTGTTGCCTGTGTTCTCCTTTAGGATTTTGATGGAATCTTGTCTCACATTTAGATCTCTCATCCATTTTGAGTTTATCTTTGTGTATGGTGTAAGAGAGTGGTCTAGTTTCATTCTTCTGCATGTGGATGTCCAATTTTCCCAGCACCATTTATTGAAGAGACTGTCTTTCTTCCAATGGATAGTCTTTCCTCCTTTATCGAATATTAGTTGACCATACAGTCAGGGTCCACTTCTGGGTTCTCTATTCTGTTCCATTGACCTATGTGTCTGTTTTTGTGCCAGTACCACACTGTCTTGATGACCACAGCTTTGTAGTACAACCTGAAATCTGGCATTGTGATGCCCCCAGCTATGGTTTTCTTTTTTAAAATTCCCCTGGCTATTCGGGGTCTTTTCTGATTCCACACAAATCTTAAAATAATTTGTTCTAACTCTCTGAAGAAAGTCCATGGTATTTTGATAAGGATTGCATTAAACGTGTATATTGCCCTGGGTAACATTGACATTTTCACAATATTAATTCTGCCAATCCATGAGCATGGAATATTTTTCCATCTCTTTGTGTCTTCCTCAATTTCTTTCAGAAGTGTTCTATAGTTTTTAGGGTATAGATCCTTTACCTCTTTGGTGAGGTTTATTCCTAGGTATCTTATGCTTTTGGGTGCAATTGTAAAGGGGATTGACTCCTTAATTTCTCTTTCTTCAGTCTCATTGTTAGTGTATAGAAATGCCACTGATTTCCGGGCATTGATTTTTGTATCCTGCCACGCTACCAAATTGCTGTATGAGTTCTAGCAATCTTGGGGTGGAGACTTTTGGGTTTTCTATGTAGAGTATCATGTCATCGGCGAAGAGGGAAAGTTTGACTTCTTCTTTGTCAATTTGAATGCCTTTAATGTCTTTTTGTTGTCTGATTGCTGAGGCTAGGACTTCCAGTACTATGTTGAATAGCAGTAGTGAGAGTGGACATCCCTGTCTTGTTCCTGATCTTAGGGGAAAGGCTCCCAGTGCTTCCCCATTGAGAATGATATTTGCTGTGGGCTTTTCGTAGGTGGCTTTTAAGATGTCGAGGAAAGTTCCCTCTATCCCTACACTCTGAAGAGTTTTGATCAGGAATGGATGCTGTATTTTGTCAAATGCTTTCTCTGCATCTAATGAGAGGATCCTATGGTTCTTGGTTTTTCTCTTGCTGATATGATGAATCACATTGATTGTTTTACGAGTGTTGAACCAGCCTTGTGTCCCGGGGATAAATCCTACTTGGTCATGGTGAATAATTTTCTTAATGTGCTGTTGGATCCTATTGGCTAGTATCTTGTTGAGAATTTTTGCATCCATGTTCATCAGGGATATTGGTCTGTAATTCTCCTTTTTGCTGGGGTCTTTGTCTGGTTTTGGAATTAAGGTGATGCTGGCCTCATAGAACAAATTTGGAAGTACTCCATCTCTTTCTATCTTTCCAAACAGCTTTAGGAGAATAGGTATGGTTTCTTCTTTAAACGTTTGATAGAATTCCCCTGGGAAGCCATCTGGCCCTGGACTCTTGTGTCTTGGGAGGTTTTTGATGACTGCTTCAATTTCCTCCCTGGTTATCGGCCTGTTCAGGTTTTCTATTTCTTCCTGTTCCAGTTTTGGTAGTTTGTGGCTATCCAGAAATGCGTCCATTTCTTCTAGATTGCCTAATTTATTGGCGTATAGCTGTTCATAATATGTTTTTAAAATCGTTTGTATTTCCTTGGTGTTGGTAGTGATCTCTCCTTTCTCATTCATGATTTTATTAATTTGAGTCTTGTCTCTCTTCTTTTTAATAAGGTTCCTAATGGTTTATCTATCTTATTAATTCTTTCAAAGAACCAACTCCTGGTTCTGTTGATCTGTTCCACAGTTCTGGTCTCGATTTCATTTCTGCTCGAATTTTAATTAACTCTCTTCTTCTGCTGGGCGTAGGGTCCATCTGCTGTTTTTTCTCTAGCTCCTTTATGTGTAAGGTTAGCTTTTGTATTTGAGTTCTTTCCAGTTTTTGAACGGATGCTTGTATTGCGATGTATTTCCCCCTTAGGACTGCTTTTGCTGCATCCCAAAGACTTGAACGGTTGTATCTTCATTCTCATTAGTTTCCATGAATCTTTTTAATGCTTCCTTAATTTCCCGGTTGACCCTTTTATCTTTTAGCAGGATGGTCCTTAACCTCCACGTGTTTGAGGTCCTTCAAAACTTCTTGTTGTGATTTAGTTCTAATTTCAAGGCATTATGGTCTGAGAATATGCCGGGGACGTTCCAATCTTTTGGTATCGGTTCAGACGCGATTTGTGACCCAGTATGTGGTCTATTCTGGAGAAAGTTCCATGTGCACTTGAGAAGAATGTGTATTCAGTTGAGTTTGGATGTAAAGTTCTGTAGATATCTGTGAAAACCATCTGGTCCAGTGTATCATTTAAAGCTCTCGTTTCTTTGGAGATGTTGTGCTTAGAAGACCTATCGAGGGGAGAAAGAGCTAGATTGAAGTCACCAAGTATAAGCGTATTATTATCTAAGTATTTCTTCACTTTGGTTATTAATTGGTTTAAATATTTGGCAGCTCCCACATTCGGGGCATATATATTGAGGATTCGTAAGTCCTCTAGTTGGATAGATCCTTTAAGTATGAGATAGTGTCCCTCTTCATCTCTCACTACAGTCGGGATAAATTTTAGTTTATCTGATATAAGGATGGCTACCCCTGCTTTCTTTTGAGGACCGTTTGAATGGTAAATGGTTCTCCAACCTTTTGTTTTCAGGCTGTAGGTGTCCTTCTGTCTAAAATGAGTCTCTTGTAGACAGCAAATAGATGGGTCCTGTTTTTTTATCCAGTCTGAAACCCTGCGCCTTCTGATGGGGTCATTAAGCCCGTTCACGTTCAGAGTTACTATTGAGAGATATGAGTTTAGTGTCATCATGATATCTATTCAGTCCTTGTTTTTGTGAATTGTTCCACTGAACTTCTTCTTAAAGGGGAATTTTAAGAGTCCCCCTTAAAATTTCTTGCAGGGCTGGTTTGGAGGTCACATATTCTTTCAGTTCCTGCCTGTCGTGGAAGCTCTTTATCTCTCCTTCCATTCTGAATGAGAGCCTTGCTGGATAAAGTATTCTTGGTTGCATGTTCTTCTCATTTAGGACCCTGAATATATCCTGCCAGCCCTTTCTGGCCTGCCAGGTCTCTGTGGAGAGGTCTGCTGTTACCCTAATACTCCTCCCCATAAAAGTCAGGGATTTCTTGTCTGTTGCCGCTTTAAGGATCTTCTCTTTATCTTTGGAATTTGCAAGCTCAACTATTAGATGTCGAGGTGTTGAACGGTTTTTATTGATTTTAGGGGGGGGGATCTCTCTATTTCCTGGATCAGAATGCCTGTTTCCCTTCCCAGATTAGGAAAGTTTTCAGCTAGGATTTGTTCAAATACATATTCTGGCCCTCTGTCCCTTTCGGCGCCCTCGGGAACCCCAATTAAACGTAGGTTTTTCTTCCTCAGGCCGGCGTTTATTTCCCTTAATCTAACCTCATGGTCTTTTAATTGTCTGTCTCTTTTATCCTCAGTTTCCCTCTTTGCCATCAACTTGTCTTCTATGTCACTCACTCGTTCTTCCACCTCGTTAACCCTCGTCGTTAGGACTTCTAGTTTGGATTGCATCTCATTCAGTTGATTTTTAATTTCTGCCTGATTGGATCTATATTCTGCAGTCATGAAGTCTCTTGAGTCCTTTATGCTTTTTTCTAGAGCCACCAGTAGCTGTATAATAGTGCTTCTGGGGGATCCCTGGGTGGCGCAGCGGTTTGGCGCCTGCCTTTGGCCCAGGGCGCGATCCTGGAGACCCGGGATCGAATCCCACATCGGGCTCCGGTGCATGGAGCCTGCTTCTCCCTCTGCCTGTGTCTCTGCCTCTCTCTCTCTCTCTGTGACTATCATGAATAAATAAATAAAATCTTTAAAAAAAAATAATAGTGCTTCTGAATTGGCTTTCTGACATTGAATTGTAATCCAGATTTTGTAACTCTGTGAGAGAGAGGACTGTTTCTGATTCTTTCTTTTGAGGTGAGGTTTTCCTTCTAGTCATTTTGCTCAGTGCAGAGTGGCCAAAACAAGTTGTATTGGGAAAAGGAGATAAAGAGAGAGAAAGAAGGAAAGAAAAGAGAATAAGAAAAAAGAAAAAATGAAGAGAAAGAAAAAAGAGAAGAAAAAGTGAAAGAAAAAGAAAGAAAGGAAAAAAAAGGGTGGGGGAAGCAAACAGAAATCAAAAAGAAAAAAAATCATGGGGAAGTATCTTCTGATTCTGTATACTTTAAGTCCCTTGACTTCCGCTGGAATTTGTCTTGCTGGTCTTCTGGGGGAGGGGCCTGTTGTGCTTATTTTCAGGTGTTAGCACTTGGGGGAGCTGCTCTGCCCCCTGCCTGCTGCAGGGTTCAGTGGAGGCCGCTGGAGGAACAACCGCAGTGGCGGGGCCAGCTCTGCAGCCCTGGATTCAGCTCCCGCAGTAACTACAGAGCTCTCTGTCTGCAGGGCTTGAAGGCTCCGGGGCGGGGCTGCTGATCTGCTCAGCTGGGGGCAATAGCGTCCTTGCTGTCCTGGGCCCTCCCGGCCTCTGCCTATCCCGGGGAGAGGCCGGATCCTGGGCTGTCTCCCGGGCGCCCAGTGCTCCGCGGCCTTCGCTGTTGGATTCACGCTCCCGGCCACGCAGCCCCCTCCGCGGAGCCGCTGCCCGAGCCCCTCCGAGCTTCTCCCAGAGCCGCGCAGTCCCCTCTGCACGGAGCCTCTTCCTCTGCTGGAGCCACCTCTGAGCTGCTCCCGGACTCGCACCCCCTCCGCGCAGAGCCGCCGCCTGAGCCCCTCCGAGCTGCTCCCAGGTCCCGCCGTTCGCGCTGCAGCCCTTAGGGAGCTCGGCGCACTCTCCTGGGTGCGCAGGTGTCTGTTAGTGTCTCAGGGAGCCTGAGGGCGTCCCCGACCCTCCTGGTTCCTGCTCCAACTCCCTGCGACCGCCTTTCTGCCCAGGAAGATTGGTGCAGCTCCTGCTCCTCCGGGACGGGGCTCTCCTGTCCTGGGGACACTCGCCCCAGCCTTAGCCTGGCTCCTCGCTGGGCCCCTCCCCCTTGGATGCCTTTTGTTCTTTATTTCTTTTTTCCCGTGTTCCTACCTTGATAGAAGTGTGAACTCTTCTCACTGTAGCATTCCAGCTGTTCTCTTTAAATCTCAGGCCAAATTTGTAGATTTTCAGGATGATTTGAAGGTTGTCTAGGTAATTTGGTGGGGACAGGTGACTTGGGGACCCTAATCATCCGCCATCTTGCCCCTCCTCCTCCCCTTCTATTTTGAAGGACAACCTCAGAGTAGGGAGTCTTGGAGGTGGGAAATAAGTGATTACGGCTCAGTTTTAGCTTTAGGGGATTGTCCTTGTTCGGTTGGCTTTTCCGTTCTGGAACAAAGTCCTTGAGAACAGCGTGTGGGTCAACTGGCCGGACGTGGGTGTAGTGGACCCAGGGAGTAATCCTGTCGACCTTCAGAGCGGTGGGAGTGGTCAGGATCACGGTGTAAGGTCCCTTCCAGTGAGGTTGAAGCATCCGGTGTTGGTATCTATGCACGTATACCCAGTCACCTGGCCGATATCGATGGGGGTCCGGGGGTGGCCCAGTCTCATAGAGGGCCCTCAGCTTAGGCCACACCTGCTCATGGGTTATGGAGAGACTGTTCTTAAACCTTAGGGTTTCTTCACTGTTGGTAACTAAAAATCCCCTGGTCCAAATTTACCATGTCTCTGAAGGCCTTAACTGAAGAAATGAAATTCACACTCCCATTATTTTTTCAAGGAGTTTATGGGGATCTCCAACTTCAATTTAAGGTTCCCAGGTTCAAAATCCAAGAACTGGGCAATTGCTAACTTTTTATACAACTCAAAGAAACCCCGTTTACATACAATAATCATCCCTTATGTACATACCGACACTTTATACTTCACAAACATTGATAGGCAGAGGAGGAAACTGAGGCGCAGACAAATTACAGAGTGATTTGCCTAAGGTCACTCAGCCAGCTGGTGGCTAGGCCCAGAAGCAAACCCAGCTTTTCCGATTCTGGGGCTTGTCTCCCCATCCTGGAGTTGCCGCCAGTGCTCCCACCCCTCAGTAAGGGGGCATAAGGAGAAAAAGGCAAAGTAGAAAGCCCACCACCAACCATCCCCTGGCGCCCTCTTGCTCCCCCAACTGGGTCTGGGCTCGAGTGGCCAGGAGTGCATTGAGGTACTGCAGGCGCGTGACCTTGATGAGCTGCAGGTCGGAGAGGGCCCTCATGGTGTAGTCAGGACAGTATGCAGACAAGCAAGCACCATCGGCTGGCTCTGGCTGCAGGTCATGGTGGATGGACTGGAGCGAGGACACTGGGGACTGGTGAACCGAGGACGGCGCTGTCAGGGTGGACACTCCGTAGCAGGTGAAGGTTCCGTTCTCGAACTTCAGGCCCTCTTTCCCAATCTCCACCTCAAACCTGCCCTGCAGGATGAGAATGAAATAATCCACTGGCTGGCCGCACTGGTACAGGTAATGGTGTGCAGCCAGACGGTTGCTCTCGTGAAACCTCACTTCTGGTTGACGCTGGGATGCTTCAGCAGGTGCAGCAGGACCTTCTTGGAGATTCGCAGGGGGCTGAATACATCCACCTCTCGAGACGGGAAGTGCTGGGTGGCCAAGAGCAGCTGAGGTGAGATTTTTCACTTTATATTCATCGTCAGACACCTTGAACAAGGAGAATTCCTCTTTTTGCAGGAGAGGAGCACTCAGAGGAGCAGGCTTCTTCCTGACGGTGGCATTTTGGTAGTCCTCAGACTCATCCAGGATCTCAGACTTGATGATCTCCTCAATGACGTCCTCCAGGGTGATGAGGCCCAGCACCTCGTAGAAAGGGTCACCTTCACCCTTGTTGTTCACCTTCTCCACGATGGCCAGGTGAGACTTCCCTCGTTTGAACTCCTCCAGGACGGCGTCCAGCTTGGTGTCGTTGAAGACGAAGTGGAGCGGATGGTTGTAAAAGCAGGTGATGGTGCTGAGCGGCGTGCAGTCTTCGGGATCCACGAAGGTCAAGTCCTTGAGGTACAGCATGTCCACGATGTTGGAGCGCTCCTCCTCGTGCACCGGGATGTGCGTGTGGCCACTCTGTATGATGCTGGCCAGGACGCCGAAGTCCAGCATGAAGCAGTCCTCGAGCGGCGTGAGCACATCCTCCATGGTCCGACAGCGCAGCACGCCCTTGCTGAGGTCACTGTAGGGGCCGCTGCCGCCGCGGGCCAACTCCAACATGCACTCCTGCAGCCGCCCGGGCCGCGCTGCCTTCTCCAGCAGCTGGCCCGCGGGCAGTGCCACCGGCAGGGTCAGCAGCATGGTCAGGCGGCTGAGGAGCAGCACGGGTGGGGCCAGCGCCAGCACCCAGCGCCCGCTCACGGCAGCTGGCAGCACCTTGCCCACGAGGAACACGAGCCCCGTGCTGCCCAGCACAGAGGGCACGGCGCGCTGCCCGGCCATGCAGTACAGCAGCACCGCCAGCGCCGCCTGCGCCAGGCTGGCCAGCAGCAACAACACGCCCAGGGCGCGGCCGACCCAGGGCCGCACGGGCTCCAGGCACCGCCTTCCCAGGCGTCCCGGCCAGCAGGCCCTCGGGGCAGCCCACCCCCTCGGGGGCCACCCAGGACCAGGAGCTGTTGGCCACGCCTGAGCCGAAGAGGCGCACTCCCACCCCACGTCCTTGTCTCCGTCTTCCTCCAGACTGATGCCCAGTACCCACGGGCCCCACGCAGCCTCCCTGGCGGCGATGCCCTGGCACAGCACTGGCGAGCAACCAGCCTAGACGAGCCGCCGCCGCCATCGCCTGCTGTCCCCTCTCCTTATGTAGACAGTTATGGCAGTTAAAGACACAGTAATACAGACAAGCGCGCAAAACGGGTAACAAGAACACAATAACACAGACAAACATTCCAGTGCGACTGCGGAGACGAAACAGAAGGTAACCGGAAGGGCTGGCAGCCGACCCTCCTTACAGATGAGGACCCTGTCCTCCTTACAGATGAGGACCCTTGTCCTCCTTATGGATGAGGACCTCAGTCCTCCAGGCAGGGGCAAGGGACATCTCCTCAAGACCCCTGGTCGATGGCCCGCCAGCGCGTCCACCTAAGCCCATGCAGACCCAATATATATTGGAATTCCTACAGGTAAAGTACAGTTTAGAGCTCTCAGAGAATATGCGCACAAAAGGTGGAAAAAGTTAAGTGCACTCACCACGCGTGAAACACTCCGGATAGGGTCCTGGAGGTCTCTCCGATCCCGGACGAGCCCCCAAATGTACCCAAGATTGTGAATCCGAGAAACCACCAAGAAGCCGACACCTATGCAAACACACGAGGGTTTATTTACAAGCTCAAGCTTGGGTCCAAGTATACCCGACACAGCGGAGCAGGGACTTGGACCCCCAGACTAAAAGGCATAGCAGCTTTATAGGGACCAGTGGCCAATGGGATACGCAGAAAGTTGCAGTCACGTCGGTCCACACACAGGTGGCTGATTGAATTACATTTTACCCTAAAGTATCCATTTGAACTGGCCTATCACTGAGCCAATTTCCGATTAGGGTGTGCCCTGGGCTTGACTAGGGTGGGGCAGTGCCCTAAGCAATAAGCAGGTCATGTGGGTGTGATACAGGAGGTGGCAGGTGTAGAGTTAGTCCTGCACTGCTTGTCTAGGGGTAGGGGATTTTTGTTAAATTTCCTGGGTCCCACATTAGGGATTTCTTGTCTCTTGCTGCTTTAAGGATCTTCTCTTTATCTTTGGAATTTACTAGCTTCACTATTAAATGTCGAGGTGTTGAATGGTTTTTATTGATTTTAGGGGGGGGTCTCTCTATTTCCTGGATCTGAATGCCTGTTTCCCTTCCCAGATTAGGAAAGTTTTCAGCTAGGATTTGTTCAAATACATATTCTGGACCTCTGTCGCTTTCGGCGCCCTGGGAAACCCCAATTAAATGTAGGTTTTTCTTCCTCAGGCTGTCACTTATTTCTCTTAATCTATTCTCATGGTCTTTTAATTGTTTGTCTCTTTTTTCCTCAGTTTCCCTCTTTGCCATCAACTCGTCTTCCATGTACTCACTTGTTCATCCACCTCGTTAACCCTCGTCATTAGCACTTGTAGTTTCAATTGCATCTCATTCAATTGATTTTTAATTTCTGCCTGATTAGATCTAAATTCTGCAGTCATGAAGTCTCTTGAGTCCTTTATGCTTTTTTCTAGAGCCACCAGTAGCTTTATAATAGTGCTTCTGAATTGGCTTTCTGACATTGAATTGCAATCTAAACTTTGTAACTCTCTTGGAGAGGGGACTGTTTCTGATTCTTTTGAGGTGAGGTTTTCCTTCTAGTCATTTTGCTCAGTGCAGAGTGGCCAAAAACAAGTCGTATTGGGAAACGGAGAAAAAGAGACAGAAGGAAAGAAAAGAGAAAAAGAAAAAAGGAAGAAAAAAGGAAGAAAAAAGGAAAAAAGAGAAGAAAAAGAGAAAGAAAAAGAAAGAAAGGTGGAAAAAAGGGTGGAGGAAGCGATCAGAAACCAAAAAGAAAAAAAAAAAGAAAAAAAACACGGGGGAGTATCTTCTGATACTGTATACTTTAAGTCTCTTGACTTCCCCTGGAACTTGTCCGTCTAGCTGGTCTTCTGGGAGAGGGGCCTGTTGTGCTGATTTTCAGGTGTTAGCACTTGGGGGAGCTGCTCTGCCCCCTGCCTGGTGCAGGGCTCAGTGGGGGTTGTTTACCCCGTGAGGCCACAGGAGGAACAACCCCAGTGGTTGCTGAAGCTCTGGAAACCTGGATTCAGCTCCCACAGGAACTACTCCGTCTGCAGGGGCCTGGAGGCTCCGGGGTGGGGCCGCTGATCTGCTCAGCTCGGGTCAGGAGCGCCCTTGCTGTCCTGGGCCCTCCCGGCCTCTGCCTGTCCCGGGGAGAGGCCGGATCCTGGGCTGTGTCCCGGCGCCCTGTGCTCCCGGTCTGCGCTGTTGGATTCACGCTCCTGGCCACGCAGCCCCCTCCGCAGAGCCGCCGCCTGCACCCCTCCGAGCTGCTCCGGGTCCCGCCGTGCGCGCTGCAGCCCTTAGGGAGCTCGGCACACTCTCCTGGGCGTGCAGGTGTCTGTTAGTGTCCCAGGGCATCCCCGCCCTCCTGAGGTCCTGCTCTAACTCCCTGCGGGTGCCTTTTCACCCGGGAAGATTGGTGCAGCTCCTGCTTCTCTGGGATGGGGCTCTCCTGTCCTGGGGGCACTCGCCCTGGTCTTAGCCCGGCTCCTCGGGGGATCCTCCCCCTTGGAGGCCTTTTGTTTCTTTATTTCTTTTTCCCCCTCTTCCTACCTTGATAGAAGCATGAACTCTTCTCACTGTAGCATTCCAGCTGGTCTCTCTTTAAATCTCAGGCCAAATTCGTAAATTTCAGGATGATTTGAAGGTTATCTAGGTAATTTGGTGGAGACAGGTGATTTGAGGACCCTACTCTTCTGCCATCTTGCCCCTCCTCCCCTGATTTGGGGACCCTACTCTTCAGCCATCTTGCCCTTCCTTCCAGATTTGCACTTCTTTGATGATGAGTGATGTTATGTTGAGTATCTTCTCATGTGTCTGTTGGCCACCTATATGTCTTTGAGGAAATGTTTGTTCAGGTCCTCTGCCCATTTTTTATCAGATCATTTGTTTTGTTTTGTTTTGTTTGTTGTATAAGTTCTGTATATATATTTTGGATATTAATCCCTTATCAGATATGTCATTTACCAATATCTTCTCCCAGTCATTGGATTGCCTATTCATTTTGTTGATGATTTCTTACACTAACAATAAACCGACCCAAACATAAAAGGTATCCTAACACTAACCTGTACCCCAACCCTAAACTGTACCCCTACCCTAAGCCTGTACCCTAACCCGTACACTAACCCGTCGCCTATCCCTAAACCTAACCAGTATTCAAACACTAACCCGTACCCT